>NC_058145.1:2665727-3265727 GCF_011075055.1 Mangifera indica | reverse complement strand
ATGATATTGTTTTATTCTATATAAAGTAATGAAATTTTAGTTTTTAGTATTGTGACATTAATGAGTATTATCTTATGTGGATTATAGACTCAGAAGTCAACGACCAAATAGCTTATGACAGAGGAGTTTTAGTGGATTTTTGTCGAATATCGAAGAAGGTGAGTTGAATTTATGAACGCAATAACACAAGGGTTGAAGTAAGAGGGATAGATATGAGCAAATAAGTTTTGAAAGGTGGTCGAATCTTATATTTATAATTCAATATACTTTAAATATTTGACGAATCTTAATCAAAGTATTTGTTCTTCTTAAACTAGGATAGAATGTGAATTTCTTTAGGTACTTTATCAATATGTAATATAAGTGATTTATATAAATTTAGTTTGTTATTGAATGATTATATTGTGTTTATCACCCTTCATCTTACTTCTCGTATATATTTGAATATGGATGCAAATATATAACAAACTAGATTAGTGCAAGTTGGCAAGATAAATTGAATAGATTAGCCATTGAGAGTTTATTATGAACTTTTACATAAATAGAACTATCTATATATAAGCATTATCCAATTGAAAAACTACTGGAAAACCATTTGACAAAATTGTAAGAGTTTTACTTCCTTTGCAATTTATATACTTAGGTATATGTGTTTCTAGTAATGTCAAATTAGAAAAGGTGTCTCATATTTCATTACTTATGTTGATGATTATGTTTGATTCAATCTTATCTATTTGATCTCTCATAAGTCAAAAGTAGTAGAGTGCTTTAGACATTATATACAATTGAGGTTGAAAATCAGTTAGAAAAAATAGATAAGATTTTCAAGAACTGACCAAAATCTTGAGTATTTATCTAAAAATTCAAAGAACTGAGTAATGAAAAAGAAATAGTATGACAACTAATAATTCTAAGAACTTTGTAACAAAATAGTGTAGCATAGGTTAATGATGATGCAAGCAAAACATCAATGTCACTTTATGATAATATGATGTTAATTGTTGCCTATGTACTTAACTGAGTGTCTATTAAAATCGTTTACTTCCACTCGCTATAAGTTATGGACAGATAGAAAATATAAATTAAAATATTGCAACTTTAGTGGGTAGTAGTGTTTATCCATGATTTTTTCTATGAGTTTGAAAAGCTAAGATCGAGAAAAAAGTAATGTATCTTTATCAAATATGTTGAACATTCTAAAGGGTATGTGTTCATTAGGAATGATTAAGCTAGAAGATTAACTAAAATTGTATCAAGAGATGTTACATTCATAGAGGATATTTTTCTTAATAGGAATGATATTGAAAAAGATTTCATCTATATAAGATAAGAGAATAATAAGAATAGGTACATCTTAATGACTATTAGTTAAGCCCTAAGAGATAATACTTGTACTTGTTCTAGATTGTAGGAATAAATGTAATTGAACTCTAACCTATTTCGACTGGTAGGAGCAATGATTCTCAATTGCTTACTTCATCCATCTCAACCTAGTGAGAGTATTGAGATTAAACTTCAATATATTTCATATAGTAAGAGTAATGACCCTCAATTGCGTTGAAGTGGAAGGTCGAAGGTATTCTAGTGACATTTTAAATTAAAAATGAAACTTTCATAACCATTCTCCAAGATGATGAAGAAACTAAAATCTTAAAAGAAGTTTGTTCATCCTTTGATAAGGAAAAATAGTAAAATGCATTAGAAGAAGAGATGAAATACTTATAAACAAACTAAGTCTAGAGTTTGGTTAACTCGCCATCGTGTCAAAAATCTATAGGGAACAAATGAATTCCTTCAATTACTTATAAGGCAATTGGCTCAATAAATACATACAATTTTGCCTTGTAGAGAATAAATATACCCAATGAGCAGATGTAGACTGTGAAGAAAAAGGTTTCACCAATTGTAAAATTTACATCAATCTGTTTGATTTTAGCTATAGTAACACATTTGGATTTAGAATTACACCAGATGAAAGTCTCTTTAGTGGAGAACTTGACAAATAAATCTACGTGAAACAACGCATAAATTTCATTGTTATAAGTCAGAAGCGCAAAGTATGCAAGCTTTAAGAACGCTACATCACCTAAAAATATTATCTAAATAATAGTACTTGAAATTTCATAAGGCTATAATGTCTTATAACTTTAAGATGATTAATCAAAATCACTATGTCTATGTGATGAAGTTTGATGAAAAATTTATAATTTTATCTTTGTATGTGATAATGTGTACATAGCTAGAAATGATTTGAAGTAAGTGATAATCATCAAATGATAGTCGTCCATACTTTGACATGAAAGATGTGGGTAAGCAAATTATAGAGAGACTGTTCAAAGAAATTTTTAACTCTATCATAAGAGCATAATATTCAAAAGATTTTAGAATGATTTAATATGGTAAATTGTGAACTCGTTGATACTCTTGTATCAAATGATAAATTATTAAGCCAAAAGATGTCTCAAAACTCAAGATAGAAGCAGATAAATGTTAGCAGTTACCTATTCAAATGTCATCAGATGTATTATGTATATTATGATGCATATATGCCCATACATTTATTTTTTGTTGTTCAGCTGGTTAGTTGATATGAGTCAAATACTAAATAAAACATTGAAAAGTTGTCAACATGATATTGATATATCTAGAAGGCTTCGTAGATTATTATTTATGTGAGTAAAGATCGAATTTGTGTTTAATTAGCTATTGAGATATTAGTTAGGGGGGTAATTTATACTAACGCAAATCAATTTTTGGTTATATTTTCTTACTTCAAAAAAGTTCATATCTTGAAGCGATAAGAAATAGACATGCGTAGCTTATCCACAATAGAGGTCAAGTATATAACATGTTCAGTGATTATGCAAAAAACTATTTAATTAAGAATATTCTTCGTGAATCTGGATAAACAGAACAATATTGTCGAAGGAATAGTTGTCAATTGAAATAATCAAGATGGGATAGTTTTCATAAAAGATATCAAGTTTTATAGGATAACCGAACATATTGACATTAAACACAATATTTTAAGAGATATCATTTCCAAGAAAGAAATAAATGTACAATATAATTTTACACATTGTATGGTCACTGATCTTTTAACCAAAATTGTTCCAAAAGATGTATATCTTACATATGTAAAATCTCTTGAATTACATAAACTATGATTGATAAGTCATTAAGCTTATATATTGTACTGGTGACACAATATCGAAAACCATAAATTCAAGTTCATTTTTGTTTTGAACTCATATCTTAAAATTCTTGGGTTTTCACTGCATACACCATTTTTAGGGCAACAAAATTACAATATTGCACAAGTTAGAGATTGACTCACTCACATAAATAATCACTCTTGGCACTAAGAAAGCGAGCAAAGATAAGACTTATTCTTGAGAAAAATGGCACTAAGAGAGCGTGCAATAGGAGACAAATTTATTTGAAAATGTCGTTTTGATGATTGATCAAGATGAGATCACGGATAAATTTATTTGAAAATGATCGATTTGGATTCTCCACGTCTAAATAACTTGTAAATGTCATATGTGAATTTTTAATATAAATAAATACTTATAAGTGTAAAGATAATTAAAAACTCAAGTTAGATGTTAGGTATAGCGACTGAACTAAGATTTATACAATGTTGAAGTAATGATATTTGTGAAGAATACACACTATAGCGCATGATTCATACCATGTGTACATAAGTAAGACGGTCAGCTGAAATAATAAGAGGATGAATCCTTACTCTCTCACTATGTGAGACTTTATGAGGTTTACCTTATATTGATACCTTTTGACTCTTTGTTATTATTCAATGTTTGTTTTTAGTGTTACTATCTTAGTTTAATGCCTATGACCACACATGATTTGGTCTATGAAACATGAATAGAAAAACAACTAAGTTTAAATTGAAAATTTCAAGTAAAACAGAAAAACTTATATATTACATATGTGTATTAGTTAGTCGATTATGTCACTCATATAGAAGAATAAACTTGATTATAGATATATAAGAAAATAACACAATGATAAATGTAAGATTAAAGGGAGCTAATGTTATCAAGTACAGGGTATTGCGAGCGTAACGTTTTATTACATTTTTCTCCAGGGTAAAAGCAACTATGTTATTCCTAATAGATACATAGTATTTAACTCTCAAGTGTAAATTGCTTGCAAGATCATACGACATATTTGTAAGTATGAAATACATGTTAATATTGCAAAAATCAGTATGTTATTCTTATTTATTTAAATTTATTAAACTCATTTTCAGTTATATTTTAAAAATCAAATATACTATGAGGAAGATACTCGACCAAACACAAAGCTGCATGAAATAAGAGTACAATTAGAATGGAAAATAAATAGAATAAATGCCTCCATTAAAGAGACAAAAGAAGAAATAGTTACCGACTTGCAGTGGAAGGAAGCTTTTTCTTTTTTTTCTTTTTTGGCCTAGATCCATCCATCCATTATTATTCCTGCTTTTTTTTTTTTTAAATAAGAATCTTATTTGAGTCATGGTAGTGGCTCATGTATAAAAAATATAATTTCTTATATTATAAATTGAGTATTATATTATATCATATTATATGATATAGTTTTTAAAAATTAAAATAATAAAAAATTTAATTAACACATTATAATTTTAAAAAATATTTTAAATATACACCTCTTTTATATCATCATTTTCTCTAAAAAATATATCAATCTATTTCAGTAATATATATCATACCGTAGGATACGAATCATATCATATAATATATCAACTATATCAAATTAATTTGATACACCTCATGATATGTATTATTTTATATATATATCATATCATATCATATCATAAGATATTGATAACTATGATTTAAATTAAATCGTCTTTTTAGGATTAAATCAATCATATCAAACAGATAAAATTTTAAATTCAATAATCGACTTTATATCTATTGAATCAGATCAATTGAAAGTTTAATTTTAAAATATTATTAAAGGAAATTTAAACCCCTCCTCACTTTTGTGTACTCTCACTTATTTATCACTTAAAATCTAACTTTAGAAGTTATTTTTGCCCCCTTCGTAGAGCAATGGATCAGAGAGAGCACCTTCTTTGTCCTCATACTTTTACATTATAATGTCGAGTAAAGCTGAAGGGAAATATTCCTAGTATTATCACTTGCTGCCTTTCTCTGTTCTTCTTCTTCTTTTTCCAGTTTTGGTCGTCTGCATGTTCTTGCATTACGAACATAAAAGCAAATTATTATCGAATTAACATTCTTTCAAGAATTAATATAAATATTTTCTACGTGCATGTTTTCTTCCCTTCCAGTGACCGGAAGAAATACGTGCTAACAGTAATGAAATATACATAATGAATAATATTAGAAAGCGTGAGAAATTAAAAAGTATTCTAATAATTTATATTTTATTATTAAAATTATCTTTTTTTTATAATCATTTATGATCAATGAGGATATGATATATAACATGAGAGATGATCAGATTATCACTCTCAATTTGGATATTAAAAGATGCATAATACTATATATGTTTATTATATACATACTGATATATGTTATTATATAATTTAATATTATTTTATATTTAATTTAAAATTATCTAATTATGTGATAACATACATAAGTGTATATATATTTATGTATTTAAAATTGATACATATAATTTTATTGTTAAAAAATAATCAAAATAATCGTGATTTTGTTACTATTCTATTTTTATTATTTTTTAAAAACAAAAATACATAGATTTTTAATTAATATAATAAATAATATAATCCTCAAAGGTTATCAAAACTAATAGAACACTAATATTTCTAAAAATAACTTAAAGTTTAAGTCTCTTTCACACAGAAAAAATCGAAAAAGGCTTAATTGATCTAAGAATAAAAAATTATGGAAATCAAATACGACTTAAAAGAGGGAAAGAAAATCCAAATGGGTTTAATTGAAAGACAAAAAGGAGAAGAAGGGTTCCACAAGGGAATGATGAAAGAATTGAAGATGCTGGAAAACAAAGATTGGCTTACAGAAAACACAGTGGCACCCCACTTCATTTTTTCTGCAGAAAACAACATCACTCTGCTACTTCTTGCACTCCCAGTATTTGACTTCTCTCTCTTTCTCATCGACATCCCTATTGCTTTCCTTTTTAATAAAAAAATAATTTGAGTTTTGCTTTTGAAATCTGGTGTTGTTTGATTGAGTGTTAGTGGAGAACAAAATTATTGGTGTTTGAAGGTGAGCTAAATGGGCATGTGAGACCTTCCCCCTTAAGTCAGGAACCAGACCTTCATATCTCAACAAACATTTAATCTCCCATTCATTCTTTAGCGCGTGTATGACACTCTCCAATTCTAATTCGCCATGTGGGACAGTTGGTGGGCTCAGAAATTCGGTGCATTGTGATTGGTGCATAATTTCCACTTGGACAGGAATCCTGTGGTGGGGCTTCACCGTATTGAGGTATTAATTCACCCTTTATCTTCTTGTACTTAATAAATGAGTAATTTTTGAATATTTAATCTAATAAATAAATGACATTATTATATAAATAAATATTATTTTATTTTTAATTCAAAATTATTCAATTATATAATAATTTATATAAATATCTAATATTGGGTGACATAATTTCACAATTAAGAAATTAACCTTAAGAATGCGTTTGGTTTAAATAATTATTGTGTTTAATGGAAATAATATTAAAATATTATTTTACTTGAATATTTTTTAATATAATTATTTTAAAATATATTTCATAATATTTGTTATATTAATTAAAAATAAGGGTATTTTAGTCTTAAAAAATTAATAAGTAAAAATAAAACTATAATAAAATCAAAATTATATTGATAATCTTTTAATACCTAAAGTGATGGTGATAGTCATATTACTATCTATATTACCTGTTATATCACCATTAATAATAAAATATTATTGTAATTTTTTTATTATCGATAAACTAAATAAAATAATATAAATAATAAAAAATAGAGTCCTAAAGAATTTTTTCTTTACTGCAAACCAAATTGGCCTGAAAAGATTTTTGTTGAAGGATGAAATTGTAAAATTGAAGAAAAATTATGCTAATCTCAGCATTTTGTAATATATATAAGTCAAGATTTTGTTTGATTAAAATCCAAAATCTTGAGATTTGTTTTATATGAAAAAATGAATTAACAATGTGAAGAAGAGAGATGATTAAATTCCACCCTTATGATAATAACTAATATTTAGATCCAAAGATAATTTGAATAGTAAAAGATGTGAAATTTTCATTGTAAGAACATAAATCCGACTCTCATTGACGATAAATTAAGATCAAATTTTTGACGAATCTGATACACTAATTGTGACTCAAATAAGGTTTCGTGTTACGCAGATAATGATGCTAATCTCAATGTGTTGTGATGTATATAAGTCAAGATTTTGTTTGATTACAATCCAAAATCTAAAGTAAAATAGGTAAGGGATCAAAATACTGAGGTTTGTTTTATATGAAAAATTGAATTAACAAAGAGGTTAAGACAGACAGATGATTAAATTCCACCCATGTGATAATTACTAATATTAATTCAACAAAATACAATAATCACATATTAGAAAGTCTAATCTTCCTTGGCTGTTTATGGGATTAGAGATTTTTAACAAGATAATGAAAGGATTTGGAATTGAAAAGGGGACCCAGATGATAATGATGAGTGGCATGTTCTATCAATTTCACTTTGGTGTTGCTTGGTAAAGATAAAGAAAAGATGCTTTAATTAAATATGATATGAGATTGAGAGGATGAAGTTGTGAGAGTAGACAACCACATGATTTAGACCTTCCAGAGCATAAGGATTTAAATTTTTTGGGAACTTCCCCTAATTACAGTGTAGTTTTAAATTGTTATTGATAAACCAATTAATACTAATTTAGTAACATTAATGTTTACATTATAAATTGGGGATTAAAACTAATCAAACTCTTCTTTTCAGTTGTCTTCTTGTTGTATGGTTAGAAAGTTGAGACTTGAGAGAGACCAACTTAAAATTGGCACAAAGTTGGATTGGTTACATGAACAAGAATATATTAAAAACTGGGGTTTAAAAGTTGGATGCTTCTCAAGAATGTTTATAATCATCAACTTTCTTGGATTTTCTCTTGTGGGAATTTTGTGGAAGTATAAAATTGTTAAAATTTTTGTGCTAGAATTGGCTATTTATGCATGGAGAGAGACACCCTATTTATTAGGAATTAAAAGAATTCCAAAGGTAATATAGGGACCCTTTTAAATTTTATTATTTTTTATCAACCCTTATATTTTATTTTCATTCAACTTTTTCCCCCATTAAATTTTATCTATATATCTGTTTCTGTTCATTAGATTAAACAAAGAGAATCTATGAAACTTAGCTTCGCATGACTCTAGTTTGAAAATGATTGCCATTTGGGTAAGCAGACAAATGAATCATTTGGCTTCGCTACATTCAACCAATCAAGGGTAAAGGTGTTGTAATACCGTAAGTAGGGTTTTATGCAATAGAATCACCTAAGAAAACCATCAAAACCTCTCTATAATTAATAAGTACCATCCTCAAATTATTAAAATAGACCTAGGGGGCTTTTAATAGCAAAGCAATGCCAAAATTTGATATATTATCAAATGAAGAAACGTTAATATTCAATTATATAATAATAGTTTATTCATACCCAATCATATAGTGACACATTATTATTGATATTTAAATTAATACTTATTATAAGTACATATAATTTTATATTGAGTTAATCCCATTTCAAAGATCTCGAAGTGTCTCCAAATTTGTGACTAACGGGTGAATTTAGAATAATTAAAAAAAAAGACATGACCTAATAAATACATGGAAAATCCAGCAGGAATCCAATTTGTTAAGCAAAACCCATAATGATTTTGTTAAAGAAAATGGAAGCCACTTTGCAAAACAATCAATGTTTTTTAACTTGGATTCTTGCCTGCCTTAACTCTCTTAATCATAAGTTTGATTTTTTTGGTGTCTCTTTTTCCATAATTTTCTCTTTCTCAACCTTTCAAACCTTATAATTACTAATTGTTTTGCTTTGCTGGCTGGTCTCATTTTATGACAATCACCCACTCACTCACCCGTGCCCTTCCTATGAATCATCACATGTTAGCTTTTCATCCTCCATTTCAAGCTTCACCTACTCAAATTTTCTTCTCAAATACGTAATTGAATTCTAGGGACGTTTGGAATAATAAAACAAATTTTTTATATTGGGGCCATTCCTATTATCATTGTTTAAGGTTTACTTCTACAAACTAACCATTTCTTCTTTCTAAAACTACAACACCTTGAAATTCGACAATTTAAAATTACCCGGTAAGGCACCTTTCGCTTTGACCCAACTCGGTAGTTCTAAGGCCTCTCTCAAACTATTTTGTTTGTATCTACATGATATGTTATCATATGATTAAGTAATTCTGAAATAAGGATAAAATAACATTCAATCATATAATAACATATTTGGATACTCAATTGAATACTCAAAAGTGAATACACATAGCATTACTCTATTCGAAAATATTCAACTCCCATGCGCCCCCCTTCCCCCCGGGAAATTACCAAGAAAATTCCTTGGAAAATTATCAAAAACCCTCCTAAATAGCCAATAGGTAGTCATTTGTAGGTTTTGACTTCGAGTAATACTATGTCTATCCACCTTGGATACACAATTATTTATGTCATTATATGATGATAAGACATATAAGTATGTATTCATTTGTGTATCCAAAATAAATATACATACGTAGTTTTATTGTTCTCGGAAATGTACTAAGAGGAACCACATACCTTTCAATAACCCAAAGTGCTTGCTTCATCATAGCTAAATGCTTACACGACTATTGATTATGAGCACTAAGTTTCAATTGGCATGAAGAAAAAGCGGCTTTTGTGTTTGAATTTTATGCTCTAAAAGTTGTGGATACCAGATACGACACCCCTATATTTCTTAGCTTTTCTATAATAAAACACCAAAGAAATTTCCACAGAAATATGATAGCTAACCCAGAAAAAGAAAGAAAAAAACTCTGAATCACTGCTTATAATCATAAAACAGAATCCTAGTAAGATACTGAATTCAAGATTACCTTTAAATCACAGACGCACTAGTGCCAGCTCGCATGAAAGTGGTGTGGTCATAAATTAGTGCTGTCAATGAGCTATTCATTACCTTTCTTCTAGTTCTTACCAGTTGCACACAGCTCAAATTTTTGGCGCGATAACTTTTCCAATACATCAGCTCTCTCATTCCTTTAGTAAGCAGTTTGACGTGCTCCTGGAAAAAAAATAATGGCTCTCAGTTACCTTGCCCTTTAAAGACCGGCTGCTTCACAAGTCATTCTGTGAATCAGGGATCCAAAACCAAATAGCAGTAAAGTTCTAATCTGAGCATCCAAAATCTAACTGATAATGACAATTATTGGTCTGGGAATTAGGGATCAACCATGACCGTGATAACATCACCACCCTAATGCCTATAAATTTAAGACACGGTCAATTAGGTTTTACACCTAGACCAAGAAAAATGAGACTACATGATGGCTAGGGTGAAAGGATACTTATAGAATTTGCCAGAATTATTTGAACTGTACCAGCTGACAGTATTAGTAGGACATTGGTAGTAATGTATATCACGGAAAATACAAGCAATGAATCATTTGAGTGTTTGATTTGGTCCTCTGTGGCAACTGCATGTAGAAAGGCTTCAGAAGTTCCTGATGCAAAAAGAAAGCAAATAGCATAATCTGGCACCAATGGTGAAGGCACAGTTGTAAAATATTTTTGCAACCACTTAACATCATATTGTCAACCAAAATCAATGACGATGTTGCAGAACCAAATTAATGAATGAAAGACAAGGTTTCTGCAACAATTCTCTAAGGGTACAGAGTACAGATGTTTGTAGTAACAAAAAACTGGTAATTGTTTCCCAGGAGATATCAATTGTCAATAAGAGCTGATCATGGATTACCGATGTAGCCTTCAGATATTGCTGCAGCACTTCTCTTTGAAATATAACTAATAACAACAAAATGGCTCAATGAAAAATAATGAAAAAAAAAATAGTATTTGTTAGGATTTGGACACTTGTTCTCAATCTAATAGTGGTCTTCATTATAAATAAGGTCTTTCGGGTTCAAAAGAGGAGGGTAGAAAAAAAATATTAGGGTTTAAAATTTTAGGCAGCCAACCTTTGTTGATTTAAAGAGGTTTCTGGCATCTCGAATGAGCTGAAAATGGGAGGTCCCGAACTCCTCAAATTATTCAGAAATGAGAGACCCCGAACTCCTCAAATTGTTCAGTTTATCCTTATAACATTTTTATTAATAAAATTATTTTATTTTATTGTGTATTTTCTGTTTTTATCGTCTGGTTTTTGTTGAATAAGAGTTAGGTTCCTAACAGTATGCAGCACCATACACAGTAGTTATTTGTATACAAGCAACAAACACAGACATATATAGCAATGCAGCAGTAACTGATAAGTAAATAAATAGTTTACTAACCATTCATGGCCAAAACAATAATATATAGGCAGTAGTACTTAAGAGCTATCAATGCTTCTCCATCACTCCAGTTCTGTCCATACAATAATCTGATGAGAGAGTATGAGTAGCTTGGGCCAAATGCTATGAATATAAGACCTACAGCATATGAAATATTTAGCATGAGACCAGGAAATATGGATAAACAATCGAAAGAGGAACAGTTTTTAACAGGCAGTAGTGGTCCGATCCAACATGATTTCTCAGAATTAGGAGACATCAGAAACTAAAAAGTTAAAGTTGGAACAAGTGATAGCCCCTCAGAAACTAAAAAGTCAAAGTTGGAACAAGTGATAGCCCCTCCCACGACTTGTAGATAAGGTTTAACAAATAGGAAGGTCTTATTACGTGGAGTAAGTTGATTCTTCTTCCTCTGTTATTTTCAGCTTTAATTTTATTGCCCTTCCAGTCTACAGGTCTCAGTGGCATTTCATGCGCTAGCATAAAGCTATTCCATGGACTTTCCATTCCAAGAAAACATGCAGGCTAATCATCAATATTATGAGGAACTATTAATCAAGAAAAAGATAAGATTGCAATGGCCAAGCAATGGCAAGGAGATGAAAAATGAAATAGTGACAACAATGAAGAATGGGCGAAGACTAAAGTTCACATGAAATACGTTTCTTCCATTGCTAAAAGACACTACAACTCCAAGACCAACCCCACATAAACAAATTGATAAGTGGCTCAGACTCGTGATTTAGATTTGTGATTCATTAATAAAACAACGTCATTTAATAATTATTTAACATAATTTGAATTGAACCTTGAGCTATCTATCCAACTCACAAGCTAAACCGAATCGAACTCTCTATAGCTCAAGTTCGGCTCGGTTTTAAAACAAGCTGAACTTCTTAACTCAAACTCAGTTTATATTCTAAGTCAACAAATTTAAACCGAGCTAAATTGAGCCGAGTCGGCTTTCGAGCCCGAGCTAGCTGGATTCAGATCTAGCCCTAGATATGAGCCAAGTGAGAGAAATACCAATTATCAAAACAAGCTTTAGTGCCTCCATAACGCTACTACCAATTTTTTTGCTATTCTGTTTTGTCCTGTAAAGTCATAAAATACTTACACAATTTGAAACATAAAATGAATTCATTTTGTCAATATAGAGACAGAAGAAAATTTAACATCAGAAAGTATAGACTTTTAAATGACAACACTGCTTTAAGAGGGTTAAAGTTATTTGAAGTCTGTACATGCATGCTAAGATATCAAAGAAAAAAGCACGAAAGAAAACCAAAAATCATATACCCAGAGTCAATGAAATATCATCCAAGATATGATAACGAACCACCAAAACAAATATGAACTCATTGTTTAAGATACAGAACATGTCCCCTGCACATCAAATTTTGTTGACCAACATCATAGTAGAGATGTCGTATCTCATAAACAAAGGACAGCTCCTATCAGTTTCTAAACATTTTCACATACAGATAGAGCGCATAAAATAAGTCCAATTTATTCTCTGCTACTGTATGAGACTACATCAGAAAGCACATAACAATTCTTTGGGAGAATAATTCAGAGTCTGGGGAGCATTACACTGGTCCCAACTAGACAAAAATTAAGGTAATTCCAGTCACAAAATCTAGAAAACTAACTTGAGTTTGCAAACCTATATCATCTTCTAACAAAGGTACATTGTTTATCTAATTGAACAAAGCGCGGTAAAACAAAATTAAAAAATTAAAATACATGCACACACAAATGATACATAAAATAAGAAACAACTATGCAGTGTGAATAGAGAAACAAACCCGCTGCACACCTGGCAAACGTAGCATATGAACTTTCTTCTCACAACTAAGCTCCCTGGAATGCAACAAAACATTCCATTAAAAATGCTCTTAAGTGTAAAATATATGCAATAATGATTACATTTTTCTTAATTAAAGTAGCAAAAGATCAAAACAGTAGCTCTGGTTTCAAATAAATTTTCTATCTTAATAGCATTTATTCACAGTAATTCTACAACGCAAAGAATGTTTGGACCTGCCACTTGCCTAATTTATCTACAAGTCCTTATGCAGCCTGATTATATGGGTGTCCAACCACACAAGTGCCATCTTTTCTCCTCTTCAGTGGAAAAGATTGAAGGGTAAACAAAGTATACATGTTTGAGAGCTGTTGATCATAACTCATCATATTTCCTAACCTCTAATAGTCTGTCATTTGTCCAATATGTGGATAAGAACAATTACATAACATAGCAAGTAGTGAGCAACTTAATTAAGAAAACCATAGGCGAGCAACTTTGGCAAAATTTTGATGGAGAATTAATGCAACCAAATCTAAGAGCATGGCATGATTATAATTATATCATAATTGTTAGATGATATTATGTTTACACTTGTGAATTTTTTTCGTAGAAAAACAAGGCAATTTGAATGCTTTTTGAAGGCAAAAATCTGATGCCCACAACAGTAAGCAAGACTGATGCCAACTGAAAATATTATGATTACCTCATGTGTGGGAAGTTTGACCTTTAAAGTGAGATTAGCTGCAGTCCACTTAACCAGCTGTTGGACTTTCTATTGTTAATATGCTCATTCTGCTTGCCAAACTTTGCATCAAAAGAGACATACAGCTAAAAAAAAAAAGGTTAATAGGGTATAAAGCAAAATGTAAGTTTATGGCTCAAATCAAATGGTTGCAAAATTCCAAATAATATGATATTTGATACATATAACATAATGCTACTATTACTTGGAGAGGCAGGAGAGGTACACAATCCAAACATTTTCATCACTAAAGATAATGAGTCCTACAAAAAAGGATCTGTACCTGAAAGGGAAAAGCTCATAATTTCTAAATGCATGAGAAAGAAGAAAATAACCCCAGTAACCTAGGAACAAGCAAGCAACATATGCAACTTATGACAATGCAAAAACAATCTCCTTCTCCTGTAAGAATTAAGAAGATTACTGATAATGAGCAGCAATAAAATTAGAAAAGTGCTATTTCTGAAAAATTAGAACAAGAACGTTTCTACATGTCTTTAAAATACAAGATGACTCCACAAAGACTACAAATAGAAGCTTAATTAAAATTACAGTTTACAGGAAGCTTCCACCAATTCCTTAGTTACATTTTAGAAAGTTTTCCAGATGAAAAGATACATCATTAATAAAAAGTATTCACAACAAGCACAAGAATTATCCACATGTGCAAGATCATCTGCATATAATGTTAAGTAACACTAGTTATACATACAGTGATAGAACTTAAGAAATTAGCAGCATGCCAGCAACTAATGGAACAGCTTTGCCGGGTGCACTTAGCAAAGGGGAAATTGATATCAGAAAAGCATTAGAGAAATATCTTAAAAGTAGATAATGATCAACAGATGAAGCATTAAAAGTTGTCAAGAAAAATAGTCTGGTTAGCTTCATTAAGCAGGGTGATGACATGCATGCATTCAAATTCAAGAAATAGCCTTAAAAAGCCTCTACTATGTCAACCTGCTTGACAATGAGAATGCACATTGTCACACAACGTGAAAGTGTTGCCATAATTTCAACCATTAACCGAAGTTTCCGAAGGAGCAAGTTTTGAGAAATATGCAAGGGTTCAGCAAATAGTTCCAATATGCATGTGCAACCTGCCATGCAATATCAATTGATTCCACAAATAAACTAAAAAGAAAAAGAAGAATATCAAAGAAAAAGTTCAACTGAGATAATAAAGTCAGCATATTGACTACATCTAGATGCTCAAGTAATTTTATTAAAAGCATGCTGCCCCTGGATTCTTAGATTCTCTGATGCACCTTGTTATCTTCACTAACCAAAAATTTATATTCAGACTTATCAAAAAAAACTCAGGCAGCTGGTCTATATCTTGGTTCCCAATAACTTCAAACATGCATATGGATTGAAATGGAATCTGAAAAAGTAACAAAGGCTAAGGCATATGATTACTGGAATAGTAAGTTATTAGGTTAGGTGGGAATGGAAAAAGGGGAGGATAAGAGAAAACCCTCAGCGGGAAAAAAGGGAAGTATGAGAGAGAATAAAGATCAGGAACCCGCTTAAGGACAATGAGCATTTAAATATGAATGTTATCTAACATTAGTCTTGATGTTAACCATTGATTTGTGATTTCACATACATCGAAACAAGTATGTAGCTAAGTTAATTTTCTTGCTCCACTGATTCTCTGACGGATATTCATTTGACAGACCTGACTGTGTTGAATTTATCTCATAATCTACTTATGTCATCCTAATCACACCAATATTTCTATTACATCCTTAGATTTTTATTACTTTTTAACTACTCTTCAATTGTTCCCTAAATACTGTAAACTTCTATTTGTAATTTCTTCCAGAAACAGCATGGGGTAAATCACGATTCTCCAAAGAAGATAACAGGAGCTGATAAGCTGCAGATGAATATTTCCAAAAAATCAGCTTTAATTTTTTTTTCATTTTGAGTCATTCACTATCAACAAGATGAACCCATACAGCAAGAACATGGTACTAGGAAGACTTAAGACAACACCATTAACGATGATAGCTTTTGCATATGGATTTGAATAGCTTAACCGTTGCCGCCAAAAGACAAGAGAGCTTGCATCAACTGTGATTAACATGCCAAGCGGGAGAGTTAACCATGCCACTTTCAGCAGTTTTGCAGCATTTGCTTCCCTCCAGGCACCATCCCTGCACTATAAATAAATGCCATTAAAGGTTTGGCTTTCATCAAAATCAGCATCATACAGATAAAAAAAATGAAAATTTTGAATGTCTGCCATTTTCCCACTTGCTGAAATTCTAATCGATCACCTAAATTAAATTAATGGAGAACAAGATTTAACCTTGATTGAAGCCAATGAGAACGAGATGTAGTTAATAAACTAAATGATAATCATGAAACCTAAAGTAAATAAATTAGTTTGAGTACTACTAAATGTTGGCACGCAGGCAAGCTCGGCGGAATCCTCTCGACTGAGAAACAAAACGTAACTGACAAAAAGATGAAACTGCTTTGCGTACAGCTGCATTAATGAACTGAACAAAACAGAAAGAGAATTAAAAATTAAAAATCACCAGAAAAAATTATGACCAAAAAAAAAAAAGATAAAGGAAATGAAGTAGTTACAGCGTAGGACTCTGCGGTAAGGTGGCGGACGACCCATGAATTGAATATAAATGGAACTGCCCCTGACAGGAACTGCGTAGCTAATCAAAGTGTAAACTCAAAAGACACAGAAGAAGAACACTAGTGTAATTTGCAAGTAGGCCAAAAGACTATGTCCCACCCAAGGTATAGTGAAATCAGGCTCCCACCCTCCAACTTTTAAAAACCCAAACACCCACCCATAACCAAATTTCTATTAAAATTTTCAGTTAAAGTTAGGGGTAAAACTGTCATTTTCTTAAAAAATAAAATTTTATCACATTTTCCTCTGTCATATTTAAAAACTTACATTTCCCCCTAACTCAAAGTTTGAAAAGTGACTAAAGCCTTTTTAGGGTTTGTTCCTCTTCCTCCGACATTGATTTCTCTTTTGTTGGCCATCGACCATCCTCCCTTGGCCCTGATCTCTCCTCTGGTCTCTCTCCCTTGCCTCTCTGACGATCATCGATCAGAGACGAGATGAAATCAGACAAAGACGATTTGTCTTCGTCGAGACGAAGATATCTCAAACAAAGATCGTGCAAGGGAGAGAAACCAGAGGAGAGAACAGAGGACAAAAGATGGTCGGGAAAGGAGAAATCGGCATCAGAGGAAGAGAAACAAACTCTAGGGGGTTTTGGTTACTTTTTAAACTTTGGGTTAGGGAAAATGTAAATTTTTCAATACGAGGGAAGAAAATGTGTTAAAACTTTAATTTTTTAGTAAATAACAGTTTTATCCATAATTTTAACTGAAATTTTTAATATAAATTTGATTATAGATAGGTGTTTAAGTTTTTAAAAATTAAGGGGTGGGTGTTTAGGTTTTTTTGGCACTTTATAAGTACGTGAAACACGAGAGAAATTAGGTGAGTCATCTACTGAAACTGAAGCCTTGGACCTGTCGGATTAGATGGCCATTATGAGAATTTTAGTTGCAGTGAGCTCCCTCTAGCTTAGCTGATAGAACAAAAAGAATGGCCAAAAGACTTATTCTGACCCATGGTAGATTGTCAAATTTCGCTCGCTAAATTTTAAAAATTTAAATATTTATTTGTCTGTTGTCAAAATTAATAAAATTTATTAATTTTAAAAATATAGTTATCAATTAATCTATAATATTTTTAAAAAATAAAATTTTATTTCTTTTCTTCACATAAAGTTTTAAAAAAAATAATTTCTCTTAATCTAAATTTTGAAAACTTTACTTTTCCATCCTAGGGTTTTTTTTCCTTTCATCTTTGGTGACCATCTCCGTCTCTAAGCAACATCATTTTTCCATCCATCTTCACTCTTCTCCGAGCAAGCAAGTGCCACATGAATCGATCTCTCTCATCCAAGCATTCAAAGAATCGCAAAAATCACTCTTTCTCATCTAAGCATCTTCGATCGACAATTCACCAAATGAGAGAGAGTGAAGATGAATTGAAGCATCTTTAATTAGATTCACACATATTCAAATCACTCCTATTTGCATGAAGACGAACCGTGTTACACTTGGCTGGCCGAACAAGAAAGAAGATGGGTGGGAAGACAATGTCGGCCAAAGATGGAAGATAAAAGAAAGTATGGAGAAAAGTTAAGTTTTCAAAACTTAAGCTAGAGAAAAATTGTTAGTTTTAAATTTTTAAATGGAAAAAAGAGATAAAATTTTATTTTTTTAATATTACATATTAAATGATAATTATACGCTTAAAACTAATAAATTTTGTTAACTTTACCAATTGATATATGAGTATTTGAATTTTTGAAACTTAGAGAGTGAGAGTTAGTGATGGACTAAACCTTGGGTGGGAACAAATATTTTGGCCAAAAAGGAAAAGAGAGAATTTAGGCTTGAAAATACCATATTATGAGTGTCTAATACATCAATGTGATCTAAGGCCTCAATCTACATTGAATTGTAATTATGAACGTGTATAATTCAATTCAAATCATAAAATTAGATTGAACTATTTACAAATTACAGTTTAGTTTAGTTTAATTTGTAAAATAGTTTCGTTTAGATAGATATAAAAATAGTTTTAAGTTTGAATTGTCATTTGAACTATTTTTAAACCGAATCAAATAAACTATAATTTTTTTAAAATATATATATATATTTGACATAATTTTTTAATAAAAAATTAGGCATACAACATGTTTTTCATATTTTTTTTACATATATATTTTATAATTATTTTATATGTTTATATTATATTTTAAAAAATTATAATTTAATTAATTTTATTTAACAATATATATTTAAAGGTGAATTATTTCAATTTAATTTAAAACTTAAAATAGTTTGATTTGGTTTAAAACTTTTCTAAATTGTTTTTTATTTTGCTTTAAAAATCTCTTAAATTATACTAAACTAGACCGTACAAACCCTTAATAATAATTTAATTTTTAAATAATTCTTCAATAAATTTATATAAACAATGTAGGAGTTAAAAAATAATAATAAAATTGATAATTTTTCAAAAGAATAGAATAATTAAATTACCCGGTGAATTAATTAAAATTTTGACACTCCTAGTAATAAGATAAATAAATAAACATATGCTACATGCTTGGCAAATTATCTCAAAATCTTATCAATTATAAATTTTATTAGCAAATTAATTTTCTAACCAAAATTTGATTTTAAATACGTGTCTATCCTTAGTTGATATAAATAATATTTTTTAATCAAAATCAAACATTTATAACACTTTCTTGCCTAAAAATAAACTTCGTTAATGGATTAAATCAAAATTATCATATAACACTAAATTAAAAAAATTAAAAATAACTTTTAAATATCCAAATTACAGACAAAACTTATTATTTTCCTTTCTTTTCACCCTCACTCTTTCTTTTTCTCTTCTTATAGATGGAGTGTTTTTATTGTATAATTGTATATCAAGGGTAAACATAATTTTTGAAAATATTAAAGGTCTTTTTGAAATCTTGGGTAGTTATTGAAATTTTGAAAAAAGTTTAGAGATTTTTTATCCTTCAATAGTTTAAAAATGATAATTATACCATCAAAGAATTAAACAAAGTGCGGCAAATTATTAATGTAAATATCATATTAGAACTATTAAGATCATACAATAGTTTTAAAATATATGGGGGTTTGAAAAAATTTAAAAATTAATTTGTGAGTTTTTAAATCATTTCAAAAGTTAAATTGTCATTCTTAACATGTTTTGGACTTAATAGAAACTATTATTCTTTTCAAAATTAATGTATGTTAAAAATAATATTTTGCCTTGCATTATTAACTTTTTAAAATAGAGTTTTATTTTGCATGTAAAAATGTTTTTTAGTTAAGATATAAAAGTGTCTTTAAGTCAAACCTTGGGTGGGTAAATGCGAATTACTCAAAATTTACATACTCATAATAATGAAGATATAAAACTCAAATATATGGGATATTAATTAAAATAAGCATATTTTTTTCCGTTTATACCTTTATAAGCACATGCACAGTCTTTTTACTTTTATAAGCAAATACATTTTTAATTCCCAAAATACCCCTCAGCTTATTACTTCTGTTTAATTAAAAGAAAAAAAAATTTCGAAAAACTTTCAAAATGTGTATTTGTTACAGGGTGCGTAAAGTGCGTGGTGCGTTATTCAGCCCATTTGGTTCCCAACTTCCAAAACACACTAAAAAACCCACCCATCCTTTGCTATCTATTTTGGCTGGCTTTACTGAGATCGGCATTGTGAGATCGTGGATCGAGAATGTCGTCGGATTCGTCTGAGGTAAGTGGATCTCTAGATGCATGCTTTTAGTTTGAGTTTAGTTTTTTGGCTGGATTTTATTCTTTCTGTGTTGTCGGCGACGGAGAGGAAAACGCACTGGATTTCTCACCGCGCGGAGTGCGGACGCACAGCACCCACCGCGCATGCACCGCGCACACACCGCACGCACTCCACATACGCACCGCACACACCGCACACACTCTGCATACGCACCGCACACACCGCGCACGCACCGCACACACCGAACTCACCGCACACGCACCGCACGCACTCCGTATACGCACCGCATGCACCGCACGCACTCCGCATACGCACCGCACACACCGCGCACGCACCGAACGCACCGCGCGCACTGTGTGCACTCCATACGCACCCATACGCACTTATACCTATATTGCAAATTTTCTGTTTTTTCAGGATTCTGTTCAGGCAATTTCAGTTAATAATGAGCCGGGTGAACGATGTTTCAATGATGCCTATAATTTTACTGTTATAATCAAAGTTAGAAGCCATGTTGAAACAGTAAAGCATATCAGAGTTTCACTTACTCCTCAGCAAAAACGAATGTTTAAAGAATATTGTTTGGGGCAATTTTTGAATTTAGAAATTCTTAAATATAGTTCTCCTCTTATTCATTCTGTATATTCTGACAGATTAATAAGGGAGTATTAGGTGAAGAGTTTTGGTTTCGGTTGAATGGAGTTGATTGTAGATTTGGTCCTGTTGAATTTGCTCTGATAACAGGATTAAAATTTGGTCAAGAAATGGATAGAAATGATAGAATAATAGGAGATTTAGAGTTAAGAAATAAGTATTTTTCAGGGGTTAAGCATGTAACTTATAGTCATTTGGTCAAAGTTTTTAAAGAAAAAGCATGGGGAAATAATGATGAGGATGCTGTAAAAATAGCTGCTTTATATTTGCTTCACTATGGGTTAATGGGAGCAGATAATAGGAAGGCCATTTCAGAACATACATTAAGTATCATTGATGATTGGGATACTTTTAATAGATATCCATAGGCGATACCTATTTGGAAGATGACTACACAATCAATGAGTCGAAATCTATAGAAAAAATACGAGGAAATTTGTGATGCATATCCACCATTTTCAAAGGATATCCCAACTGTATCATATGCAATAATGGGATATGTAGGGGCTTTTCAGGTAATACAATATTATTGTTTATTTTATTTTTATGTTAAATATATATTTATATTAAAAATATATATTTAATATGATGTTGTTAATATTGTAGATTTGGATATACGAAACGTTACATAATTTAGGACGTTTCGTAGTTTGTAAGAATAGAGATAGTATTCCTCGAATGTTAAAATGGAAGAGTTTGGAAGGTCCAAGTTGGGAGAATGTTTATCGAATATTTCAAGCTTCGGAAGTATGTTATTATCCTGTATATCTATTTATTAAATATCTATTTTTTAAAATTTTGTGACTAACCAATTTATTATATTCTGTAGGATGTTGTGACTCCTATTTTGATTCCATCCACAACCGAGCAACAATTATCATGCTACAATGATGTTATAGAGTATGTCGGTGAAAACAAAGAGCAGGATAATGCTCGTGTTCTTATAAGCTCTTCTCCTGGAATCCAATCTCCACTTTCAAATCAACATAGGCATCAAAGCACACCTATCTGTAGTCCTATCATATCAGCTCCGTCTATGCATAGCCCCATCATGGCATCATTTCAGCCGACTACAGAAACAACCCCCCATGTCACTACCCCTAGTCCTACTTCGAATATTGAAGATAAATTCAATCAACTTCAACATCTCATTGAAAGGTTTATGCAAAAAGTTGATGAGCGATTTAGAAACATTGACGAATGACAAACTAATCTTGAAGCACGTCAAGCGTCAATAGAAGCCAAGTTATCTGAGTTGCAACATACGTAAAATGCAGTCCCTTTCATTCAGGTAAATTTTTTTTCCATATTATTCATTATTCAAAATTTGTGATTATAATTTTTTGATTATTGATAATATTTCCTTTGAAATTTTAGGATGATGCTGAAGTGGAGATTCAGTTTTCCGGACAGGATGAAATGGAACTTTCGCAATCAACTAGCGGTTTGGTTGAAACACCAATTCAACAACGATCTAATACTCGTAAGACTTTACGAGGAAGGATTGTAAAAAAAGGTCGATTGCTTCGGAGTCCATACACTGATCCATTGAGACAGCGTCGTGCACGAGAAGTATTCAAACCCTCACACCCAGAAGGAGAAAACTATAATATGATAGAATATTTAAAATGGAACGAGGAAAGTCCTGAAGTCGCAGGGAACACTTTTTTGTTTGGGCTATGTAGAAAAATTGACTGGTGGAAAACATTATGGGAAGATAATCAGTGGTTGACGGATCAGGTTCGTAATATATATTCACTGATTATTTGTTTATATATTCATTATTATGTTATTGTAATGATTTCACTATATATTTATATATCTGATGATACAACATATCGATTCTTATTTGGTGGTGTTGCGACATGCATTTCCATCGGCTAAATGGACTTGTGTAGAGACATCTTTCGATGGGTGGTTGGCACGTGAGATCAAGAATCCGGAAAAAGTTGGACCTGATAATTACCAGTGGCCACGGTTATTTCTAGACCCGATTGAAGGAATAAATAATCCAATTTTAGATCGTGGTTATATCCCATGGGCTTATGTGGATAAGGTTTGTCATATTTTAATGTTATTGACTAATAAATCAATTTTAGGGTTGTTTGATTTACTTTTGATTGGTTTAGGGTTGTTTGATTTACTTATTGTTATTTTGTCAGGTTTATATTCCAATTAATTTTGAATGTCAGCATTGCGCATGTGGTGAGTTGGATCTAAATGAATGGATTCTAACTGTTTATGACTCATCATCGACTTTCTTTGACTCTACAGAGAGCTTCTCTCAGGCGATGGCACGTTATTCTTATCTTCCAGCCATTATTAATACAACGAGTTATTGGCAGGTTAAGGGTGTTGAGCCTCGGACAGAGCCCTTGACAATCAGAAGACGGACGGATGTACCGCAACAGGGTACGGGCTCCAGTGATTGTGGGATATTTACAATTTATATATTAGAATGTCTTGCAACCGGACGTGATTTGCTTTTTACTGCCACTAATGCATCTTCCATGCGTTGTAAAGTTGCCTCCAAGATATGGAAACACGGGGGGAACTCATATCCTGATGCGTACGAGGATTGATTAAATTATGATTATATGTTATGGTTTATCATTGTTATTTTATTTATATTATGTTTATCATTTTATTAGTTGTTTCTGTTGCATTGTGATTGATTTTTGTCATTCTATTACTATATCTTTGGTTGGTTGATGGTTGGATGAAGTGATATTAGTTGATGGTTAGATGAAAACAATTGAAGTATCGATGGAGTAAATATTGATATTGAAGTTTTTGATTGTGATATATTGATGTGTTTTAATTTGATTACAGGTTGGGAAATATTAAATAAATAGGGGAAATGCTGCCGAAATTTTATTGTGAAAAAGTAATTACATTATTAGATGTTTTTCATGAGTTTGGCCAAATAGTTATGTAAAGGCATTAAAATGCCTTGGGAAAATTTGTAACATAAAGCAATCATGTAAAAATCAATTAACTAAAGACTTTTGGCCAAATGATGTAGAAGGCAACGACGCGCACCGCACGCGCACTCCGTTCACTCGGCGCACTCAGCGCACTCCCGCACCGCGCGCACTGCGCATACTCCCTGCACCGCACGGGCACTCAGCGCACTCCCGCACCGCGCGCACACTCCGCACCTTTTAAGCCTCATGATGGCACTAAGCAATGTCTTAGCCAGCCTGCTCACTCAATCAAACAAAACAATACAAAGTAATACAAACAAAACAACCCTTCTGAAGAAAGGAATATAAGCCTATCAGATATAAAAGCTATGCGCAACCCCTCCAAACAGATTGCGAACGAATAACAATAAAGAATAACATCAGAAGTAACAATAAACAACACAAACTGGACAATTGAGTTATCAGTCAATGCAATTCTTCGCTTGTTCAGCTTACCATATCCCCTTTGTTCAACTTATCATATCCCTTTTTACCGTCAACAATCGGCTAATTATATTGCAAAAGTAGAAAGATAAATAACAAAACATAGAAGAAATAGGAGATTTGAATTTACACCTCTCTTGCAGACCCGACACCTGACAAAGGATTTGTACAAACTAATCGAGTATGTCCTTTCTCATGACACCGACTACATTCAACTTGACGGGTTTCCTCCCCTTGCGATGGTCTTCTATTGTGTTTCGAAGGTCGACCAGAACATCGATGTCCCATCTGAGGTGGGTGGACTATACGTATCTCTTCTTATTGCACCCATTCTGATGGATCACCCAATAGTTCAACACTTTCTCTATATACTACTTGTCAATATTCAGTTGAGTAATATTTATTCACCCATGGATAACAGTGCGAAAGGTTTTGAAATCTGGCGATTGCTGCAACGTGTGTACATGCTGTTTGTGATAGTTGAAATTTTCTGCATGTACACTCCTTTTTAGCAAGATCAACTATAGCAACAGGTTTACTCGGACCATGTATTTCATATCGATCAATTGTTATCAGCTTGACACTCATATTGGCTGACTTTTGGATATGACTGGCCATCTTCTCTTCAGCCCATGGAGTTAGAGAATGAGTACAAGCATCTGCATAATTAAATGAATACAGAAATGTTACTGATTTATAAATTATGAAAAGTATGAAATAATTGAAAAAAAATTATTCCAACCTGCCATATTGCGGCGAGTATAAAACCATTTTTGTAAAGTTGAGCGCAAAAATTCAAGAAGCATCATCACTGGCAACTTTCGCGCTTGTCGTGCCAAGGCATTAAACGACTCAGCAATATTTGTAGTCATGATATTATATCGGATGCCAGGAAAGTATGCACGAGCCTAGCGTTGATAGTCAATACCTTTCAGATAAGCTGCTGCGGTTGGATTTTCAGCTCTGATCATCTGCAAAGCCTCCTGAAAATCTTTTATTCGATATGCTTTCGCAGCTCGCCAAAATAATCCTTCAATGTGTTTTGTTTGTTTATACCGACTTCGCATATTTCCCTTGATATGATGGTTGCACCAACCATGATGTGCATTCGGAAATACTTCTCTCACACAACGAATTATAGCATTGTGTCTATCTGAAATAATTGCTAAATTAGGGATATCTCCAATACACCGATATAAAGCTCGAAGGAACGGGCTCCAAGTTATTGTTTCCTCTTTTCCTCCTATGTCAAACGCTAATGGAAAAATTTGATTATTTTCATCTTTACCCACTGCAATAAAAAGTGTACCCCAATATCAACCTTTCAAGAATGCTCCATCAATACAGATAACCGGACGACAAAAATCACGAAATGCCCTAATTGAACATCCTAAAGCCATAAAGACAAAATGAAATCGATGATCTCCATCCGTGTCTATTTGTGTAATAGTGCTAGGGTTTCGTTGTTCAAGGTTATGACAGAATATCGGTAATAGTCTGAATGACTCCTCTGGCGAACCTCTTATCTCATTTAAAGCCCAATTCTTAGCACGTCAAGCCTGCGTATAAGAGATATCAATTCGATATCTATCTGTTATATCTGTGATAATATCTTTTGGCCTATATACACGGTCATCTGCAGTAAACAATGACTGTAATATTTTTCTCATTGCCCTTTTACCCGTTTCCCTATGATGAGGTCTAATTATATCACGGGGACAAGTGTGTGTTCCAAACTTCTTTAACACAAAAACATCACTGTTACTTAACTTCTCAGCTCCTGCTTTCCATTTGCACCCTTCATGCAAACACTTTATATCCCATCTCTTTTTATTAGAACTTGATACTTTGAATTGATAACCATTTTCCAATGCATCCCTACATATGGTGTCAATTAAAACTTGTTTAGAAGCGAATTGATCTTTGATTTTGAATCTGCCATCACCTGGTGCAACTGTATGAATTTGACTTACTTCATTTTCTATATCTCTATATGGCTCTGGAACACCAAAAAAAGGATTTGAACCATGATGTGTTGAACTTTCATGCACTAACCCTGATGGACCAATCCCTGTGTTATCAACAACATCGACACCTTCTTTGGGACCATCAATATCATTGACACAATTATAATCGATACCACCATCATCATGAGCATGATATTCATCTTCTCCGCCAGAATGAAAATCATTTGTTGGTAAGTCGCCCATTTGATAACATCCTTCAGCTGTATCTCTTTCGCCATGTGTCCAATCTTGATAAGGATTCCAACTAACACCAACCTCAATATCATCACGATTAACGTCGCCCATTTGATCACATCCTTCTGTTTCTGGATGTTGTTGTTGATTGTTAGCTTGTACATCTTCTATATGTTGCTCAATTTGGTTTGCTACCACTTCAAGAAATACAGAAGACTTTCTCTATGAGCTAGACAACTTCATCATCATCTTAACATCATAATCATCTTTTAATAAATATGGCAAATCACTATATTCGGTTGGATTTGGCATATAAATTTTTATCTCAAAAGAACTTGTATCGATATTTAAACGAGAAGATATTGCTTCAATAAATCTACTGTAATCGATTTTTCTACTTACTAAAACTAACGATTGAACTCCACCAATATATTTTAAATCATGATTACCTTCTTTGTGCCATTGCCCACCAAATCCAAGCATAAATATCATTTTTATCAAAATTTTTAATTAACCAGATGAAACATCAATTGAAACAAGTGAAATGAGGCAAAGATGAATCGGAGAAAGTCAACTGATAAAAGTGAAATAATGAATGAAAAAGTGAAACTGTGTTTGCAGAGTAAATATCTTCATCTGCCTTCAAGCTAACAATTTAATGCGTTAATTATTCAAATTAATTTTTATTTTTAAATTTGTTTGTAGTTGATTAACAATAATCAATTTTTTAGTTATGCAGTCCACGCACTCCGCACGCACTACGCACGCATCGCGCGCACTCCGCGCACTGCGAACGCACCACGCGCACCCAGCGCACTTCGCACGCACACTATACGTACTGAGCATCCCATAAACTTATTCAAAAAACTTCCCGCGCTAGCCTACGCTGACACCTACAGGGCCAAAGGGTATTTTTGAGATTAAAAATGTATTTGCTTATAAAAGTAAAAGAACCGTGTGTGTATCTAAAAAGATATAAACAAAAAAAAAATATACTTGTTTTAATTAATATCCCCAAATATATAGATATATATATATAACATAACAAAATCTTAAACCAGATATTTGTCTTAAAAGTTATAATATTCCGTAATTTTATTAACTTTTAAGATTAAACTCAAATATTATATTAGCTAGTGCAGAATACAATTATTATTTTTTTCAAATTAATAATCTAACTTGATAAATCTTCAAATTTAATCATGAATTTAATACCCTATTATAATATATTATTATTTATATATAAAATTATATATATTATTTATTTATACATATAATTTTATTTTCCTTAATTCGCCTACCGACCTTAAGAAGCCTAAACTAAAAGGCCATTTCATCAACCGTGAAAAAAATAAAAACTTACATGGTGAAATAAATTGACAAATATGTAAGAATCACTGGGATAAAACACCACTTAACGGTTCAAGTATCACAACTAAATTGGCTCAAGGCAACAAAATCAACCACGTTCAACAAAACTAGTCCACATCTCAGAGTTCAAACTTTTTTAACACATAAAAAGGCTAATAGAAAAACCAAATAACAATGCAAAATTTAACGGTAACGCCTGAGTGAGAGTGTGTTGTTCCTCTTCCAGTTGGCCCTTCTTGAAGGTCGAGCCTTGTGGTGCAGGTGTCCCTTTCCACGGAGTCCTCTGTACTTCTTCCCAGCAGAGGTGAGTCCACGAAGCTCCCTGTGTTTGTGAACAGGTTTGCAGATCCAGTTGATCCTGGGGTCATTTCGGATAGCATTGTGGGCAGCATCAACCAAGATTACCTCGAAGTATTTGTAAGTTGAATCCTGCATTCATACGAGTACAAAAAATAATCAACATTAAATAATATAAAACTCTGCAAATCACAAACAGAGAGTGAATAATGTATACGCATGTAACAGAAATCACTAGATAGCCCTGAGGGGACTTGAACTCAATTAGAATAGGAAAAGGACCATTAACAGTATACCCCCCCACCATCCCAGTACAGATGACCCATTTAACAAGAGAGACAAAATTCAGAAGAAAAAAAAAAGAACCAATCTTGAATAGGTTAGAAAAAGATAAGAAAATTCGTTAGCTCATATAATTATCTTCAAGAAACACCATTAAATTCCTAATTCCCATATTGAACTTCCTTTTTTAAGGCATGAATCTAATCAATAAAAAACATCCTACAGTATTAAATTCAAGAAATCTTGTACAGACCTCATTGATCCAGTAAGAGTTGAGAACCTTAAGGCCAGCAAGTTTCCTACCAGCACGTTCCTCAGCCACTGAACGCTTGCTGCGTTGGAATTTTAGCTGAGTAACACCCTGGTTTGTTGGCTTACCATATACAATACCCTTAGGAACTGGTCTCTTTCGTCCACCACGTCTTACACGCACACGATAGACCACATAACCCTGCAAAAATAATTAACAATTATCAAAAGTAGAAAAATAGCATAGGAAAATATCAATAAAACATTTAAATATAAAAAACCTCAACAGAAATGTGCAGTTATTGAAACGGCAGAATACCGAAGACAAATGGAGTAGGAGATGGAAGTAATATTCACATATCCCTGCTCAAAAACATTATAAAATATAGCATGCACCTTGAAAATCAACTATAACTAAAGATAATTCTGGCAATTTTTTAAGTAAATAAGCTGTCAAGCATTAGCAGAACATAAGAAACTAATGAGACAGCAATTGTGACAGTAAAAACGACCAAAAGCTAAAAAAAAAAACAATAACATTGAAAAGGCAACAGGATATAAAATTTTGAAAAATGAGAGCACAAATCATATCTCAGAAGCAACAACTAATGGAAGCAAAAATATCACTGACTTCCAGAAATGATTACTCTGTGTAAAGGTACACCATAAGAAATGAAAGATACATTTCTTAGCCTCATCAGTCTCATTTATGCAAGCAAGGAGAAAAAAATGTATTTGGGATAGAGCAAGAATCATTACTGAATTGTTACTCATAATTTCTGAAACAAAATATTGGCAATAATGATGCAAGCAAAACGAGTATCAAACAAACATCCATATTAACAGCATTTCCAAACAACAAAAATGACATAATCAATAAAACCCATTAGTAAACTCAACATCAAATGAAAAAGATGATAAACATTAACTAAATCCCCACATCATTTTACCTGCTTGGCCTTGTACCCCAAGCGGCGAGCCTTGTCAGGGCGAGTGGGATGAGTGACACGCACAATAGAAGGATGTTGACGGTACTCCCAGCACCTCACCCTCTGCAAAAACCTCATAACATCGGACTGCTTCTTCCTCCATAGCTCCGATACGTAAGTGTAAGCACCTAATTACATTCACATTTACAAGAATCAACAACATAGTACTAATAAAAATCAACGCACACTATGCATCTTTTGACCTAAATTCACTCACATAAGAGGATGACCAAACAGGCTTCACTTAACAAAGAAAGCAACATTAGCCTACTACTATATGCGAGTATTCTCACAGGAAAGTACGATATTATTCTTTCCATCTCTCCACCAAACGGATCATAAAATTGAGAACAAAAAACACATAAAATAATAAAGTTCAAACGAAATATCTTGATAAATCGAAAAGCAAACTATAAAATCTCAAAAAAACAAAACAAAATAAAGATCAATCAAAACTTAGCATTCTATAGCAAAACGGCTAACAGAATCAAACAGGCATACAAAAAACGACGTCGTACAAGAGAGAAAGAAAATCAATGAAAACAGGCACCTTCACACAAGAGAGGAGCCGTCTAGTTTAGATCTTGCTAAATAACGTTCAATATTATGGCAAAGAAAGAAATGGCTTAGCCTTAGCGAGCTCAATCAAAGATGAAGAATAGGAAATGAAAGCGAAGAAGATAAATGCATACCCATGGCTTGTCGAGCTCCTGTTCTCTCGAGTCTCGGCTGCGGATGAGATGGCGGGGTGCAGAGTTATACGAGAGGCCTCACTATAATTAGGGTTTTAGCTTGGGGATCAACATCAAATGACTATTTTACCCCTTTAGATAGTAAGTGGGCTGAATGGGCTTCCCTTAGTTGATGGGCTACTTCCGTGTTATAAGTCCAAGACTCCTCAGCGACTGACCCTCAATTTTTCCTTTTTTTTTTTTTAATAACTTCACAATATTCTTCAATAAACTTTTATTTTTAAAGAAATATATAATTTAGAGGGGCATAACAATTTTTAAATTAAAAAATACTTCATTTTTATAATTAGTCAATGGGAATGAAACAATTTTGTTGAATTATGGGATGATGGAGCTCTCTATCGATACTCCAATTTATTTTCAATTAAACTATAAAATAAATTATAAAATTTGGTAAATATATTTTTTTCTTTTTCTTTATTTTTACTCTGTAATAATATGATTTTTTTTTTTTAAATTATTTTGGAAGATAGCATTTCATCTCAATAGAATTAGACTTCAGCCCGAAACAAGAGCCTGCCATTTTAGAATTCAATTAAAAGGGCCCAATATTAAATCAAGCCCAAAAGAACCCTTGAGGTGGTCGGATGTTTCCTTGTGTTTTGGCCTTGGTTTTGGTCTTCCCTTGTGTAGGTTGGCTTGGCTTGTGATCTTTTACTTTTAAATTCGGTGTTAAAAATCTCAAAAGAACCAATAATTAGGATTAGGATTTAAACAAAGCCAATTCGACTTAAATTGACGTTCAACTTGATTTAAACCAATTTTGAGTTGAAGTTTTTGTTTAGTCGCTCAGTTCAAGTTTGGTTCGAATACTTTTTTATTTATATTATTTATCTTGACAACGACACAATTTATTTTATTGATGAAATATTTATCTTATCGAAAACATTAGTTATCTTATTCGTAACCTTTAACAATATATCTACCTAGTTCGAACAATATATCTAATAATATATTTAACAATTCACTCTATCAATGAATATTTATCTTGTCACGGATATTATTTATCTTATTGATAACCTTTAACAATATGATTGTTCACATTTTTTGTCACTTCCAAATCAATCAATTACATGTTAGTATCTTAAGTTATACAGATAAGTTTGTAAAAATTTTTCGTGCTATCTTTTACTTTTAAATTCGATGTTCAAGATCCCGAAAGAAAAAACAATTAGGATTATGATTTAAACAAAAACCAACTTGACTCACATTGATATTCAATTATTGTCAGTGAAATAATTTATTTTATCGATAAAACTATTTTTTTTATTAATAATATTATTTATCTTATTAATAACTTTTAATGATATTTTTAATTAATTTAAATGAATTTAAGTTTAAACTCAAATTAATTATTCATATAAGATTTAAATCAAATTCATTTTTGACACAGTTTAAACCTGACCCAACTTTTTATCCAGGATAATAAATTATCAGCATTAAAAGAGAAAGGGACAGGGTTGATAAGTCCATGTTGGTTGCTTGGCAGAAATGGAACGCTTTGTCAAACGCCCAACAAATTTATTATTCTTGTTGCATTTTTTTAACCATACCGTTTTGTCAAATCAGCTTTTACCACTTGTTTGTCCTTTCTCCCTCAGTCTGTTTAGGCCAATAAATAATATATTATTATATAATTAAATAATTAAAAATAAAATAATATTTAATTATATAATAATATATATTATAAATTTTTTAAAATTAATTATGATATGTAAATTTATTCGAATTAAAATATAATAAAAAGATAAACAAGTCTAATGGGGCACAATAAATGATAGGTGCAAGAAATAAGGTTGAAATTTGTTGAAAATGATTTAACGACAATGACTTGACATTATTTATTATCTTTTAAATTATAAAATTATGTGTATTTTTTTAAATATTATATATATATATATATATCATAATATTATTAAATAATTTTAAATTAAAAATAAAATATTACATAATCATATAATAACAGATATATACATATATTTATATATCTGAAATAGATAATATAATGTTACGTTTTTCATATTCTCAAACAGACCACATCTCAATCCAAAATATCCAAGGGTTAAATAATTTATAAAAGGCCAAAATACTGTTTTTCACCCAATGTATGATAAAATAACAAATTTTACCTCTACTTTTTGAAAAAGTAATTATAACCATTATGAATTTTTTTTTATAAATAACTATTTTACCTTTTAATTAAAATTATAAAATTACTATTATTATTTAATATAAATATAAAATTATCAATACATTATTATCAAATTTAAAATTTATCAGTTAAAATTTAAAAATATCAAAACTTTAAATTTTTTGGGAGTATAACATTATTTCTTAAATTATTGATGAATATACTAAAATTTTAAAAAATTTAGAAACAATTCAATTTTTTATAATTTTCAAAGACTCATGAAAAAAAATTATTAACATCTCAAATATTTTTAATAATTACTTTCACCCCCCAAATGTTTGTCACTTTGAAAAAGAAAAATAAATAAAAAATCTATGCAAAATCTTTTTTTTATCTTTTTACTTTACAAAATTTACTAACAAAAATAGATAATAAATGAAAATTTAGTTTTTTGAGACTTAAAAATTAAAATTTATCATTTTAGCAAATATTAGATGGGAAATGATCTTTTGCCCTTTATTAAATAAATTTCCACCTAGGTTTAAGAAATTACATAAATTCCCCACTATTGCTGAATAATTAAAAAGATATAGCATTAGACTTGATTTATTTATACCATCCTTATTGTTTATTAAACATTCAAACTTCAAAAGCATTATTATCTTTTAACATTATCCCTTTCCTCGGTAGATTTTTTTATTGATTAATCCACCTAAATAAATCTTTGAATCTAATGATAAGATGTATAAATGCAATCATAAAATCAAATAAATTAAGAGTTTTTTTAAATTAATATTCTTTTATTTGAATTTTTTATATATAATAATTGATTCACGTATTATATTATATATTAAAAATCTAATTTTATGTATCGTATATTAAATACTTTATTGTATTTAATAATACATCTTTTAAAAAATAAAATAATAAAATAATAAAAAAAATCTAATTAGTGCGTTACCATTTTAAAAAAATATTATAAATATTCTTAAAAAATTATATATATATTTTTATTATATCATTATTTTTTCTAAAAAATATATCGATTTATATTGATAATATATATCTTATTGTATTAATTTAATATATGTTATCATATATATTATTTTATATTTATATTATGATATGTTATAACATTTATATAAATAATATGTTATAAAATATTGATTGACAGCGATGCGGCTGTCATAAAGTGCCATGAAGGACGTAAACTTTTTTTTATTTAAAATTTAATTTGAAAATTAATGCCATAGTTGGTCCATTCCCACACGTAAAGTAACAGTTGATTAAATGACACCTGTACTCTCAACAGAAATTCGTTTTTAAAGTTAAGTAATTACAAAATTAAACCCAAATCCAAATCATTAAAGTGGTTAATGAATAATGGCCAAAGAACTATTTCTTACCCAAAGTTTGGTATAAATTCCACTTTTCATCTATTAATTATAAAAAATTTAAATATTTATTTATTTATTAAATTTTATTGTTATTATCAAAGATAAAATGTTATTTAATAAAAATATTTTAAATTCATCATATCTTCCTCCAAGTTTAAAAACTATCAATTTTCTTTCAAATCTAAAGTTTGAAAAATAATTTTTCTCTCCTAGAGTTTATATTTTCCCCCTTACTATTTCTCTGACAATTGAAGTTAGCCAATGTCCTCTCTTCCATCTCTTGGAAGAGAATGAATCATTAACCAATTAGAGGTTGACCGACGATTTGTTTGTCAAGTGTCATAGATCTATGCAACACACAGATCTGTGTGTCACATAGATCAGTTCCTCCATTTGTGTGTCAATCGATGCACAAATTGGTCAGATGAAAAGTTGAAGTCTTCCTCCATCCGATATACGGGTTAACCGATGCACAAATTGATTAAACTGATTGGTGCGACGCATAAATCCACACGTGGTACGAATCTAAGACAAAGGTTGACAAATCATCAATGGACCTCCAGTTGGCCAATGATTCATCCTTGTCTTGGAGATGGGAGGGAGAAGGTTGTCCGGCTCCAATGGTCAAAGAAGCAGCAAAAGAGAAAATACAAACCCTAAGAAGAAAATAGTTATTTTTCAAACTTTTGGTTTGGGGAGAGATGAATTATTAGTTTTTAAATTTAGAGAGGGGATGATCAATTTGTAATTTTTAAAATATTTTTATTAAATAACTATTTTATCTCTTATAATAATAGTAAATTTAACAGATGGATGAATGTTTAAATTTTCTATAATTAATGGATGATCAAACCTTGGGTGGGACACAGTCATTTGGCCAAGAATAATGAATAATGGGTCAGCAAATGCCAAACTTAGGGCCATAGCTTCTAATAACTAGTGCTGAAAATGAAATATAATATTATAGTTTAATTTTAGGTGTTACATTAGAATTGTTTAAAATATTTAAAACATAATTCACATAAAAAATATTTAAATAAATGTTTAATTTATTGGATAAATATAAATATTCTTATTTTTTAATTAAGAAAAATCTTGAAAATAAAATCTAATCAAATTAAAACAAAGATAATTAAGTAATTTTGAAGTAAATCTTTTTTTAAATTTTTATAAAATTCTATAACGGGGATTTTGATTTTTTATTATTTAAAAAACATTTGAAATGTTTACACTTTAAACGGAACGAAACAACATGAGAGAGATAACAATTATAAAATTGCTATTATGACTTAATATAAATATAAAATTATCAATATATTATTATCAGTTTTAAAATTTATTAGTTAAAAATATTAAAAATTTAATCAATTTTAAGTTTTTTGGGGGTGTAATATTATTTTTTAAATTATTGATGAACATACTAAATTTTTAAAAAATTTAGAAACAATTCAATTTTTTTTAATTTTCAAAGACTCATGAAAATAATTAATAACATCTCAAATATTTTTAATAATCACATGCATTCCCTAAACACGTGTGATTTTGAAAAAGAAAAATAAATAAAAAATCTATGAAAAATAATTTTTTTGTCTTTTCACTTTACGAAATTTACTAACAAAAATAGATAATAAATAAAATTTTAGTTTTTTGAAATTTAAAAATTAAAATTTACCATTTTAGCAAATATTAGATGGGAAATGGTCTTTTGCCGTTTATTAAATAAATTTCCACCTAGGTTTAATAAATTACATAAATTCCCCACTATTGCTGAATAATTAAAAAGATCTAACATTAGACTTGATTTATTTAGACCATCCTTATTATTTATTAAACATTTAAACTTCAAAACTATTATTATCTTTTAACATTATCCCTTGATAGATTTTTTTATTGATTAATCCAACTAAATAAAACTTTAAATCTAATGATAAGATCTGCAAATGTATCTATAAAATTAGATAAATTTAGAGTTTTTTCAAATTAATATTCTTTTATTTGAATCTTTTGCCCATGATAGTCGAATCACGTATTATATCGTGTATCTAAAACGTAATTTTACATATTATATATTGAATACTATATCATATCTTACGATATATTTTTTAAAAAATAAGATATTAAAATATTAATAAAATAATAAAAAATCTAATTGACACGTTATTATTTTAGATAATATTATAAATATTCTTAAAAATTTTAAATTTCTTATACACATTTCTACTATATTATCATTTCTTTTAAAAATATATCTATTTATATTGATAATATATATCGTATCATATTAATCTGAGACATCATATAATACATATTATTTTATATTTATATTATATTATCTTATAAAATATATATCATATTTTATAAAATACTGATAACGATGTCTTTATCACTAAAGTCTCATGAAGGAGATAACCTTTTTTTTTTTAATTTAATTTGAAAATTAATGCCATAGTTGGTCCATTCCCCCACGTAAAGTAACAGGTGATTATCATATTTAAGAATTAAATGAAAGTTAACTAATTACAAAATTAAACCCAAATCCAAGCCATTAAACTTGGTTAATGAATAATGGCCAAATATCTATTTCTCACCTAAGGTTTAACACAAAGCTAACGTTTTATCTATTAACTATTAAAAATATAAATATTTATATATATGTTAAAATTTACTATTATTATCAAAATAAAATTATTATTTAATAAAAATATTTTAAACTCATCATGTCTTCTCCCAAATTTAAAAACTAATAATATATTTTTTTAAATATAAAATTTGAAAAATGACTATTTTCCTCATAAGGTTTGCATTTTCTCCCTTATTATTTCTCTAATAATAGGAGCCGACTAGTCTCCTCCCTCCCATCTCTTGGAAGAGGACGAATCATAAGTCAACCAGAGGTCGACCGATGATTCGTTTGTCCAACGTCATAGATCTGTGTGTCACATAAATCGATTCAATTGATTTGTGCATCGATTGATGCATAGATTAGTTAGATGAAGAGTTAAAGTCTTCATTTGACTAATATATGGGTTGGTCGATGCACAGATCAATCAAACCAATTGGTGTGACATACATATCCACACGTGGCACAAATCTGAGAAGCAGGTTGACGAATTGTTGGTGGACCTCCAATTGGCTGATGATTCATCCTCGTCCTGAAGATAGGAGGGAGAAAGTTGTTCGACTCCAATGGTGAGAGAAGCAGCAAAGGAGAAAAAACAAACCCTAGAAGAAAAGTAGTCATTTTTCAAACTTTGGGCTTAAGGGAAGGGGAATTATTATTTTTTAAACTTTGTTTGGGGGGAGGGGGGGAATAATCAATTTATAATTTTTTTAAATATTTTTATTAAATGAGTATTTTATCTCTTTCAGTAATAATAAAATTTATTGAAATAAGGTTGAAATTTGTTGAAAATGATTACCTTTTACAGTAATATTTGTGTCGTTTATCTAATGGGGCACAATAAATGATAGATGCAAGAAATAAGGTTGAAATTTGTTGAAAATGATTGCACGATAATGACTTGACATTATTTATTATTTTTTAAATTATAAAATTATGTATATTTATTTTAAATATATATACATTTATATATCATAATATACTTAAATAATTTTAAATTAAAGATAATATATTATTTAATCATATGATAATATATATACATATATTTATATATCTGAAATAAATAATATAATGTTACTTTTTTTCAAATTCTCAAACAAATCGCATCTCAACCCGAAATATCCAAGGGTTAAATAATTTATAAAAGGCCAAAACACTATTTTTCACCCCATGTATGATAAAATAACAAAATTTTACCTCTACCTTTTGAAAAAGTAAATTATAACCATTATCAATTTTTTTTATAAATAACTATTTTACCTTTTAATTAAAATTATAAAATTACTATTATTATTTAATATAAATATAAAATTATCAATATAGTATTATCAAATTTAAAATTTATTAGTTAAAATTAAAAAATATCAAAAATTTAAGTTTTCTGGGAGTGTAACATTATTTTTTAAATTATTGATGAATATACTAAAATTTTAAAAAAATTTAGAAACAATTCAATTTTTTTAAAATTTTCAAAGACTCATGAAAAAAATGATTAACATCTCAAATATTTTTAATAATTACTTTCACCCCCCAAACGCGTGTCACTTTGAAAAAGAAAAATAAATAAAAAAATCTATGCAAAATATTTTTTTTTATCTTTTTACTTTACAAAATTTACTAAAAAAAATAGGTAACAATTGAAAATTTAGTTTTTTAAAACTTAAAAATTAAAATTTCATTTTAGCAAATATTAAGTGGGAAATGGTATTTTGCCCTTTATTAAATAAATTTCCACCTAGGTTTAAGAAATTACATAAATTCCCCACTATTGCTGAATGATTAAAAGGATATAACATTAGACTTGATTTATTTATACCATCCTTATTATTTATTAAACATTCACACTTCAAAAGTATTACTATCTTTTAACATTATCCCTTTCCTTGATAGATTTTTTTAATGGTTAATCTAACTTTGAATCGAATGGGAAGATCTGCAAACGCAGCCATAAAATTAGATAAATTAAATTTTTTAAAATTAATATTCTTTTATTTGAATCTTTTATCTATGATAATTAAATTATATATTATATTATATATCAAAAACCTAATATTATATATCATATATTAAATACTCCACTGATGATGTATCTTTTAAAAAATAAGATAATAAAATATTAATAAAATAATAAAAAAATCTAATTGACATATTATTATTTTATATACATCTATTATGTTGTTATCATTTTTAAAATATATATTGATTTATTTTAATAATATATATCATAATATATTAATTTGATATATATTATAATATATATTATTTTATATATATATATAAGTCATAAAATATTGATAACGATAAGTCTGTCACTAAACTGGCATGAAGGACGTAAACTCTTTTTTTAATCTAAATTTCATTTGAAAATTAACGCCATGGTTGGTCCATTCCCACACGTAAAGCAACAATTGATTATAATATATTTAATATTTAATGACACGTGCACTCTCAACAGACATCTTTTTTTTAAAGTTAACTAAGTACAAAATTAAACCCAAATCCAAATCATTAAGCTTGGTTAATGAATAATGGCCAAATAGCTATTTCTCACCAAAGGTTGGGTGCAGACCAATATTTTAATATTATTTATTAAAAATTTATTTATCTAATAAATTATTATTATTATTATTAAGAATAAAATTATTATTTAATAAAAATATTTAAAATTCATCATGTCTTCTCTTAAATTTAAAAATTAATAATTTTTCTCAAAACATAAAGTTTAAAAAATGAGTATTTCTCTAATAGAATTTGCATTTTCTCCCTTACTACTTTTTTGACAATCAGAGTCAGCCAATCTCTTCTCTTTCATCTCTTGAAAAAGGATGAATCATTGGCCAACTAGAGGTCAATCGACAATTAGTCTGTCAAGTGTCATAGATCTATACAATACATAAATTTGTATGTCAACAGATTAGTTTAATTGATTTGTGCGTCAACCGACACACATATCACTTAGACAAAAAGTGAAAGTCTTTGTTCGACAGATCTATAGGTTGACCAATGCACAAATCGATCAAACTAATTTGTGGACGCACAAATCGAAGACGTAAGTTGATGAATCATCAGTGGACCTTTGGCTAGTCGACAATTCATTTTTATCTTGATATGGGAGGGAGGAGGTTGGCCGGTTCTAATTGTCAAATAAGCAGTAAAGGAGAAAATATAAATTCTAAAGGAAAAATAATCATTTTTTAAACTTTGAGTTTGGGGAGGGGGGAGAGGGAGATTATTAGTTTTTAAATTGGGGGGATGATCCATTTATAATTTATAATTTTTTAAATATTTTTATTAAATAACTATTTTATTTTGATAGTAATAATAAAATTTAATTAAATGAATAGAAATTTAAATTTTTTTATGATTAACAGATAAAAAATAAATGTTTGATCAAACCTTGGGTGGGACATAGTCATTCGGCCTGGATAATTAATAACGGGTCAGCAAATGCCAAACTTAGGGCCACAGCTTTTAATAACCGGAGCTGAAAATGAAGGATAATATTATAGTTTAATTTTAGATGTTACGTTAGAATTGTTTAAAATATTTAAAACATAATTCACATCGAAAATATTTAAATAAATGTTTAATTTATTGGATAAATATAAATATTCTTATTTTTTAATTAAGAGAAATCTCGAAAATAAAATTTAATCAAATTAAAACAAAGATAATTAAGTAATTTCGAAGTAAATCTTTTTAGAATTTTAATTTATAGAATTCTATCACGGGGATTTCGATTTTTTATTATTTAAAAAACATTCGAAACGTTTAAACTTTAAACGGAACGGAAAAGCATGAGAGAGATTAAAAGGGGATCGAAAACGGTACTGTTTCCATTCTATCCCCACAAACAGCTTTGGGTCTATCGAACAAGGTCTCAGTACAAAAAGCTAGGTGAAATTCATATTTGCCCCTAAATTTTAGATAAAGTTGTACAATTTTTTTTTCAAAATTTTCTTAAACGTCATTTACAGAAGGGTTGGACACTAATTAAATTGACTTAGTTCAAAAGCTAACTTGACTTGGTTCAACTCAGTTTGAATTTAAATTGAGTTTAAGTTAAAAAAGTTAGTTTATCTTTTAAATTGAGTCACACTGAGTTAGAAAAAACTTGACTTAATTCAGTTTAAATTAATGTCTTGACTTTATAGTTTAAATTTATAATTTGAATTTGAATTTATTGACAAAACGATATCGTTTCATCTATTCAAATGAAGTTTGAATTAAACTAATATTTATTTGAATCAAACTAGTTTTGGCTCAATAAACTCCAATTAAACCTTTTTATTATTCAAGCTAAACTCGAGTCAAGTGATATTCAAACTTGATTTGGTTAGTATCTATTCCTACTTAGAGATTATCTTTACCTTTTATGCTTAGGGTGGTGATTGGTAATTTTTAAATTATAAGACGCGATTGGAAATTATACTAAAATTTGGCCAACAAAATTGCAAGCGTGCAAAACGGAGAAATGAAGCAAACGAAAGCTTCTGCTACAATATTTACTATATGTTAGAACTTAGAATAAAGAAACGGAAGAGAGCCACTGATAAATACTTTTACGAAATGATGTTTGGAGGAGGCAGAAGCATGGGAGGTGGAGGAGGAGGAGGAGGGATGTTAAGAACAGTTGGGAGAGCGGTTACAAGAACTGGAGTTACGAATCTCCAAGAACCCATTTCATCTTCTTCTTCAAATTCCAGTACTACTAGTACTACTGCTCCTACTTCACCTAGAAGGACTTCTCAGAACCGGCTTAACTCTCCCAATCATCTCTCCTTGTCCGCTGTTACTTCGCCTTCACCTTTTTCTCCGCATAACGTACCCGTTTCTGCAGCTTATGGGGCCCCCACTTGGCCCTCGTTTGGGTGCGAAGATTATGAGTGGGTGTCTGTGGATGGCGGAGATGAAAGGTCCCATGGAGTTTTTCTTGATGACTTTGTTGTTGGCCCCGTTCCTTCCCTTGATGAAGTTAATAACGCTGTCTCTGCTCTTCAACAGTAAGGATTTTTTTTTTTTTTTAAATTTCGAGGCTTTTTTGTGTGTTTGTGTTATGATAGTTTGCTGTTTCTTTCGTTCATGTAGGGTTTTGTGCTGTCTTTGAATGGAAATATGCTAATTTTGTACTTTGATATCTCTTTTATTAATTGGAGTGTTCAAAATTGCAGATTGTTTTTTGGATTTGTAAAATTGATGTGGCTACTGTATTGATTTTGAGTCTCAATTGGTCATCGTTTTGTTTGTATTTTGTTTATATATCGTGATGCTGTGGGGGCCGTGGTGTTACCCATGAACATGATGATAGAATATGACATCTGCCTCAACTTATTTACTAGTGAGTTCCCCAGTGAAGTGTTATAGTTAAAGTATAAATCATGTCAGGTTTAATTTTACACTTTGGGGAGCGATTGGTTTGGGAAAAATTTTATTATTAAAATTAGAATATTACCTTGAAGATATATTAGTTTGAGAATTACTAGGTATAAATTATTACTATGTTTGATAAAATTTGATGAACTAGATAGGTATAAATAATTATTGTGTTTGGTTAGAATTAATAAAAGAATACGAGTATATTATTTTACTTACATATCCTTGGGTATAATTACTCTAAGATATTTTTTTATATTATTTGTTATATTAATTGAAAATAAGATTATTTTGCTAAAAAAAAATTAATAAATAAAGATATAATTATGATAAAATAAAGATTACCTTAATAATCTTTTAATACTTAATGTAGAAGTGATAATCAAATTACTTCTTATATTACTTGTCACATTACCATTAGTAATAGAACATTACCGGAATCTTTTAATAACCCCTAACCAGACGCACCGTTATAGTCATTCTTTTTGCAGTGAGGAATGAGGATGATAGTGATGGTGATGGAAAAGTTCATGATTGATTATGTATAAGATAACAAAGTTTCTCATGAAGGGAATTTTCTACAAGGATCCAAGATGAACAGTTGAAACAGAAATAGTTTGCTTAGAAGATTGTTGACAAATAGATTTTTGTTGCTTTCCTAGCAATCTGGAGCAGCTGTTAGACTTTTCAATTTTGAAAATTGGGGAATTGACTAAAGACCAGTGATGGTTTCCTAGAAAACTAAATTTTCATCTTATTTACCTTTTCTTTTCTTTCTTCTTCTTTCTCTTTTTTTTTTTGGGTCAAATTTCGCTCAAGTTACTTACTACACCTGATATCTGTAATAGATGAGAGAATATGTATTCAAAATGCTGTTGAATCAGGGCTTGATGGGAAATGGGGAGAAAAAGCTGAATTCTTCTTCAAAATAGTTTCTTTGTCTCTAGCATGATTCCTTGATGAGAATGGTGTTTTTTTCCCTATATTCACCCCAATTCAAATATAGAATAGGATTCAGGAAATTATAATTTTAACATGCAAATGATCCCTACATCCTTGATCAATGGAGAAGTTCAATTTAATAGTTGAAGTTAAAGTTAATAAAGGTCAGTCTTTCTCATTATAGAACACCTTTTTGCATAATGATACCCCTGAACCCAACTCACGAATTTTATTACTGCACAGTGATGATTTTGTTGTCCATTTTAAAGTTGCTTAATTAGTGTGAGTTTTCTTCTTTTTGGTTGTTTTGTTTCGAGGTCTATGACTTCACCTGATGAAGTCCAAAATGCTGCCTCCAGTCTTAATTTTTTGAGTTGAATTCTTTTTCCCTTTCTAAGCTTTATAAATCCTATGCTAATGGGTTGTTTACTGTTTATTGGTTTTGCATATGTGGAAGGAAAAATTTGGTTGATTCAATGTTTTTCATCTATCATAATTGTTGTTTACAATTGTCATGGTGTCCACACTATTGAAGGGCTTTACTTTTTTTAATGTCTTCATTGTGGTGGAGATTAATTAACTATCACTTCAACATTGAACTTTTATACTTGACTGATGCATTATTTGATTGGCTCACATTTAACCGATGTTGGCCTTTTCACTTGTTTGTTAGTTTATCCAACACGAGGAAAATGTAGATGCCTAATTATTAGTCTGTAGTTTTTCTTTTTGAAAACTTTAAGCATTGCAGATTGAAATAATACATTTAATTGAAGCTGATTTGTAAGTTTTCAAATTTGTAGGGGTTTTGACCCTGATTCATACTCCCTTGTGAGAGATAAGTATGCCTATAACTTGGACAAAGATGCTGAGTTGGATTGGGTAGAGCCCTCACTGCATCTGAGTAATTCAAGAGCATTGCAGCCTTATGGACCTGACAGAGTTTATGATGCTTTTCATTTATTACAGAATGATCCATCTATCCAGGTGCGTTCCTTATTTCAAAAAATTGAAAGCATAAAAATTTTCTTATTTTTGGATTTTAAATGTCAATTCAGTGCATCTTCCTGGAGCCAACTGCAATAGACTGCCTAAGTATAAGTAGTACAAAGCAAATAGAATACTTAGAGTCAAAAAAGTAAAGCATGAATATGTTCCAGCGCTTTTTACCAAACTTAGATGTAATCAGAACAGTGATTGTTCTTTTTTATTGTCTAACATGAAGGGAGGATTGATTTTATGTCTCAAACTCATCATGGGTTTGTACTTGTTTCAAATTTATCTGTCACACTATTAAGGGTTTTTTTTTTTAAAAATCTTTCCAGAGAATGGTCGTTTCATTATCTTCAGATCAAGCTGTCTGGAATGCTGTTTTGAATAATGAGGTGGTTCAGGAACTGAAGGAGTCTTTCTGTGCAGCAGGTTGGTACAAAGATAGTGAACATCTTTAATTGAACTATTCAACTGGTAATCCTAATCTCATGAAGAAAAGTATTATGATTACTACTGGAGAGGTTTTATTTTGTATTCCATTGCCTTCAAACTTGATGTCATATCACAATGGCGCAAATTGGGTGTTTTTCTTTTTATTTTGCATCGTGTTCTCCTTTTAGATTCTCTGCTAAGTTTTACTGTGGTATAGAAAAATTTGACTTAGGTGAAAATCAAGTCACAAGAGTCATAGTTGTTATTTTATGAGAAAGAAAACCGTTAAAACATGATCATCAATTTTGTGGTTACATGAACAATTTGAATGACTTTCTTTCTCCATAGAAAGGGATTCAGATCCATATTACTGAATACTTTCTAGTTGATATTGCTAGATTTATATAAACTCATCTAAATTATCTACAAACATGAGATTTTGGATTATGTATGCAGCTGAAGACGGTGAATTAGAGTGTTCAAGTGATTCTTGTGATGACCCCAACCCTGCAATGAATATCATCAAGTGGATTTTCCACAACACTAGGGCCAAAGTCATTGAAGTAATTGATAAAATTACTCATATTGTGAATGAGTTGTTCAAGCCTTCTGATGCCGAGACTCCAACAACAGGATCTAAATCAGCAGGGGCTATGGACCCATTTGAGGAAAAGCTGAGAACTTCATTCCTTCTATCCATTATCGTCCTGTTGGTTGTAGTTGTGACTAGAGCTGGTAGGGCTTCACCATAATTTGACGACATGACAGGTAATATTTTCCCGTAATCGTTTACATTACTAGTCTTTAAGCTGAAGTTATGCTTGTAAAATTTAAAAAAAAAAAACCAATGAAATTAGAGAGACTGAAGTTAGCACATGGATGTGTGGTATCTATTGATCTAACTATAAGAATGTTTATATTTTGTAAAGATGGTGACTGTGACACTATTGTGCTTAATTGGTCTGAAGGTTATGTTTACCGTGTAGGATTTTAAAGTTTTGCTGTTTCTGTTCTTTGTTTTGGCATTTTGCTACTTATTTAAGTCTTTTTTTCTATATAAAAAATGCTTGTGTAACATATAATTAAGGGTTGTCATGTTATGTCAGTATTTAATTGGGTATTTAAAATTAGATAAACATAAAAAATTGGGTCTATCATTTACAGCAACTATTCCCAGCCCCAGTCTTATGAATTTTACCATTTCATATGCTTGAGACTGGGCTCGGAATAGTTTATGTAGATGATAGACCCAATTTCTAATGTCTATCCAGTTTTGAATATTCAATTAGATACTGATATAATGTGATAACATTAAATTATACGATGATATATTATTTTGTATATTTAATTGGGTGTACACAACATTGTTTAAGTTAGTGTTGTCTTGTCATAAGAGTTCCAATATTTTTGTATGGATCAAGATTTGTTGCTCATGCAGCCTCTACTCAAATTCTAAAACCAATGTTTCATTTCCTATATTAGATAGTAAAATAGTTATGGAAAATCCAAATAAATAAATATTAAATATTAATTAATTAGATAATTGAAAATGTGAATTCTTACCCTGCGAGAAACAAATTGCATGCAACAGTTTATCACCTTACCATACTGATGTGATGAGACTATATGATAAAACTAGGCCTATAGATTGGCTAGGCAAGCTCCAGGTTTGATTATTTGATCTGAAAAATTCAATTTTGGAAAATAGAAGTTTGATTTTGGGCTTGTTGAACTAAAAAATTTGCCCATTGCCTTGTGGGGCTCAAACTTAAATAAAGGTTCAAGTTTGAGGCCCGATAGGTCCAAAAAATGTAGTGTGTGTAAATTTATATTAATGTTATATTTAAATTAATTTGTTATGAATGAAACAGAATAAATTTAAAATAAGATTAAATGTTATATATATATATATATATATATATATATATATAAGTGTAATTAAAACTAAATCTTTTAATTTTCCAAGTTGATTTTTTTTCAATGTATATATTCAATAGCATTACGAGTTTTTTCTTATTATATATTTTTTAGAAATCATGTATATTGCAATATTCAATTATTTTATATATTAATCTTATGTATGAAAGTTTTTTTATTTTTTATTTTTGTTTCGTGGGCCTCAATTATTATATATTAAAATTATGTATATAAATAATATGTATAATTTTGTACATTAATAATAATATATCATTATGTGATTGGATATTGATTTATCGTTAATTTAAATCACATAAGGTTATGTCATTATTTGTGTATACATTTATGCATATTATTTATGTATAAATCGCAACCCAAAATTATAATTGTAATTTATGGTTGTTTCAGTTGGTTATTTTTTAATTTAGTAGGATGTTCTTACAATTTTTTTAATATTGCAATAGTTTTATTTTTATTTTTTCAGTTTTTAAAGTTAAATTTGCATACCCAAAATAGGTCTGAAGCCCAATTCAATTTAATAAACTAGGTCACAACAAAATTATTTAGGCTTCAATGGGTACGCTTGAAGCCTGAGTTTGAAGTTTTTTCAGGGCCTTACTTAAACCTGATCAAATAGGCTTATTTGACATAGAAGAGAAAAAAACCATTGTCAAACATTAACATAAGACAAAACAAACTAATACTTTTAAATTGAGTTAGATTTGAATCAAATTAAGCTCAAATATGAGTTGACTTGAGTTTAGTTTGAATTTATAATAGTCAATTCAAAATTGAATTAATTTGAATTAGACATTAATGTCACCAATAGGATGAATAGTTTCACCGTCCAAATAAATATAACGAGATAAATATATTATTAATATGATAGAAAGGATCACCAACAAGGGATACGAGCTAAGTTGCTTAACAGAAACTTTGACTTGAATTTAGTTGGAATGGATTCATAGCTACTTTTAAAATTGTTTTAATTTTAAAATCCATTATTCTTATCTTTAAAGAGAAATTATAATTAGATAACACAATTTTGGTTGGAGTTAAAAATAGAAAAAAAAAATATAATTGAAATATATCACATGATTCAATAATAGGAATGAATTATGATTATTATTTGCATAACAACTATAAATAATCTAGACGAAGAGATGGAAATTGTATAAAATATTTAACTGAATGAAAAATAATATCATCAAAATAATCTAAAAACATAACCTATAGCTTAAAATAGGTTCAAAAGTTAATATGAAATGTTAAATGTTTTTATTTTTGATTTTTTTTTTTATGTTTACGGTCGAAGATTTGTGTTTTACGTTTCAGTTTAAGTTAATATGAAGGTTTATGTTAACCGAAGGTTTAGGAACATAACCTATAGCTCAAAATGGGTTCAAAAAGTTAAGAGGTGTTCAGGCTCAATCTGGTTTGTTTTCACCTCTAAACATAGAGTAAAGTGTAAACAACGAAAGCATATGTTTTCGGACCATATAAATCCTCCCCCAAGTGTAAACCAGTCTTCGCAGTTGCTCTTGAATCCCTTGAACAAATTGACTTGATTAGTTGCGATATTTAAAGGGAATGAAAGAAGAAGAAAGAAGGTTGTAGTTGTAGTAAATGTGGGGAGAATTGGTAAGATTACAAGAACATGCAATAATCAAAGGCTTCACATGACTCTTGATTTGGCTTTTCAGACCTCGACATCTACTGTGGCGGTGCACTATTTTACAAGACATCAATTCTGGCATATGTTCCCCAAATCCACTTTGTTCTTTCTTTTCTTTTCTTTCTTTATAGATTCTATGATAGAATGAGTATTTTCATGGTTACATTATACCCTTGATTTTCATTATCCAAATGAATCACTTTGCTTGGATTTACTTGGACATAAATAAACCTTAGATTTAGAAAAGATCTTGTGTCTGGTTATTGTTAAAATATTGTCTATTTTAAATACATTATCTATAACTTATCTTGACAATTTAATAATTCATGGACAGTTCAGCCAAACTTTATTTTCATTCCTTAACTATCTAACGTTACACCTTCGATTTTTATAATCCTAATGGATCACGTTGCTTGGAGTCACTCTAAATAAACATAATATTAAATTCAATAAACATTATGTGCCCGATATATAATCAATATATTATCCACTCTGGATATATAATCTAACATAGTATTAATTTTAAGTTTTGTAACTTAAAATACGTTTTGGTAAATTAAGAGTTGACACACCGTCAAACCAACATTTTTTTTTCATTCTTTAATTACGTAAAATAATTATATTTAACTTTTCTTCCGTACTTTATGGATAAGAGATAAATTTACTCTAATTTGATTAATAGTTTATTATAAGAGAAAGAAACATTGATTCATGCATATTTAACTTTAATCAATTAATTTTTAGGTTGAATAACTATTTCCCACCTGATCTTTGATGAAAGAAATTTCCCACCGTTTATAAGTTTAGTTTTCACTTGTTTGTCCATTTTGTTAATAAAATTTGTTAAATTTTGTATGAAATTGGTGAAAGGATAAAATAAAAGTCCTCTTTGTTTAAACTGAAGTTCAATAATAGTTTGTCTAAAAATAATAATAATAATTTTTTTATATGCAATGTTATATACACGTAAGAATCAATTGGATCTCAATAATATATTATTATATGATTAAATATTATTTTATTACTAATTTAAATTGATAATTATTATAAATACAAATAATTTTATTAATTTTTTATTTGCCTTTGATTAAATAAAAACTAAAAATTATAAAAAGTTGCCAACAGGATTAAATTTATAGTTGATGAGTGCTATTTCGGCTAACCCTTGTTCCCACCAACTCGAAGATGTCTTGCCCCTTGCATGGGCCTCAAATGCATCTAAATCCACAAAATTTTCCTTAGGTGGGTTTCTAGCAGCTAAGATACGAGAAAGGAAGAGGAAAAAAAAAAAAAAGACGGAGTGAAAAAAAGAAAATATAAAATAGTTATAGTAAAAATATAGTGTGCTTGTATTATTAAAAAAGAAGTGATATTAATTATATTATTTATTAAACAAAATAACAAAAATACTATTTAATTATTAAAATTAATGTATAAATTTGGCAAATGAATTAGAAAATAGATTTTTTTCAAATTCAAAATTTGGGGAATATTTTTTTATCAAGGTAAGAAATAGTCATTTAGCCTTTATTTTTATAATGGTTCAATTTTTGATTATAATAACATAAGAACAATACTCTATATGTATGTTTGATTATAATACCTTGGTAATCTATCTTTTATTCTCTTGTTTGGTTTGTCAGTAATAAAATATTACAGTAATCTTCTATTACCAATGCTGACGTGGCAGGTAATATAAGTGGTAATCTGATTACCACCTTCACTTTAGGTATTTAAAGATTATTGGGGTAATCTTGAGTTTATTATAGAAAAATTATTATTTATTAATTTTTTGAGATAAAAATAAATTTATTTTTAATTAATATAACAAATAATATAAAAAATATTTAAAAATAATTATATTTAAGGGCATTTAAGTAAAATAATTTACTAGTAATCTTTTATTACATTTAACCAAACACAATAATTATTTATACTTATCAAATTTTATCAAACATAGTAATCATTTATACCCAGTAATCTTCTAAGTAATCTATCTTCAAGGTAATCTTTCTATTTTAGTAATCAAACATTACCCAAACCAAACGCCCCCTATATGTATGTTTGGTCAAGTGTTTGGCTTGATACTTTGCCGTGTTTCGCTAGCCAACCAACAAAAAAAAATCCTTTAAAAATAAAAGTTACTTGGTCGGTCGATTAACCACGTTTCTGCAAGTCTTTTTTTGTCAAAAAGTGATTGGTTGGCTAGCTAAGCATTAGCCCAAGAACCTGCCCAAACAATTTTTACTTTTAAAAAGAAGTCAAACATAAATATGATTATATACATATATAAAATTAAGAAAAGGCTAAATATGTATTAACAGTTAAAAAAATGATTAAAATAATTAATATCTCTATAATCAATGTAATATATTAATACAAAAATGGTCATCTGTATTAAGATAACATTAATTAGATATTATATGTGAATATTAAAGAAAAAGTAATTTCATCTTACAAAATTGTTTCTTTGTTTGTAAGTAACTTTCGCTCTAGCCTAGCGTACATAATTTAACTTTGAATTAGAGTAAATTATAGGTCAAAGAACTATTTCTCACCTAAATTATGCTGAATTCTCAAAGTTCCTCCCATTAACTATGAAAATACCGTTTACCTATCCATGACTAGTTAAATTTAACAGAACCCTAACGTTTAGAAATTTTATCTCCTTTTGCCCCTTTAAACTTTAAAAACTAAAGTTTCTACCAGTCTAAGTTTTAAAAAATGACAGTTTCACATTAGGGTTTCGTTTTGAAATATCTGACGATATCTTCGGCTCTATTATCGATGACCTCTCCCACTGGGAAGACTACCGTCTTCTCAGACGACGAAGAACTTCGTCTCCTAAGGTTTCTTCGACGTCGATCGGACGTCCAAATAGGAGGAAAGAGATCGTCGGAAGGAGAGGATGCTTTGAGAGGGAGAGGCCGTCGGCAATGGAGTCGGAGATGTCGCCGGAGATTTCTAAACGAAACCCTAGGGTGAAACTGCTATTTTTTAAAACTTAGGCTGGGGGGAAATTTTAGTTGTTAAAGTTTAGGGGGGGAAAAATAGATTATATTTTAATTTATTTTTAATATTATAGAGCAAATAACAATTTTACCCTTACTACCGTTAATTTTAACTACTCATAGGTGGGTAAACGGTATTTCCATAGTTAATAGAGGGAACTTTGAGAATTCAGCATAGTTTAGGTGGGAAATAGTCGTTTGGCCTAAATTATATTATTTTTAACCAAGGTTTGATATAAAAACACTTTTCCATCTTTGACCACATAAATTATATTTTTCATCTCAAATTAAATTATATTACTAGGGAAAAAAAACCGTAAAACAGTGTTAAAAAATAAAATTATCTTATTATCCTGGACTATTGCACTTTTTAAAATTATTATATCATCTTAAATTTACAAAAATTATAAAAAAATCTTTAAATGTTAATTTACATAAAAACCTTCTTTTCTCGTTTTCTTTCACTCTCGTCCTCTTTCTCCTTGAAACCCATTCGATATTCTCACTTCTGACAACTTATTTGTGGCACTAATTTGACCTTTACACACACTTTAGGCATCAATCTCTCCATCTCCTACTTATTTTCCTGTCGATATCATTGTTTTTTAGTTCATTTTATATTGATGAAACTCCAACAACATATTTGACACATTGATCTCCTCCAACATTTGTAACTTTGTTCTCTCCATCTTTCACTCATTACCTCATCAATATCATCGTTTTCTTGACGAATCTCCGACAACATTCCACACTTCAATCTTCTCCTTTTCAGCATCATTTAATGCCAATTGTGACTTTTGATAATTAATCCTACCAATATCAACCTTTCTCATTCTATTAGACATTGATTTCACCATCGGTGATGATGAGATTCCAAATTTACAATGAAATGGTCGTTAGGATTAACATTAAAGTTAGATTTATAAAGCGGATATTTTTTTATTTTTTTTCAATTTTTTATCATAAAATTATTATTTTACTTTTGAATTGTTAATTTTTTTAATTAAATTTGATTTTGAGTAGAAAAATGTTATTTAAGGCATCTAAGGGTGAAAATGGTGTTTTTGGGCCAGGGGTAGGAAAATAAAATTTACTCAAACTAAATTATTTATTTATTTCTAACTTCTAATTAGCTAATAAGTTGACAAATGGCAACACCAAAATCAAATGAACTGGTTTATTTTTCTGCAACAAGTTGAGGGTTTCCTTCCACTTCCCGTTTTGACAATTTCATAAAATCAATACAAAATTAACAAAGCAAATTCAAGTCAACCTATGGACAGCAAAGTATAATTATAATAATTGTTAAGCAATTAAGTCAACTCAAAATTATATTAAGGTTTAAGTTGACAAAATTAATCACAAACCATTCAACATTTCCCTATCAAAACATCTCCCATTTTATAATTTTAATAAAACTTCGTGCTACATCATTTTGAATATATAATTAAATACATAAATAATATATTATTATATAATTAAATAATTTTATATTAAAAATAAAATAATATTCAATCACATAATAATACGTTATTTATATATTTAATTATTATTTAAAAATATATACACATAATATTATTATATATATAAGAGTAATATTATGTGTATCTAATTTTAAATATTTAATTAAATATTTAAATAATATATTATTATTTGATTAAATATTATTTTATATTTAATTTAAAATAATCTAATCATATAATATATAATACTATAATATCGAATTATATATTTCAAACTGAATATGAGTAATTTTATTTTATATATAAATACATTCCAAACTTAAACCCTTTTCCTCAACCTCAAACGCCCCGCCGGAGCCCTTTCTATAAATAGGAAGGTGGCAACTGTGAGAATTACATTAATTAATTATATTTTCAAAGGCCAGCTAATATTTTGACTCTTAAATATTTTTTATTATTTTTTCTGTAAATCTAAACAGAACCCATTTATCATTTTAATCTATTGAAAACCCTTCTTATTATGAGTGGTTTTTGGGAAATTAAGCAACCATAAAAATTCTAAATATTGCAAAAAAAAAAAAAAAAAAACTCTCCAACAAATTTTCTCAAAATTCCAAAATAATTTTCTTTTTGGAAAATAAGTTCCATAAAGGACTTTTACATAAGAGTTGGCTTTAGAAGATGGATTGAATTGAGCTGAGCCATCTCATGAAATCCGAAGAGACATGAAGGATCCCTTTTGATTTGTATTCTTCAATAATTTAAGCCCCCCACTTCTTAGTTTTGGTTACTTATATTTATCTCCAAGGGGTGATGTGTCCTCATAAACAATTATGTAATGTTGACTCTGTGGGGTATATATATCCATGTTCAGAGAGCCAAGTTTGTATGGCTGTGCAGAGACCAAAGCCAAAATCACAGAGATTCTCAAAGGAGAAAAAGAAAAATTAATTTCCTCATCACCATGAGAAGCGATCAAGTTCGTTTAAATTCTGGCATTACAATGCCTGTTCTTGGCTTGGGAACTTACTCCTTTGCCAATGATAAGGCTACCACTGAGCTTGCTGTTCATTTGGCGCTCAAGGTGCACTCTTTTTCTCACTGTTTCCTTCTTCTTCTTCTTCTTGCTATTCATTTTTCAATTAAATCTTCTACTTTGTTGTTATCTACTTGTTTTTGTTTCTGGGTTTCTTTGGTTCTTATATGACAAGATTCATATTTCATTTTCATGCAGCCTTCAACCATTTGGCAATTTTTTTTTTTCAATTTTTACGTGAAGACCTGCTGAAATGTTTTTGTTTATCTAAAATTTGCATGAAAATTGATATATGTTTTTATATACATGCAGATGGGTTACAGGCATTTTGATACAGCAAAGATCTATGGCTCTGAACCAGCACTTGGAAACGCTTTAAACGAAGCCATTATCGAAGGATGTGTGAAGAGAGAGGATGTTTTTGTGACATCGAAGCTCTGGGGAAGTGATCACCATGATCCTGTTTCAGCACTCAGACAAACTCTAAAGTAAGCCTCAAAATTCAAAATTATATTAATAAACCTTACAATTAACAAAATCCATCATCAAAATTCTCCCAAATCTTGTGTTTATGACTGGTATCATTACTTTGAGTTAAAGTAATTAGGACTTAGGTCAATCTTTGCAAGTGGGTTTAAGGCTTTTTATTCTTTCAATATCTTGCAAAATCTTACAGAATCTGAGGGCGTCAAGATCTAGAAACCTCAAGCTATCTTTCGGAAATGTCAAAATATAACATAGATGATTGTGCATGCAGTCTCATGCAACTGAATAGATTGAATTAAATTTCTTTTTGATTTTTCTTGTCTATATTTGAATTTATGTTGATGTTGCTGGTGCAGGAACTTAGGGATGGAATATGCAGACATGTATTTGGTGCATTGGCCAGTGAAATTGAAGCCTTGGGCAGTAAATCCAGTGCCCAGTGAAGAGGACTTTGAGAAGTTGGATCTTGAAGCAACATGGGCAGGCATGGAGAAATGTTTGGAGTTGGGATTGTGTAGAACCATTGGTGTCAGCAATTTCTCTAGCAAGAAGATCCAACGGTTGTTAGATTTTGCTTCTGTACCTCCAGCCGTTAATCAGGTATCATAACAATTACCTTTTATATATATATATTGCTCTTCAACCGTTCGTGGTCACCAAGTGCATAATATAATATTAAAAAAAGTTGAATTGGGAAGGCAAACAATTTAAATATCAAACACTCATGAAGAGTAATTTAATAATCTTCTCACAAATATCATCTACAGGTCTCGCTTTGGCTCTGTATTTGTAATTATTAATTAATTAGACTAGAAGGCTGTTTTTCACCCTATATATGATTAATTGTTTGTCACTAATTTGATTGATTGTTTTGATGTAGATCCCTGTCCATTGTGCCGTAGCCCACGGTGTTCCTTATTTTATTATATTTTATTTCTTTTTAAAAGTTTTGCCTTAACTTTTAAAAAATATTCAAGATATTAATGAAAATTTTTAATTTTGGACATTTAAAAATTTTGAAAATTTAAAATTTTAATATATTCCTCAATAATGTTAAAAATGATAATTATACTCCTAAAGAATTTACTATAATATAACAATTTAAAATTAATTAGAGTTTTAATATTTTTTATGAGTATTAACGATGAATTATTAAACTAATAAAATCATATTGGTAATTTAACATTTATATTAAATATTAATGGTAATTTTATAATTAAAAAAAACAAAACAATCATTAAAAAAATTTAATAGAAATTTATAACAGATGAAAATTTAGTTTTTTGAAACTTAAAAATGGGAAAGAGTCATTTCATCAAACCTGGAGTGGGAAATTGTCATTTGGCCTAATTAATTATGTAAATATATTAATGAGAAAAAAAATTAAATTTGTAAGGTCTTCATGTGCTTTGAAAACTCTATTATTATAATTGATATAATAATATTAATTCCAAGTGCAAGTATCTAAAATAATTTATGTTGCACGACTAAAAAATCGAAAAAAAAATTATTATTTAAGAATAAATGTGTAAAAATAAATAATTTATTTTTCTGATGAAATTATAATGCTACAGGTGGAAATGCATCCGATGTGGAGACAAAGCAGGCTACGTGAGGTATGTGCAGAGCACAAAATCCACGTCAGCGCTTACTCACCACTAGGTGGGCCCGGAAACTCATGGGGATCAACGGCTGTGGTTGAGCATCCGATCATCCAATCCATTGCTCTCAAACACAAGGCTACTCCGGCTCAGGTGGCTCTCAAATGGGGACTGTCAAAGGGAGCTAGTGTGATTGTGAAGAGCTTCAATCAGGAGAGAATGAGGGAGAACATGGCTGCTTTTAATCTTAAATTGGACGATGAAGATCTCTCTCAGATTGAAACGTTGGAAGAATGGAAGATTATGAGAGGAGAATTTCTTATCAATGAAACAACAAGCCCATACAGGACCCTTGAAGATTTATGGGATTACGACATCTGATAAATAAACACCAACAATTTTGGTATATTATCAATGTATTATTAATGCTAAATCATCCACTAAAATTATGTTATCAAAATTTTGTACAAAAATTTTGTGCAAAAACTTCACTTGAAATATTAATGTACAAATCCTAACTTTTTGTTATTTTTACTTTGTTGGAGACTAAAAAAGTCTCACATCAACTCTATATATATATACATATGTTTGTATGTATGTATGTATAAAAGTGAGATAGAAATATTTTAACATAAATTAATTAGTTTTGTGTAATATGAGTTTTCATCTTCATACTTATAAGTTTAATATATTTTTACATTGTATCAAAGCTCAAAACTAAATGGGTGAGTTTAACAACCTAAAGTGATACCAAGTGATAATACACCCAAGCGAAATAGCGGACCTAACGGCTTATAATGGTTACACTTGAGGTTGAGTGTTAGAAACTAAAGAGTCTCACATCAAATAAAAACAACATAAATAAATAGTATATAAGTATGATAGAATAGACTTTAACACAAGTCATTTGATTTAATATAATATAAGTTTCAATTTTTACGTTTATAGATCCACTATATTTTTACATTCTTTTATCTGTGACCGTCATGTGGTTGTAGTTGTGACTGGAGTCAACAGGGTTTGATTGTAATTTGACGACATGACAGATAATATTTTCCCATAATGGTTTACATTACTAGTCTTCTAGTCGAAGTTATGGTTGTAAAATAATTTAAAAAAAAAATAGCACATGGATGTGCGGGTATGTAATGATCTGAATAGTGGAATGTTTATATTTTGTAAAGAAAGTGACGGTGACTCTATTCTGCTTAATTAGTCTGAAGGTTATATTGACTGTGTAGGTTTTTTCAAGTGGTGCTGTTTTTGTTCTTTCTCTTGGCCTTTCTTCTTATTTAAGTCTCTTTTCTATATTAAAAAATGCTTGTGTAATTCAAGCATAAGAAGAGGTAAAATTCATGAGCCTGGCTGGGAATAGTCGCTACATATTATAAGTAATGCTTTGTGCATCATATTTTGAGTATCCAAATAATATATCATTATATGATTGAATGTTATTTTATTTTTTAATTTAAAATCATTTAGTTACATGATAACACATCATCATCATCCGAGGTTTGTTTTGGAAAAAACCTTTGATTATGTTTTCTGTGAAATCAACCCTTTTTCCTATATAAGGGAGGATTAATACTGATTACAACACTCGGAGATGTGCAGAGATGGCAGAGAGATGTGCAAAGGGAATGGAAAAAGATTTAAAATTTTGTTCTTGATATTTCTCTAGATACTTGAGGCTGAGCTTTTACCTTCTCATGTTTCACTGAAGTTTTAAATTGCCATACTGGTTTTTGAAACATTAATTCCATGATTTCCCTTTAACACAAATGAGGCCTTCAATCAATAATTTGTGTTTCCCTACCTTTTTTCTCTTATTCAATGATAAACCTAATTTCTTGCCAATAATTTTTACAGGGCTAATAAGAAATTTAGAAACTATTTAGGATTATCTCTTCTCCTTCAAGTCACAGGTATGCTTCTTCATGTCTATTGAGCAGCTGCTGCGTGACAGGTTTTGGCTGTTTGAAACAAAAATATAGCTAATTTTTTAAGATAAAAGCGATAAAGATTATTATTGTTTTCATATTCTCTGTCCTATCAGAAAAATAAATAATAATAAGAAAATTGTATTTGCTGAAGGCTTACATTAAATGTATGTTTCTGGAAGATTTTGGCTCTATAAAGATATTTTCTTTTGTTCAGAATTTTTTCCCGGCATCTTGGAAGAGTGGCTGGATTTTTAGTTTTGGTTTTTTTATATCTCGACCCATGGGATTGTCTTTGTGTATGGAGCAACATAAATGACAATGATGGAGTAAATAGCAAAAGATAACTAGGATATTGAAGTTGGATCCAAAAAATGGACCTTCTACTTAAGGTTCCAAGAGACCTCAGGAAGACTTTAACTATGAAATTTCATAATGTCTATTTGGAAATCATTTTTAATGAAAATGATTATTTGTCTTTTAATTAAGCTAGGCCAATAGAAAAATTGCAATTATAAGCTGTGAATACTAATATTGGCTCGTAATATTTAGCTCCTCTAGTTCAACTGACTTGATATGTTGGCCCCAACGCAATATGATCCCAATAAAATTATACGTACTCATTTTAAATATATAAATAAATACATACTTATATATGTCATTATGTGATTAAGTAATTTTAAATTAAAGATAAAATATTACTCAGTCACGTGATGACATGCGTTTGTGTGTATTTATTTGTGTACTCAAAATACATACACATAATGTAAATTTATTTTTACCAAAATTACAGCAAACAATTTATTATAGTAATACTTAATACTATAATTCAAGAAATCAATAAAAATTATATTCACATAATGATGCAAAACATTTCGTATGTCTTAATATGCATCAACTCAACATGAAACTTAAATATATATAAACATTGTTTTTGAGTTTTACTAATGCTAATTTTGTCCTAATTCTATTCTTATGAAATAAGAACATGCAATTATTACAGATTAATTAAGTAGACATACCTGACTCAATTAGTGATTTTATATAAGAGTTTGGTTTACTTTTGGCGTGATTGTTAAAAAACCTATACTAGGTTTTTCTCTCTTTCTCCTATAATCTATTATGTGTATCTTTGTTGGTGAGTAAAATATAATATGATATTGGGTAGAGAGAAAACCCACATTTTATAACTATTATAAAAACATCAATTACACCCCCACAAAGTGTAGTATATTTCATAAATTCTTTAAGTTTGATTAATAATACTTTAGCCTCTAATTTATTATTATACTTTATGTTAATTACACATAGAGCATATTAATAAAAATATTCGTACACATAATATCGCTAGTATGATTTTCAGAAGTATGAGAGAATAACTATGGCTATCTAGTCTTGGGGAAAACGGAGACCTTTGTGGAATATGTAAGGAAGCCTTCATTTTGGGGTTATATTATTGCATCTTCCTGCATCAGTTAAATCGCCGATTTATCTCATTATCATTTGGGAAATGCTAAAATTCAGGACATTTACTTCTACTTTTTTGTAATTTTTGGAATTTGTATAATTATTGCCAATGTAGTGATGCCTTCCCAAACGTCGGTAGCTGGCTTAGTTTGTTGGAATCTTATAAAGCTAACCTTTCTATTTGTGTTAATTCCTTGTAATTCTTATTTTTGTTGGAATAGGGTCTGACGGTGGCCAGTATATTAACAACAACATTTCCACAAACCTTGGATTGGCTGCATGGGTATCTTCTTAAGGTTTAACTGTTTATGTATATCTATTTTGGGTATATTTAATATGTATTATTAAGTGATTTAATGATTTTAAATTAATGATAAAATAATATTCACTCATATAATAATATATTATATATATTTAAAAAAAGGTACGTAGAGTATTGCTCTGTTGGGATTTCATCTTCTATTAAGGAAGGGTCTTCCAGATAAATATTTTCCTATCGACTTGCATTAATTTCTTGTCACTGTTGTATGTAGTTCCTGTATTCCTTTTCCTGCTAACATGTTGGTTACTGTAATTCGTTGTTTTTCTGGCACCTTAGAATAAATGTCTTGGCATTTTCTTAGAATGTTACTGGAACATATGATAAATTGATTTTTCTTTGTTTCTTAATCAAACTGATGCTTTTAATATCTCCATAATTGTTTCCATTATGTAGTGTGTAGAGCAAGGCATTTCATCAGTGCCCAACAAAAACAGTGAACAGCCGGCAGAAGATTAGAAACATGCAGTTCTTAGCCTGAGCCGGGACAGGTATGAAGACAATTGAGATAGACTCGAATTTAATTAAAAAAAAAAAAAAAAAAAAGATAGAATATGCTAAGCATGGCTAAACCAGGCTTATGTTGTCTGTATACTTAATTTCATTTTCCTTGCTTTCACTTCAATGACCTGTCTTTTCCTCTTCTCGTGCATAACTTTCCCTTTAGATATTTCTTGCAGCGCTCACTACTACAAATTTCATAAAATTTGATGAAAATTTTTGTCCAAAAAAGTAAAGAATTCATCCATAAAAGTCAATTGGGATGAAAGAGTAAATTGTCTAAAAAAGGCACATTAGCAAAGGGTTATGCGCATAAAAATAAATCATCCTTAATAACTAATTATTATAAATGAAATGATGTTTCGTCATAAAAAAGATATATATTTTAGAACGAAAATTTTTATTTATAAATGAATTAGATTTCATCTCAAATAACTTTATTTCGTCCCAAAAAATTATACTTAGGAATAAAATTTTTTATCCTTATTTATGCAAAGAATTGGAGACAAATTTTTTCGTCCCTACTTGCATGGCGAATTAGGGAAAAATTTTTTTATTTTTGATTCTATATTGAATCATTGTAAAATGAATTAAAGATAAAATATTTTGTTAAATTAAATCAGGCTCATGTTGTCTATATACTTAAGTCCAAATGTAGTTCTCTCTGAATACATCAGCTTCATATAATTCATCTGACCCAAAAAATTGGTTGATAAATTATATATCTTTATGATACTTAATCTCCTAAGTAATCCACTGACAATGCACCCAGAGATAATCGAAAATCTGGCATTACAGAAAGTAAGTATTTGTACATCTATATTTCAAGTGAAGTTTGGGTGGGTCTAGTACAACTGCAGCATTGTAGTATAGTGGATGGTTTTAAAAAAGAAAAAGAAAAATGGACACAAATTAAAGAAAAAGAAAAAGAAAAATTATTAGTGTTTATCTATCAGATTTCATAATCCCATAAATCTTCAAGGGTCCTGTAAGGGCTAGTTGTTTCATTGATAAGAAATTCTCCTCTCATAATCTTCCATTCTTCCAATGTGTCAATCTGAGAGAGATCTTCGTCGTCCAATTTAAGATTAAAGGCAGCCATGTTCTCCTTCATTCTCTCCTGATTGAAGCTCTTAACAATCACACTAGCTCCCTTTGACAGTCCCCAATTAAGAGCCACCTGAGCCGAAGTGGCCTTGTGTTTGAGTGCGATGGCTTGGATGATCGGATGGTCAACCACAGCCGTTGAACCCCATGAGTTTCCAGGTCCACCGAGTGGTGAGTAAGCGCTGACGTGGATTTTGTGCTCTGCACATACCTCACGCAGCTTGCTTTGTCTCCACATCGGATGCATTTCCACCTGTAGCATTAAAATTTTATCAGAAAAATAAATTATTTATTTTAATCTTAAATAACAACTTTTTTGTCGGAATTTTTTAGTTGTGCAACATAAACTATTTTAGATACTTGCACTCGGAATTAATTTGAGACTTTACAAATTTACTTATTTTTTCATTAATATTTTTACATAATTAATAAGGTGAAATGACTATTTTCATCTTTCAAATATCAAGAGTCAAGTTCTCACATGTCATCCATTTTTTTTAGTGGATCAATTAAATTTTTTTAAAACTAGTTGTTTTATCTTTTTATTGAAATTATAAAATTGTTATCAATATTTAATATAAATATCAAATTATCAATATATTTTTATCAGTTCAAAAATTTATCATTAATACTACTAAAAAATGTTAAAACTTACATCAATTTTAAAATATTATATTTTAGTAAGCTCTTTAGGATGTAATTGTCATTTTTAAAACTATTGTTGGATATATTAAAATTTTAAAATTTTTAAAATCACCCTTGAACTTTTTTTGAATGTCCAAAAAGGAAAAAACCCTTTAAATATTTTATTAACAAACCTAATATTTATAAAAATTACAATTTGTTGTCTTAACTTTTGGAAAGAAAAAATTTAAAAAAAATAAAGATAAAAGAGAATAGAAATAATACAGGAAAACAAGAGAAAGTAGAAAAATCTATACAAAATAATATTCCTACCTTTTTACTTAACAAAAATCTGTAACAAAAACAGATAATGGGTGAAATTTTGACTTTTTAAAATTTAAAAAGTAAAACTCTCATTCCATCAAACCTTGGGTGGAAAACAATTTTATAACCTAGTTAAGAATTATAAATACGAAAGCCAAGCAAGAGTTATCTATGATATTTGTGAGAAGATTATTAAATTACTCATCGTCGATTGTTTGATGTTTAATTTTTTGCCTTCCCGATTCAACCTTTTTTAATATTATATTATGCGTGTCGTAAGCATGAACTCTATATATATATATATATATATATATATATATATATATATATATATACACATACTAAGCCAAAGGATATATTTTCACATCTCTTATCCATTAACTATCAAAAATCTAAACTTTCATTCATGAACTATTAAAAGTAATAAAAATAGTTAACTCCAGCGGTAAAATCATCATTTAATTTGTAATATATTAAAAATAATAAAAAATCATTTATTTTCCCTCAAGATCAAACTTTCAAATCTTACATTTTTCCCATAGGGTTTAGAGTTTTTCTTCATCCCCTTTTTTGGCACTAGAACTGGCCACTTAACTCTCCCTCCCATTTTTCGGTGTATCTCCGACGTAAATCCCCCCACAATGACTAGCGATGAAGACATTGCCTTCGTCAAATGATGAAGATGAGTCACTGTGGGGGGGTTTACATCAAAGATGGGCTGGAAAAGGGGAAGAAGAGCGAAGTTGTCGGTTCTGATGCCAAAAAAGGGGATGGAAAAAACCTTAAATCTTAGGGGAAAAATGTAAGTTTTTAAAGTTCAATCTTGAGAAAAATGGTTAGTTTTCTAAATCTAGAGAGAAAAATAGATAATGTTTTATCATTTTTAATATATTATTAGTTAAATGATGATTTTATGTTTATAATTAACGATTTTTATTAATTTTAACATCTTATGGGAGAAAGTTTGAATTTTTGATAATTAGTTGGTGGAAGATTGGGTTTGCATCAAGCCTCGGGTGGGAAATAGTCATTTGGCCTATATGTTATACGGTAATTGTTATGATACCTGATTAACGGCTGGAGGTACAGAAGCAAAATCTAACAACCGTCGGATCTTCTTGCTAGAGAAATTGCTGACACCAATGGTTCTACATAATCCCAATTCCAAACATTTCTCCATACCTGCCCATGTAGCTTCAAGATCCAACCTCTCAAAGTCTTCTTCATTGGGCACTGGATTTACTGCCCATGGCTTCAATTTCACTGGCCAATGCACCAAATACATGTCTATATATTCCATCCCTAAGTTCCTGCATCAAAAGAAATTTAATTTAATTTACATAGTAGCATGAGACTGCATGCACAATCATCTATGTGACAATTTTAATATTTCCAAAAGATTACTAGGCTTTGAGATCTCGAAGCCCTTAGATTCTTTAAGATTTTGCAAGATCTTGAAAGAATAAAAAGCTTGAAACCCACTTCCAAAGATTGACCCAAGTCCTAATCACTTCAGCTCAAAGTAATGATACCACTCATAAACACAAGATTTGGGAGAATCTTGATGATGGATTTTGTTCATTTTAAGGTTAATTAATATTTTTTTGAATTTGTAGGCTTACTTTAGAGTTTGTTTGAGTGCTGAAACAGGATCATCGTGATCACTTCCCCAGAGCTTCGATGTCACAAAAACATCCTCTCTGTTCACACTTCCTTCGATAATGGCTTCGTTTAAAGCGTTTCCAATTGCTGGTTCAGAGCCGTAGATCTTTGCTGTATCAAAATGCCTGTAACCCGTCTGCTTATATATAAAAGCATATATCAATTTTCGTGCAAGTTTTAGATAAACAAAAACATTTCAGCAGCTCTTCACGTAAAAATTGAAAAAAAAAAAAACTGCCAAATGGGTGAAGGCTGCATGAAATTGAAATATGAATCTTGAAACAAAAACAAGTAGATAACAACAAAGTAGAAGATTTAATTGAAAAATGGATAGCAAAAAGAAGAAGAAGGAAAAAGTGAGAAAAAGAGTGCACCCTGAGAGCCAAACGAACAGCAAGCTCAGTGGTAGCCTTATCATTGGCAAAGGAGTAAGTTCCTAAGCCAAGAACAGGCATTGTAATGCCAGAATTTAATCGAACTTGATCGCTTCTCATGGTAATGATGAAATTAATTTTTGTTTTTCTCCTTTGAGAATCTCTGTGGTTTTTGCTTGTGTTTCTGCACAGCTGTACAAACTTGGCTCTCTGAACTTGGATACATATACACCACAAAGTCAACATTATTTTATTGTCTATGAGGACACATCAGCGCTTGGAGATAAATATATTTAAACAAAATTAAAATATAAAAATGTTATTTGGGAGGCGATGAAAGATGTGGGGTGGCTTAAATTATTGAAGAGTACAAGTCAAAGCTAAGGGATCTTCCATGTCTCCTGGGATTTCATCAGATGGCTTAGCTCAATCCATCTTCTAAAGACATTTCTCTTTAACTGTCTTTCTTTATGGAATTTTTTTTATCCAAAAAAGAAAATTCTTTCGGAAATTTGAGAACACTTGTTAGAGCCAGAGTTTTTTCTTTTTTTTTTTTCTAGCAATACTTAGAATTTTTAATGTTACATAATTTCTCAAAAACTACTCCTAATAGAAAGGATTTTCTAAAGAAATAAAAATGATAAATGGGTTCTTTTTATTTTTAAAGAAAAAATAATAAAAAAATATTTAAGTTGGCCTTTGAAAGTATAATTAATTAATGTAATTCTCACAGTTGCTACCTTCCTATCCATTGTAAGGGCTGGGGCGGGACGTTTGACGTTGAGCAAAAGGAATTAAGTTTTGACAGGAAAATTGTTGAATGGGTTATCATTAATTCGGTCAACTTATGCCTTAATATAATTTTGGGTTGACTTAATTGCGGAACATTTATTATTATTTTACTGTGCCGTCCTTAGGTTGACTTCAATTTGTTTTGGTTATTTTGTATTGATTCTATGAAATTGTCAAAACGAGGGGTGGAAGGAAACACTGAACTTGTTACAGATTGATTTTGGTGTTGCCATTTGTCAACTTATTAGCTAAGAAGAAGTTAGAAACAAACAAATAATTTAGTTTGAGTAACAAAAGCACATATCTACCCATTTGTCAACTTATTAGCTAAGAAGAAGTTAGAGACAAACAAATAATTGTTAAACTCTGTTGAAAAAATAATAATAGGGGTTTAGAGGCAAAATAGTAATTCCCTGATTTAAAAGTTTTGAAAAATAAACAAATAATAATCCTTTTATAGATCCAACTTTGACGAATTAAACATAATAATTTAACTATTATATAGGTTTAAAATCCAACAATTTAGTCCCTAAAACCCTAGTCATTATCCTACTATAATCTCACCATCATCGATGATGAAATCAATGTTGAATGAAGTGGGAAAAGTTGATATTGGTGGGATGAGTTGTCAAGAATCACAATCGATGTTTGATGAAGCTATAAAGGAAGAGATTGACGTGTGGTATGTTATTGAAGATTCATCGAGAAAATGATAATATCGACAAGTGTTTGTGAAATGAGTTGAAAATAGAGAGATCAATGACAAAAGTGTTTGTAAAAGTCAAATAAGCTAGATATGAGGAGATCAATGCATGAAATATATTGTTGGAGTTTTGTCAATGCAAAATGAATGGAAAACAATGATATCAATAAGGGAATGAATCAGAGATGGAGAGATTGATGTCAGAAGTGTATGTGGAAGTCGAATCAATGCAAAAAATGAGTTCTTGAATGTGAAAATGTTGGTTGGTTTCCAAGGAAGAAGAAGGTGTAAGTTAAAAAAATGAGAAGATAAGGGTTTAAATGTAAATTTAATATTTAAACAATTTTTTAATTTTTATTAATATAGAGTAATATAGTAATTTTGAAAAGTAAAATAGTTGTAGAAAATATGGTAATTTCACTTCTTAACATTATTTAAGGGTTTTTTCTATTAACACAATTTAATTTTGGGTGAGAAGTGTCATTTTTGTCATGAAATGGTGGAAAAGTAATTTTGGGATGCAATTTACTCATTTCGTTTTAAAGTTAAATTATAGACCAAAAGACTTATTCCCACTCAAGGTTTAGTGAAATTTTAAACTCGCATATGCCAACTTTTACAAACTTAAAGTCTCATCCAACACCGAACTTTTATTAAAATTTTTTATTATAACTAAAAGTAAAATCATCATTTTATTAAAAAAAAATATAATTTTATTTTTTTCTCAGGTTTTGAAAACTGATAATATTACCCAAAACTCAACTTTTTTTATTTTGAAAAGTGCCCCCCTTCCCCCCCAAGAAAAATCCCTAGGGCTTTTATCTTCCCTCTTTGGCCACTATCTCCTGCGACGACAACCATACAACAAGGGAGGAAGAGAGACGACAATCATCTCCTGATAGACAAGCTTCATTGTCAACAAAGATGTCTCTTCGTCTCCATTAACAAAAATGTTTTCATCTCTTTGTTGACGTCCAAAAAGAGACGAAGAATCATCTTTGTCTCTTCCTAGACTTCAACGAGACAGAGAAAAAGAGACATTATCGTCAACGACAAAGCTCGTCTATTGAGATATGATATTTATCTATTGCTCTTCTATTAGATGGTTGTCGCCGCCAAAGAGGGACAATAGAAACCCTAGGGATTTAGGGGGGAAGTCATTTTTTAAAATTGAAAAAGTTGGGTTTGGGGTGAAATTGTTAGTTTCCAAAATCTAAGGGGAAATAAGATAAAATTATATTTTTTTTAATATTACTAATAAAATGATGATTTTACTCTTAGCTCTAACAAAAGTTGGGCGATGAGTGGAACATTGAGTTTTTGAAAATTGGAGAGTAAGAGTTTGAAATTTTACTAAACTTCTAGTGGGAATAAGTCTTTTGGCCTAAATTATTTATGCTAGGCTGAAATGGAAGCTACAAACAAACAAAGCAACAATTTTGTAAGATCAAATTACTTAACAGTGTTTAACGTTCATATCTAATATCTAATTAATATTATCTCAATTCATATGACTATTTTTGTATCACATTCATAATAAGAGTGTAAAAATTAAATGTTTTAATCAATGAAACTCTAACACATGAATATTTGTGTCAGCTCAATAAGAAAATAAACTATTATAAGAATTAAACAAGGTTATTTCTCACCTTTAGAGTTTAAACAAGTTTACTTTTTTCACCCATCCATCATTAATTTTAACTATCTAATGGTGCTTTTGTCACTTTGTATAATCAATAATAGAGTTAATATCACTTACATTTTTTTTTTTCCCTTTCTTCTCTTTTCTTATTTTTTAATCGCTGGAAAACAACTAAGAGAAATTCAATGGATTTAGATGCATTCGAGGCTTGTGCAAATGACACTCTAAGTTTTATCTCTGGGTTTGTCACTATCATCAACAATAGATTTAAATGAGAAACGGCAAATCCATTGGTGATTGCTTAACGGTGATGTAAGAGTTGCAACAATGAGAAAGGAATAATTTTGTCAACAACCTTTCATAATTTTTTAGTTTTTAAAATGATTAATTAAGGGTGAATAAAAAATTAATAAAACTATGTGCATTTATAATGATTATTAATTTGAGTATCAATAATAATATGTTACTATGTGATTAAGTGATCTTGAATTAATGATAAAATAATAACTAACAAAAATAATAGACGGGTGAAAATGGATTTTTCAAATTTAAAGGGTTGAAAATAGTTGTCTCACCAAAGTTTGGACAGGAAAAAATCATTCAGCCTAAAAATTAATTGTTTAAAGTTAAATCTACATGAATCAGTGTTTCTTTCTCTGAGCATGAAATGTTGATCGAATTAAATTAAATCTATAAGACTATAATATCTCAAGTCAAATCTCGCATCGATAAAGTATGATAAAGATGTTAGGTATAAATTTCTCAAATAGTTAAAGAATGATAAAAGAAATTGATTAAATATTTTGTGACCTAAATATGTTATCAGTGGTGCACACATGATTTTCACATAATCTAAGATATGTTTATGCCAAAGTGAATCCAAGCAAAGTGATTCATTCAGATCATGAAAATCAAGGGTATAACATTATGATGAAAATACTCATTCTATTTCCGAATCTCAGATTCTCGGTTAGATAATAAAAAAAGAAAAGAAAAGAAAGAACATAGTGGATTTGGGAAACATATGCCAGAATTTATGTCTTGTAAAATAGTCCACCGCCACAGTAGACGTCGAGATCTGAAAAACCAAATCAAGAGTCATGTGAAGCCTTTGATTATTGCATGTTCTTATAATCTTACCAATTCCTCCTATATTTACTACAACTTCAACCTTCTTCTTCTCTCTTTCTCTTTAAATATTGCAACAAATCAAGTCAACCTGTTTAATGGATTCAAGGGCAACTTCCAAGACTGGCTTGCATTTGGGGGAGGATTTATATGGTCCGAAAACACATGCTTGTGTTTAGGAGTGGACACGGTTTGATTTATTATAGTTTAAAATTTTTTAAAACCAAATTAAAAAATAATTTAGAAAAATTTCAAATCAAAGTAAACCATTTTAAGGTTTGGACCAAACTAAACTACAAAAATACGATTTTGTTAAATTATAGTTTAAAAATATTAAAAATCATTTATTTTTAAGTATGTCATATTTAATCGATAATAATTAATTTAAAGTTTTTTATAATATGAAATAAACATTTGAAATAAATATAAAATATATATACAATAAACACATAAAAAAATAATAAAATAAATATGAAAAACAAGTGATATACCTACTTGTTTATTAAAAATTATTTTAAATATATATATTAAAAAAAAAGTTTATGTCTTAATTTGATTTGAAAATCGCTCAAACTATAATCTGAATAGTAAACTATTTTTTACAGTAATTTTGGAATGATTCAATCCGGCTTAACATTTCAGACTGAATTACACACCGCTATTTGTGTTGTGTACAGTTTACTCTATGTTGGTTTGGTTTTACGGATATTTAGGGCGGAAAGATTGGGGGTCGGTTACCTTAAAATACGAGTGAGCCGGGGAATACAGTTGAGTGAAAAATGTGCATGTTATTGTACAGATAGGAAAAAGCAACTTCCAAGAAACCAAATCCGAATCCAGTTTATATGAGGATGAGATTTTATACGGAATCATACTTAAAGTACAGCTGATTCTACATGTACGCTTGGTCTCGATACTGCCCGACAGCTTCCTGGCTGTCGCTGTTCTTCAAATAAATTATAGAAATATTTTCTGAAGGAATCGCTTTGTTTCTTTTGTGAAGATATCAAGGTGGTGTATCTTTTAGAAGTCATTTTAACTCTTAATTTTTTCTCACTTTCATGATCATGACATGTGCTCACTTTATTGCTTGATCCTTTGATATTGACACACCGAAAGCAAACATTTAAAAAAGAATCAAGAGGTGTTGTCGATTATCCCCGAGAAATCTTCTCAGCTGGGGATATTTTTGTCCTCCAATTCAACGTGCGGGGGCATTGCCAACTTGGCACAACACTATGTTATCCAATGTCTCGTCAATTCATATATATGCATTAAATGAACACTCTAAACCAAGTATAGGAACGAAAAATTATTAAGTGGCACAATTGAAAGAAACTTATGAGAGCGTGTCAAGAGGACCTTCACATACGACAAATTGATGCGAGCTACTTCCTCATATTTCCTGTACATAGCCCACTCATAGGATCCATGGTCAAGTTCCAAATCAAATTTTACTTATTGTCGTGAGGTCATTTGCCAACATCAAAAGATGATATGAAATCATCATCCTGTTGTCTGCACCCAAAAGTCTGCCAGCGATGCAAAAAATATAGTGAGGCAAACTTGACAATGTCCTTATTGTTGTCCCCTCCATAGAATCGCATTAAAAATAGAAATGAAGTCATCATAGCTGGCATACTGCATCCCAAAAAGTATGTCTCTTTAATTCAGTTCGCTCCTAAACACCGACAGTAACACTAGGCATCGGTGTGATGACTAAACTGCAGAATTCTGTCACAATCGAAAACTCTAAAGGGCTAAAGCCAACATTAATTTCTTTTAGCTGAAAACAAAGTTCAGAGTTGAGGTCCACCTTATTTATTTGTTAGAAGAACACATAATAGATTAAGACAATGCTAAACTTATGCTCCACAACATCTAGAAAGACTTCGAAGCATGTCTCGTGGACTAAGACAATGTCAATTGGACTCTATAGTGCAATGACAAATGAAACCTTTCAACCCCTGACTCTAGATTGACCAAATAAGAGATGTTCTTTCTTGTTTGCTTAAAGACTGATCGTTTAAAAAATTGGCAATATGTGTTAATTAAAACAATATTCATCAAAATATAACTCAAACAATAAAAATATTTAAAAAAAAAAACACTTACAATTGAAAAAAAGATTATTTACCAAAGAAATTGCACTTGTTGCTACCTAGATAGGCCCACTGGAAAATACGAGTGAACGTTCCAAAATGTTCACACCTAATTACAAAACCCTAAACGTCTATTGTAAAATATCAATTAACCCCTAACGAAATTTAATGCTTAATAAAATATTAATTAACCATTATTAGGCGTTTATATAATAATTTTAAAAAAATTACATTTATTGTAAGAGATTAATTAACCTTCACTAGGAGTTAGCCTCTCTCTTATTTTGTTTACTAAAAAAATATCATTTACCCCTTATGCATGATTTTACCTAGAGAAAATTCACTTACCCAGGTTACCTACTAGGCAACTAATTCCTATTTATGGGATTTTGATCATTGTCTATGTTAAATCCTGGATTTTCTACTGAAGACCAATGTAACACTTCCCAAATCACTTTTTTGTCAACAACGAACCATCTGTAACTAAAAGAACACAACATCATCATCGAAATTACTAAACCTCTATGTACCAGATATGTAAAACACAAACCCTAAACCATAAACATGAAAAAAATCATCAAAAAAAAAAACTAAAAAATAAAAGCATCAAACACTCTCTACTCTCCTTTAAACCCATTTTGAGTAGACTTTAATTTGCTGAGGAATGATTCATGCTCAGAAAATTTTTAACTCTGTTAGGTGTTCAGTTTAAATATAGGTTAACTTTGGTCAGAACCTCATTTGTATATTAGAATAAATTCGTCTAAGCTCAATCTAGTGCCTATATTCAAATAATCCTTATAATATTGTCAAATTTTATACACATCCCTCAATTAGGGTTATTTAATTATTTATTGTCTCGTTTTATTCTCTTGCAATAATGTCTCAGCTGCTGTTACATTATATTGACATGGACTGCGGACAAATCTGCTCATGTGTGAAGCTATTATGTTGAGATGCCAATGAAGATTGAGTTAGTTGAAAACCAAGTCTTTAGAAAGATTATTTATTTTTAAATGATTAGTCATGCTTTACATCAGGAGATAAATTAGATTTTCTGTTTAGATTTTTTGTATTTAAGGATATGCACTGAATCAAGAAATATGATCAATATAATTTTAAGCCCAAAATACTTGTCTCTCTTAATGGATCTTTCACTATATTTGTTCTTTGTATTGTTTATTTGCAATACAACAACAAATTGGTATTAAAGCTGTTATCTTGAGGGATATGTGAGTTGAGTGAGTCCAAAAACATAAATCAAAACATAAACACTAAACCAAAATCACAACAATAGAAAAAAAATACAACTTTCTCATCTATTACAACACCGGTGTTTGATGGTGATAATTATCAAGTCTGGGCTATTAAAATGATAGTTCATCTTGATGCATTAAACCTTTGGGAGGTTGTAAAAGAAGACTATGTCATTAATCCATTGTCTAAAAATCCTATAATGGCTCAACTCAAGTACCACAAAGAAAGGAAGTCCAAAGCTAAAGCTTGTCTATTTTCTGTAGTGTCAAATGCAATGTTCACAAGGATCATGAACCTAGAGCCTGCAAAAGATAATTGGGACTACCTTAAAAAGGAAAATGATGGTAAAGTTTGAAATGCAGAAGATGAGGAGGCAAAAAATCAGAGATTACTCTGACAGGTTGCTAAGCGTAGTGAACAAGGTGAGGTTGCTTGGTGCAAATTTCTCTGATGAACAAATTGTGTGGAAAATTCTTGTAACTCTACCTAAGAAATATGACTCTAAAATCTTTTTATTAGAAGAGTCAAAAGATTTGTCAAATATATCATTGACAAAGTTGGTGAATGCATTGAAAGCATAGGAACAAAGACAGATGATGAGACAAGAGGATTTTGTCGAGGGTGCTTTGCTAGCAAAGGCACAAATATAAGATTTATGGCTCACATAACAATAAAAAATTATATTATCAAGTATAATTACATGTATTTGATAAAATAAGTAATATTTAATAATATTTTTTATACCTAAATTCTATTGATGAGTGTAAAAATATAACTTCTTATGATGAAAAATATGACTTTTTACTGGTGAAAAGATACAACTCTTTTCTAATGAAAATATATGACTCTCTGCTAATGAAAAGACATGTCTCTTTATAATAAAAAAATGTGACACTTTATAATGAAAAGATATGATTCTTTGCAAGAATATAACTTTTGATGTGGATTTACAATTAACTCTATAAATAGTAATTTAGTCATCTCTCTACCCCTTATACTCTTACGCACAATACACTAATAACAATAACTTACAGATAGAAAAACTTAAGTTTTTTTATCCATCATTAAGTAAAAAGGTCAAATGAGAAGAATCGATATCTTTTATATTCTTCATTAATTCCCTGTATGTTTCAAAACATGATGGATCAAAATATGTTTTTCTATCTTCAAATTATGTAAAAAACATGAAGTTTATGATTTATGATATGATTGTTTGATGTTTAACTATTTCTATATAAATGTAATTATGATAGGCAAAATTCAAGAGTCAAACACTAAAAAAACAAAGAAGAAGAAGCCTAACAACAATGTAGACAACTATAAAAGCAAGGATGGAACTTATCCACCCTGCCCACACTGCAAGAAGACTAATCACCTGCAATGGAAGTGTTGGTGGAGACCAAATGTTAAGTGCAGGAAATGTGGTCAAACTGGAGACATGGAGAGAATATGCAAATCACAAAAACTAAACAATATCAGGAGGATGTTGAACAATATCAAGAGGAGGATGTGCTTGTTGCAACATGTTTTGCAATAAACAATAGCTCTAATGACTCTTGGCTATTTGATAGTGGTTGCATAAATCGCATGACTAATGATCTAGAGTTATTCAAAGAGCTTGATAAAATTGACATTTTCAAAGTTAAAATTAGAAATGCTGAATATATTCTAGTTAAAGGCAAAGAAATTATGGCTATAGAGAATTTGACAGGTTTGAAATACATTATAGATGTTTTATATGTGACATTGACCAATACTTGCTTAGTGTTGGATAGCTACTTGAAAAGGTTTCCAATTTTTTTTTTGAAGACAAATTGTGCATAATCAAAGATGCAAAAGGCAGAGATGTATTTAAGGTGAAATGAGAGGAAAAATTTTGCTCTGAATTTAATGCAAGAGAAGCAAAGCCTTTCCAAACAACATAAGCAATGCATAATTATGGCACAAAAAACTTGGACATTTCCATCATATGCAAAAACATGATTTGATGAAAGGGATACCACCATCAGGAAAGACGCAACACTCAGAAGTTCTTCCAAATAGGAAAACACAAATCAAGTATCAGTTAGAGGTATAAAGCGATTGTCTAATATTTATGAAAGGTGTAATATTGCTTTTTCTGAGTCTGCAGATTTCAAGGTGGACAAGGATCACAAATGGATTAAAACACTGAAAGAATAGCCTAAAATGATTAAAAAGAATGATACTTGGGAGCTGATGAAGTTTAAAGTTGAAATGTTCAAAGTACCTTGACTTGATGTCTTATTTTTAAGGAATGGAAGTGAAGCAAAATCAAGTTGAAATTGATTTTTAAAATGTCAAAAGGATTATGAGATCAAAATTTTAAACTTTGTGGTTATACTAACAGTGATTAGGAATATTATATTGATAACATGAGAAGCACGGCAAGTTGTTTTAGTTTTGGAGTGGCAACTACTGTTGTTGTGAGTCAAACACTTTAGCTCAAAAAGATACATAGAAACTTCAACATGAAACAGAAGAAGCCAACACAGACATATATATGCTTTATATCAGGAGCTACTAATTGTTATTTTTAAATTATTAGTTATGCTTTATATCAGGAGCTAATATAGATTTTCCAATTAGAATGATTGTATTAGATGATATGCATTGAAAAATTATCAATATAATTTTCAGCCCAAAATACTTGTCTCTCTTAATATTTCTTTCACCGTCTTTGCTTTCTATACTGTTTCTCTGTAATACAACAAAATATTTAATAGTTTTAATTATTTTACGTTCTAAAATAATTTATAAAAACTACAATTTTTAAAATATAATATTAATGTGAGACTTGAAATCCTGAGAAAGAATTTATTGCTGTTAATAATTATAAGCTTATATGGAAGCCATGATTGAATGTGAAGATAATTAAAGATGTATCAAAATTTCTTCACAATCTCAACCCCAAAACTCCTTTTATCATATTGAGATATTTGGGGCCCTCTTTTAAGTATAAAAAAATGGGAGATAGTATTTAGGGAAATTGAAATTTTTAACCTTATTTTAATCCGTGTATATATAAATGTCACCAATTCTAAAGCTTAAACAAATATACCACAACAGTAATCAATTTCCTCAAAATACCCCTCTTTAATCTTTCATGCAGAGATTCTCTCTCTTTTTCTCTGCAATTTTTTCTCTCTTCTTCCTTATCTTTTAAGTGATAAAGACATCATGTAGAGAGATCCTCTCTCTTCTTCCTCATCTTCAAAAACAAAAGAAGGAAGGAAAAAAATTAAATTCTTCAGATTAAGAATTCTTCAAAGTAAGGATTTAAAAAAAAAAGAGCAACCCACAAAAACTAAATCACATCCACTTTATATCCTAGAAGAAATGACGATCGAAGAAGATCATTTAGTAGTATTGACATTTAAGGATTTAACTTAAAAAAAAATTTTGGCATTTAACTGAAAAAAAAACCTATTGGCGTGAAAGTTGCAAGGTAATAAGGGTTGGCGTCGGCATTGATGCCAACCTTTATTTTAACCATAATATATATATTATATATAATATTATATTATATATTATAATATATAATATATAATATATTATATTATAATTATAATTATATTATAGTATAATTATAATTAAATGGTGGACGCCAACCATATTTTTACTATTATTAATAATTTTTTGGACATAAAATATATTATATTATATTTTCATCAGTCTTAGAATTTTCACAAATAACTATAAAATATATTATATTATATCAACATGGGGTTCAATATTTTCATAATTTAGACATGAAATTCAATTACTACGACTAATTTTCGAACCATCCTTGGCTTGAGATTTGTATGATCTAAAACAGGGCATCTTGATAATCAAACGCTCTTCATATTTATAAGGATTCGATCTCCATCAATCGGATTGAGAAAAGATATTTTCTCTATCTCTAACAATATTAGGAGTAACTTTATCTAAGATAAAGTTATTATAATATTTGCAATAGTCTATATGTCTTGCACTTCGTTGATTTGGGAAAATAAAGAGAGATGTTGACTTTCTTATATTCATTATAATTATGCGTTCTTCAGCGAGCTGTAATTCATCCATACATTGCCAATAATTCTTAAATTTCTTATCTCGGACAAGATAAAAAATTATTGAAGTCCAATAATTTGGTAATGATCTTAGTAATTCAGATATCTTCTCCTTTTTAGTTAATTTTATGTCCTTGTCTTTTAAATCATAATATATCTCATGCATGACACCAAGATGAGTGAAAATGTTGCGCACTGGATTCATCTTATAGTTTAGATAGTAGTTCTTAGTCAACATGTTTACCTTATATATGAGCACCAAATAGAGAACAATAATTAATACATGCATAACAATATAAATATTTACTTTAATCAAAATATATATTTTTATTTAAATATAAATAAATTAAGCCAAAATAAAAAATGTATTTTTAAATTATAAATAATTTATTTATTAAGCCAAAATTCAATAATAAGGTGTCGCCAATCCCTTATTTTTTCCAAATCTTTCCAGTCAAAAACAATTCTCTAACAGTTTTTTCTATTTTAAAATTTAACCAATTGACTAATCAACAATATTATGAAAATTTCAATATTTTACAATATGTTGATTTACTTAATTGAATTCCGATAGAATTAATTGAAGTGATTTAGAATGAATCCAAATTGATATAATTTTGGTACAATACAATACACATACATTTATGCTAAGGTTTTTATAGAAAAACCTTACCTGTTGTCCTGCCATTATTTCCTCTCTGCAAATCCAACAAGTTTCATCTGTCGATTGCTCAATGAAATCTTTTCTCGTGCAAAGAATAGATCTCTCTTTCTTTTGTGGTATGTTTAAGATAGATGTGATATATATATATATATATATATATATATATATATATATATATATATATATATATATATATATATATATATATATATATATATATATATATTATTATATTATAATATAATATAATATTAAGACATGTTTCACGTGAATACTATTGCTAAAATGCATCCCTGCAAGTCAATTTATTCTCTGCAAGATTCTTCTGCAATATTCTTTCATGTTTCTGCAATAAAATTTAACAAGGATTTAGGGTGGGCTTACGTTTGTATAAACTAAAAGAAAATTGGTATAAAAAAGGTTGGCTTGTTAGCATTAATTTAGGGTGGGTCCACCCTTGTATAAACTAAAACACTTGGTGTAGGAAAGGGTTGGCATTGATGCCAACGCCAACCCTTTTTTTATTTTATATTGAGGTCGCCAGACCCTTTTCCCACCTTTAATTATTCTTCTGAATCTTTATTGTTATGCAGAATTTTTTAAAAATGTTTTTCTAGATGAAATAATGAATCCTGACATAAAGTTGAATTATTGGCATGAATAGTACATAATTTTATTAAAGAATGCATGAATGTGGAGTATCCTAAAGAATATATATGAATAATTCACTGACATGAATAGTGCATTTACTTTAATAATTCAGTAGTTGCCATGTCTCAATAATTCACTGGAACGTTTTGCTTGATTGGAAATTTATATGTGCAAGTGTTTTCATTTTTTTCCCACTAAAGTTTTTAGTTGCTTGCTTCCATATTTCCCACAAAAGTGTTTAGTTGCTTGTTTTGGGTTGTTTTCTCATTCAGAAGAAAATCCAGCAAATAGCTTCATCGAACATTGATACTATCAACGTAATGGCAGGAGGACATGTTATGTTTCATTATATCAAATTTAATAATATATATTTTCAAAAGTTTTTTTTTTTGGATTGGATTAATATGATCAAAGATTTTTGTGGATTAGATTTTGTCGTTTAGCATAATTTAGCAATTTTGTCCTTTTTCATTTTTCATTGACAACAATTTTTGTGGGTTTGGTGCATTTAGTTATTTATTTATTAATGGTTTTTTTCCTCCTTTTTGAGTGGAATTTTATGAATTTCGATTTCATTTCGTTGCATAAGTAAATTACTTAATGGTTTAAGCTAAGGAAACAATTTTATAATTTTGTCTATGCTTGAGGAAAATGAAGTCAAGTTGATTGGAAGGGTTCGAATGTTGTATTTAGTTAGCTTTTATTTTTCTTTCAGAATTCAGTTATTCTTTCTCTCTGTATTGAGAATGTAAATTATTTTTCTTGATTGACTTTAGTTGTATGAAATTTAAGTTCGTTCAGCGTGCATTTTCTAAGAATACATATATTTAATTATGACTAATTTAGTTCAGCGTGAAATTTACAGTTTTTTTAAAATGTAGAAGAAAGATATAAAAAATTAAAACAAATAAAAAATTAAATTGATAACAAAATTGATAAATTTTTTGTTTTACAGGAAATTAACTAAAATAACCTTCATCTTTTTTCCTGTGTAAAACATTTTAGCCCATTTTTAAATTATTATTATTTTTTTGGTTATATCTTTCTATCTATATAGTATGTGCATAACTAATTATTGTAGTGATGTGAAGAAGAAATTGTGTTATGTTAAAGCGGTACAAATTCTAATACATGAATCTCGTGAGTTATTGCTTTTGGAATTTTTAAGACATGTTTGTATAGTTTACGTTGTTTTGCATACATGCTATGTTTAATTTACTAATAATAATCCAATTTCTTTCATTAATGTAATTTAAGGAATTAATATATATTTTCAGGCATTTGCAATCAACCATCAAGAGGGGTCGTATAGATTCCACAATGTATATAGATTTCGTATGCACATGTCGCTTTGGACAAAAATGGACACTGTGATTATAATTAGAAATAAACTAACGTTTACTCAAAGAGTCATTTTTCGGATAACTTGTTTTGGACATTTACGAGATTTGGCGGAGCCACGATTCAGTGTCATTTTTATTCAAGCAATGTTATTACGTATGATCAACCGCGGGAACCCAGACAAGGAAATGTGATTCAGAATAAATGGTGTTGAATTCTGATTCAACCCTGTTAAGTTTGCACTCGTGACTGGTTTGATTTTCGGGGAGGACATGGATGTGTCCAATTACGTTGATTGCACGGATACGCCTCGATTGAGAGAGAAATACTTCCCGAACATTCACAGGTTGTTGTCTCATGGGGAGATCGAGCAAGCATTTGACAATGAAGTTTGGGGAGACAATGATGACGACACAGTGAAGTTTGCGTTATTGTACTATGCATTTACAGGACTATCAGAGGCGGACAATAGAACCAAAGTACCTGATCATTTTTTTGCATTTAGCAAACGATTTAGATGCATTTAGTCGATACCCATAAGGAACACTAACATGGAATAAAACAATAGACTCGATACGAAAAAGTATACATAACAAATATCAATATTGTGTTGAACATTACCCATCGTACACAAGTCCGCTCCTACTTCTCAGTTACAGTATTTTGAGATACCCGATTGCTTTTCAAGTAAGTATCATATAATAGATAAAGTTTACATTCATATTGAGTATTGTAAATACTAACCATGAATATTGTACATTGTGTAGTATTAGATTTATGAGACGATTCAGAATTTATCGCCTTATATCCGTTTGGAAGCAAATGATCTAATCCCTCGTATCCTAAAATAGAAAATAGTTGTACTACCTACATGAGATGACATATCGATACTTTGGGACGTTTCTCCGATATGTTGCTCATTTATATTTTATTATTCCGTTTTGTATTTCAATAATTTTTATAAATTTCTTTTATTTTCTAGGAGGAGATTACAACTACATTACATCCCACTGAGATTGAGCATTACTCTGAGTGGTATATTCGAGCTTTGGAGTTTATAGGAGAACACGTACCATCTACGTATTCAGACGATGATGATGCCATCCAGTCGAACATTCCTATTGCCTTTCAGAAAGCCCCCAGAGGGTCTTCATCTTCTTCCACTACTTCCGTATGAATTTCTTCATCACGAGGTGCTAGACTCGTGGTTCCTAGGACGTTTAGTATTGGACATGCATCCCTTCCACAAGTGTCATCCTCCCGCACAGCATACCCCGCAAGTTACATAGGGACACACCTAATGTACCTGTTTCCTCACCACGAAAGTCTACTTCCTGCGCCTCTCATTCTCGAGAGCACCAGATAAACGAGCCTGTAAGACACTTGGTCCATGGGACATCGTACAGTGGTGTTTCATACGACTGTTTTCAACAAATATTAATGAAACATGGAAGAGACATCAGCTCTCAGATGCAGCAGCAATTGGACAAGCACAGTACAATGATGTGCACGGAGTAGGAGCACCAGTCGTCAATGTTTCATGAAGAGATGCAATCCTATTGGCAACAACAAACATCAACGTTTTAGGAGGAGATGCAGGACCAATGGCAACAACAACAATCGACATTTCGGGGGGAGTTACAGGATAGATGACAACAATAAACATCGATGTTTCGAGGGAAGTTACAAGACCAATGGCAATAACAAACATCGATGCTTCGAGGGGAGATGCAAAAAAAAATGACATCATTAAATAATCGAATTATAGGACTTGAAGATTCTTATGTTCAGGCATCAGAATCAGTACATGTTATTATCCACCATACTTAATTTTTATTTTCAATTAGTTGTATTACTTAATTTTTATTTTCAATTGCTTAATTATAAAATATTGATAAAAATAAATTTGTTAACTTTTTCCAGTTAGACGAATCATCAGACGATGATGTCCAACAACAAGTGCAGGACTAACTAACAGATGTTCAGAAGCTGATGACAACTAAAAAAGTGTTAGCTTTCGGACGTGTACTACGAAAAGAGAAACAGTTGGTAAGTCCATTCACAAATCAAAATAAGGGAAAAAAGAACAAACAACCCATAACTGAGGGTCATCATCTAGACCCGTGATTAGTTGAGTCATATTCAGAGTTCACATTATGGTACCGTCAAACGTCAGATAAAGAGACTTGACGTGTCTTCCTCGAAGGACCCAAATTGTAACACTTATATACCTATTCAGAGAACGATCGCTTATATGCCCAAACCATGGTTGACCCAAATTGTAACACTGGGGCAATAGTTGGAAAATACGGTATGTACCCTTCCCTTGTATTTGTTCATATTAGTTATCATATTCAACTTATGATGTGACTTATATGTGTACACAACATATCGAAGCTTTTATGGGTATACTCCGTCAATCTTATCTAGATGATAATTGGATAACTGTTTCGACCCAGTTTGTTAGACTTTTCCCACAATGTTATAGTGAGTTTAAACAGTTGGGTGCAAATATGGAGTGACCCACGTTTTTTCTAGATCAAATTAATGGCATCTCACGCCTTCAGACAATTGAATTCTTTCGGCCATGGAGTAGTGTTGACAAGGTGGTGTACAACTGTAATTTGTTTACGATAAAATTGATTATAGGTACTTATTTCTCTTCATTGGTTGACAGGTATTCATTCCGCTCAACTTCGACAACCAACATTGGGTGTGTGGCGTATTGGATATCAATGATTGGAAGTTGTATATATACTACTCTGCCCAATATACTAATAGCGTATAGAGGGTGAAGAAGTTATTGATGCCATGTAGGACACTGACACATCTAATGAAGGCGAGTAATTTCTATACATCAAAGGGAATTCAACCGTCAGATACTCCACCGACATTACAATACAGGTGTATTCATGATGTGCCAAAACAGAATGTTGGAAGCGGAGACTGTGGCATTTTTTTACTCATGTTTATGGAATACCTTACCCAAGATCAGCCATTTAATTTCACATCGACACATTTCAGGAGGTTAAAAAAACGCGTAGCTACAACCATATTCCAAGGAAGGGCCCTCAGTAAGTATTTAGTGTTTATAAGTTTATTTATATGTCAGCAAACTTTACTAAACTGGTTGTATTTATTAAATTCAATTGGATTGTGAAAATATAGGCTTCGAGGATTTCGATTAAGGCATGGATGGACAGGCATGCATATGAATTGGATGTCATTTTATTATTATTTGTATGGTGTATTTTATTATTATTTTATTGAAACACGGTATGGGAAAAAAATCAAATATATACATAAAATTGATAGGCTAACAAATATATGTTGAGGTAATTCCATTCAACTATTTTGATCCATTGTCATCACATACATGTAAGAGTTTGAACAAAAAAAATAATAAAATGCAATACATTAAAATTTGTACAAAACCTAATAGATAAATTACATAAAATTAAACATGAAATACATTAAAATTCATTGTCATCGCGTACATGTACAAAACCCAATAGAAGATTCAACATGATAACCTATTCGGTCGTATGGGTTGCACCGTGAGTATGACGACCTTGGGTTCGTGTGTTACTAGGGGTGCGAGACGAGCTAACCACAGGCACTGGAGCTAGACTCTGACATTTCAACTGAGTATGACCAGGTTGATGACATCGACTGCAGTATTGTTGTCGAACTTCCTCTCCTTGTGAAGGTCTTTTTGCATGATTGGAAGGGCGACTGGACCTTCGTTGCTTCATCACTGAAGGATAAATCGCAGACATATTTGATGGTGCCCAAGTTGATTGATCCCCTAGTGGATTAATATCTTCTTTATACACCCTACGTAAATATTCAGTAGAGTAGTATGTACTGACCCAGCCTACACAGTCCGATAGGTTATTATACCTTGTTATAGCTACAATGTATGCACATGGAATTTGGGAATGTTGAAAATTTCCACAATCACACGTTCGATATAGAATATTCACGATGAACACTTGTTGTCATAAATCATGAACTTCGTATTGTTGCATATTGATTGGTTTAACAACCATGTTGGCAGATTTGAACACATGTCGAGCAAGCTCGTCCTCAACCCATGGTGTTAACGGTGAGATCTCTCACCTGCAAAAAAACAACTAAAATAAATGCGATGAAAAAATAGAAACATCAGAATAAATTTTAGTCATACGAACCAGCCATGTTTCGCCTATTAAAAAACCAATGTTGCATTGTGCTTCGAAGAAACTCTACCAATATGGTGATGGGCAAAGCGCGAGCAGTCCGTGTCAAAGCATTGAAGGACTCAACAATATTTGTCGTCATAATATTATACCGTCATCCTCCAAAGTGGGCACGCACCCATCTTTCATACCCATCTCTGGTCGCTTATGGCCGCCATTTACATTGTGGTTGTACGCACTTAAGCTCATACCGTATGTTATCGGAATGACCAACCTTTCATTGAATTCTTGTCTCTAAGGCATACGTTCAAAATAATACTCTCAATTCTGCCTTGGAGTTATAAAAACCTATTACTTATAAATGGTTGCCCCTTTGTGTTGCCCGGTTAGTAATACCTGTATTCTCAACATCAACAGCAGACTCAGGAACCCATTGAAATGGATTTGAATTATGGATGTGACTTGGATATGCTCCAATATTCATAAAGCCATGACGTCTTGTGCTACATTTAACCCCATCATAACAAGCATGACTTTGACTTCTGCCAATGTCTTGGCTTGGAACACTATATATGTCATTATCAAACCCCGAGAATTATTCGTCTTCATCATCATCATCATCATCCTCCTCCTCATTACCTTCTACTTCATAATCTTCATCCATGTTGTCATCATTATCATCATCAACACCATAATTCCCACTAAACTCTTGAAAACTTTGTGGATGTGCCTACTCATCTGTCGGATAATTTTCCCTTTCTTCCTCATGAACATCTTCGCCTTGTTTATTGTCCCTTCTGTCAATTTGACTCTCAGTAACAAAAAGTTTTGTGTATCCTTGTGAACTTCTTGCTACAACCATCAAAAACTTCATATCATCATCGTCTATAATCTCCACTGGACCCATATCACCTAGTGTAAATACGCGCATATTTGACTGACTTCAATCGAGTCTTAGACGATAGTTGATTCTTGCAATGAATCCTTCAAAATCAACATTTATGTCAATACAAATCCCTCTCTCATTCCTACCAATATATCTTGCGACATTATCATCACCTTCAACGCATTGGCCTCTATAGCGAATCTTAAATGCAGTTTTTTTCATCCTAACTAAAAATAAACCTAAAAAACATAAAAACTTCAAATTACACTACTTTACCATTTTTTCAAATTAAGCCCCAAATGCAATACCAATGTAATCAAACTTTATATATACGTATTTACAACACATTAAACTATCATATCATCAGCTGATCAGCAAAAATTTATCAAGGCAAGACAATAAAAAACATGAAAAAAATGACAATGGCAATATCATAATTTTTTATGTAACTTTCTGTCAAAACAAGGAAAACAATACACACAGAAGCTCCAAATTGGAATAAACAAGCATAAAAAATAAAAAAATTAAGTGCAATGGAAGAAAACAGAAAAAAATAAATAAACTCACTGGAGCCTAGGGGGTTGGCGTTAACGCCAACCTGTTCATCATCTGGAATTTTTTTTTGGGCTATATTTTGGTATTTTATAACCATCACAACAACATTAAACAATAATAACAACTTTAAACAATATAAACAACATGAAATAATAGCATTAAACAATCTAACAATATGAAATCACAATAAAGTTAAATTTTACATGAAATTATTATGAACATGAATATACCATACTTATTTCATTTTCAATTATTTATAAAGAAAACACATAACATACAGGGTTAAGTCAACACTCACCTGAACGTGGATGATTTTGCTATGAAGTCTTTGCAACAGATGTTAATTCTCTTAATAAATTTAGCAATTTTCGTCTCTCCCTCCCTTATGTCCAAGTTGAATCTTTTATAATGAATTTCTCACAGGTTTTATTATGCAATCACATGTCTTCTTCCTTCCATTAATACCAATATTTTATTGTCATGTTGTTGGGATTCCTTCCTCAGTTGAGAAAGAAGAGAGAACAAGTTACAGAGAAAAACAAAGATTCTCTGCATGGATCATTTCAAAAAGGGTATTTTGGGGAAGTAGATTACTGTTGGCGTCAACCATTTAATTATAATTATACTATAATATAATTATAATTATATTATAATATTATACTAAAAAATATAATATAATTATATATTATATATTATATAATTATAATTATATAATATATAATATATAATAAGGGTTGGTTTGGCGTTAATTATATTATAATATTATAATTATATAATAATATTGTAATAATATTAAAATATATTATAATTATATTAATATTATAATATTATATACATATAAGGGTTGGCGTACATATATTAAGGGTTGGCATCAACGCCAACCCTTGGTGGCGTTGACGCTAACCCTTATTACCCAGTTCATGCCCTATCCCTTTTTCACTTTTTTTTTTCTTTTGTTAAATGTCAATCTTTTATTTTTCAATTAAATCCTTAAATGCTAATTTTTTATTTTTTTCAGTTAAATTATACTAAATGATCTTCTTCAATCGTCATTTCTTCTAGGGTATAAAATGGATGTGGTTGAGTTTTTGTGGGTTACTTTTTTTTTTTATAATCCTCACTTTGAAGAATTCTTAATCTAAAGAATTCAGTTTTTTCCTTCATTCTTTTGTTTTTGAAGATGAGGAAGAAAAGGGAGAATCTCTCTGCATGATTCCTTTATCACTTTGAAATAAGAGAAAGAAGAGAGAAAAAAATTGCAGAGAAGAAGAGAGAGAATCTCTACATGAAAGATTAAAGAGGGGTATTTTGAAAAAGTTGATTACTGTTGTGGCATATTTGTTTAAGCTTTAGAATGAGTGACATTTTTGTATACACGGATTAAAATAAGGGTAAAAATTTCAATTTCCCTAGTATTTATTTGAGCTATCGGTTATTATATTCTTAGATTGGTCATATGATATAATTTTTCATTCAGTTAAATATTTTATACAATTTCAATCTCTTTCTATTCTATGAATAATTTATAATTGTTTTGCAAATAATAATAAAAGTAATATTATATATATATTCATTTTAATTATATAAATATGTATATACTTATATATATTATCACATGATTAAGTATTATTTTATTTGTAATTCAAAATCACTCAATCATGTGATGACACATATAAGTGTGTATATATTTATATATAAAAAATAGATACACATAATTTTATTGTAATAATAATTCATTCTGTTATTATTGATTCAAATGGTTTTTTTCTATTATATTATTATTTTGCTGCTTTTAACTTCAACCAAAATAGTGTCATCTAATTATAATTTCTCTTTAAAGGTAAACAAGATTAATGAAATTAAAATTTAAACAGATTAAAAAGTTGGTTTGGATCCGAATTGAGTTTATTCGATTTCAACTTAATGCGAACAAGAACTTTAATTTGATAACTCGACTCTAATCCCTTTTTTACACTGCTATTAATCTTGTTGGTGATATTATTTATTTTGTCAGTAACATTATTTATCTTGTTAATAATATTATTTATCTCATCAGTAAAACTATTTGCCCTATCGACGACTCTACGACAATATCAATATCTAATTCAAATAAGTTCGAACTTGAATTAACTATCATAAATTTAAACTGAACTCAAACCAATTCATACATGAGCTCAACTTAGCTCAAATACATCCATATTAAAAGTACTAGTTTATTTGTTATAGGAAAAGATAAATTAATCTTAGAATTTGAGTAGAGATTAGATATATGATAGTCGAATCACCTATCATATTGTATTTCAAAAATTTAATTTTATATTGTGTATCGCACATCATAGGACATATCTTTTTTATAAATGATAATAATAAATTAATAAAAATATATCATTATCATGTTATCATCTTAAAAAATATCACTAAACAATTAAAATTCTAAAATTTCTTTAAATAAATCCAAACCACATCATCACATTTCTAAAAAAGTATATCAATATATATTAGTAATGTGCATCATATAATACACCTAATCTATTGTATAATTTTCTATACAGCTTAAAATAGATATCATATTCTAGTTATATTATATCATAGGATGGGTATGTTTGTATGAGCAACAAATAATGACTTATTCATAACTGTTGGAACTCCTATGACAGGACAAGACTACCAAAAGCAGATACAGAAACTGGGTCTGTAATCCATGGCAACTATTTCCAGCCTAGTCTCATGAATTTATCTCTTCATATGCTTGAATTACACAAACATTTTTTGTTAATATATAGAAAAGAGACTTGAATAAGTGGAAAAGGCAAAAGAAAGAACACAAACAACACAACTTTAAAATCCTACGCAGTAAACATAACCTTCATTTTGTTTAGACACCTTTTTGTATAGTCTATACTTAGTGGAAAAACCTGAATTTCCTTTTTACTTGTTTCCTGGTTTGTTTAAATTTGTTGCGACTTTCTTTTTAAACTCTATCATGATTAGAATGCGATAGGCCTTCAAAAAAAGAAGTTGTTGGTTTATGTTTTGTTTTCAGTCTTGTCCTAAAGCTTTTTTGCTATCCTCCCCATGGGTTGGATGTGCTTAAGTTGTATCCGGGTCTTCTCGTTAGAGATTTCTTTACCTTTTTGTCTATATATACATTTATTTACTCAAAAAACAAAAAAAGAAAAAAACATGACCTTCACCATCTTTACAAAATATAAACATTCCAATATTCAGATTACTACATACCGCACATCCATGTGCTAACTTCAGTAGGTCTAATTTCATTGTTTTTTTTTTTCAAAAAAATTTTACAGGCATAACTTCAGCTTGAAGACTAGTGAAGTAAACAATTATGGGAAAATATTACTTGTCATGTCGTCAAATTACAGTCAAGCCCTGCCAGCTCTAGTCACGACTACAACCATCAGGACAATAATGGAAAGAAGGAATGAAGTTCTCAGCTTTTCCTCAAATGGGTCCGTAGCCCCTGCTGTTCCCTGAGCGATAACCCAAACCGTAAACCCTTTTTTTTTAATTTATCAATCCAAACCAAATTATTTTATAAATCAAACCATACTATTTAGTCCCTTCTTACAATTTGAATTGAATTACACACCAAATACACGAGTTTCGTATAATTCAACTGCACCGGAAAATTGGTTGATAAATTTTATATCTTTATGATACTTGAGTTTCCTAATGAATCTGCTGATAATAAATTGATAATATACCAAAATTATTAGTGTTTATTTATCAGATGTCGTAATCCCATAAATCTTCAAGGGTCCTGTATGGGCTTGTTGTTTCATTGATAAGAAATTCTCCTCTCATAATCTTCCATTCTTCCAACGAGTCAATCTGAAAGAGATCTTCATCGTCCAATTTAAGATTGAAAGCAGCCATGTTCTCCTTCATTCTCTCCTGATTGAAGCTCTTCACAATCACACTAGCTCCCTTTGACAGTCCCCATTTGAGAGCCACCTGAGCCGGAGTAGCCTTGTGTTTGAGAGCAATGGATTGGATGATCGGATGCTCAACCACAGCCGTTGATCCCCATGAGTTTCCTGGCCCACCTAGTGGTGAGTAAGCGCTGACGTGGATTTTGTGCTCTGCACATACCTCACGCAGCTTGCTTTGTCTCCACATCGGATGCATTTCCACCTGTAGCATTATAATTTCATCACAAAAATAAATTATTTATTTTTACGCATTTAATCTTAAATAATAATTTTTTTAATTTAAGTTTTTAGTCTTACAACATAAACTGTTTTAGATACTTACACTTGGAATTAATATTATTATATTAATTATAATAATAGAGTTTTCAAAGCACATGAAGACCTTACAAATTTAATTTTTTTCTCATTAATATATTTACATAATTAATTAGGGCAAATGACTATGTCCCACTCCAGGTTAGAAGAAATGACTCTTTCCCATCTTTAAGTTTCAAAAAACTACATTTTCACTTGTTATAAACTTTTGTTAAATTTTTCTAATGACTATTTTGCCTTTTTATTAAAATTATAAAATTATCATTAACAATTAATATAAATGTTAAATTACCAATATAACCTTATCAGTTTAATAATTTATCATTAATACTCATAAAAAATATTAAGACTCTAACTAACTTTAAAATGTTGTATTATAGTAAATTTTTTGGGAGTATAATTATCATTTTTAAAATTATTGAGGAATATATTAGAATTTTAAATGTTCAAAAATTTTGAATGTCCAAAATTAAAAGTTTTCATTAACACCTTTAATATTTTTAAAAATTATAATTTTTATCTAAACTTTTGAAAAGAAAAAATATAAAAAAATAAGGGGAAAAGAAAATAGAAATAATAAGAGAGAAGAAGAGAAAATAAAAAAATTGATATAAAATAATTTTTTTGCCCTTTCACCAAATAGAATTCGCTAATAAAAGTAAATGAGTGAAAATTTTAACTTTTTGAAATTTAAAAAGCAAAATTTTATGATTTTATGATTTCATGAAATATTGGATGAAAAACAGCCCTTTAGTCTAACTAATAATTGCAAATACAGAGCCAAAGCGAGACTTGTAGATGATATTTGTGAGAAGATTATTAAATTACTCTTCGTGAGTGTTTGATATTTAAATTGTTTGCCTTCCCAATTCAACTTTTTTTAATATTATATTATGCACTTGGTGACCACGAACTATTGAAGAGCAATATACATACATTCATACATACATACATATTTATATATATAAGGTAATTGTTATGATACCTGATTAACGGCTGGAGGTACAGAAGCAAAATCTAACAACCGTTGGATCTTCTTGCTAGAGAAATTGCTGACACCAATGGTTCTACACAATCCCAACTCCAAACATTTCTCCATGCCTGCCCATGTTGCTTCAAGATCCAACTTCTCAAAGTCTTCTTCATTGGGCACTGGATATACTGCCCATGGCTTCAATTTCACTGGCCAATGCACCAAATACATGTCTATATATTCCATCCCTAAGTTCCTGCACCACCAACATCAACATTAATTCAAACATAGACAAGAAGAAATCAAAAAGAAATTTAATTTAATTTATAAAGTTGCATGAGACTACATGCACAATCATCTATGTGATATTTTGATATTTCCGAAAGATAGCTTGAGGTTTTGAGATCTTGAAGCCCTTAGATTCTGTAAGATTTTGCAAGATCTTGAAAGAATAAAAAGCTTCCACATCCATGGATTGACCTAAGTCCTAATGACTTTAACTCAAAGTAATGATACCGGTCATAAACACAAGATTTGGGAGAATCTTGATGATGGATTTTGTTAATTGTAAGGTTTATTAATATAATTTTGAATTTTGAGGCTTACTTTAGAGTTTGTTTGAGTGCTGAAACAGGATCATGGTGATCACTTCCCCAGAGCTTCGATGTCACAAAAACATCCTCTCTCTTCACACATCCTTCGATAGTGGCCTCGTTTAAAGCGTTTCCAAGTGCTGGTTCAGAGCCATAGATCTTTGCTGTATCAAAATGCCTGTAACCCATCTGCATATATATAAAAAAATATATTAATTTCTCATGCAAATATTAGAGAGATTAAAACATTTCGGCAGTTCTTCACGTTAAAAAAAAAAAAAACTGCTGATTGGGTTGTTCAGTTCAGTCATAATAATATGATCACTATGTGAAGGCTCCATGCATGAAAATGAAATATGAATCTTGTCATATAAGAACCAAAGAAACCCAGAAACAAAAACAAATAGATAATAACAAATTAGAAGATTTAACTGAAAAAGGAATAGCTAGAAGAAGGAAAGAGTGAGGAAAAGAGTGCACCTTGAGAGCCGAATGAACAGCAAGCTCAGTGGTGGCCTTATCATTGGCGAAGGAGTAAGTTCCTAAGCCAAGAACAGGCATTGTAACGCCAGAATTCAAACGAACTTGATCGCTTCTCATGGTGATGATGATATTGATTTTGGTTTTCTCCTTTGAGAATCTATGTGATTTTGGCTTGTGTCTCTGCACAGCTATACAAACTCGGCTCTCTGAACATGGATATATATACCCCACAAAGTCAACATTATCTAATTGTTTACGAGGAGGACACATCACCCCTTGGAGATAAATATAAATAACCAAAACTAAGGTGTGGGGGGGCTTAAATTATTGAAGAATACAAATCAAAACTAAGGGATCTTCCATGTCTCTTGGGATTTCATGTGATGGCTCAGCTCAATCCATCTTGTAAAGGCAACTCTTATGTAAATTTCTTTCTTTATGGAACCTATTTTCCAAATAAGAAAATTATTTTGGAATTTTTAGAAAATTTGTTGGAGAGTTTTTTTTTTTTTTTTTTTTTGCAATATTTAGAAATTTTAACGTTACTTAATTTCTCAAAAACCACGCATAATAAGAAGGGTTTTCTATAGATAACCATGATAAATGGCTTCTGTTTAGATTTGAAGAAAAAATAATAAAAAAATATTTAAGAGTCAAAATATTAGCTGGCCTTTGAAAATATAATTAATTAACGTAATTCTCACAGCTGCCACCTTCCTATTTATTATAGGGGCTGGGGCGGGGCGTTTGAGGTTGAGCACAAGGAATTAAGATTTGAATGTATTTATATATATAATAAAATTATGTGTATTCAATTTTGAATATATAATTTGATATTAAAATAATATATATCATGTAATTAGATTATTTTAAATTAAATATAAAATAATATTCAATTAAATAATATTATATTATGTGAGTATTTAATTAAATACTTAAAACTAAATATATATATATATATAATGTTATTCTTATATAAAAAATAATTTTAAATATATAGATAATATATTATTGTGTGATTAGATATTATTTTATTATTAATTAAAAATTATCTGATGATATAATATTATATTATTTATCCATTTAATTGTATACACAAAATTCTGTATATAGAATTTTATTGATAAAAAAAAAAGGAGATGTTTTGCTAGGAAAATGTTGAATGGTTTGTCATTAATTTGGTCAACTTATACCTTAATATAATTTTGAGTTGAACTAATTGCGCAACATTTGTTATTATTTTACTTTGCCGTCCTTAGGTTGACTTCAATTTGTTTTGTTATTTTTGTATTGATTTTATGAAATTGTCAAAACGGGAAGTGGAAGGAAACCCTGAACTTGTTGGAGAAAAATATTTAGATTGAGTAAATGTCATTTTACTCTTGTGTTGCCGTTTGTCAACTTATTTATGAAATTGACAAATTGCAAGTTATTATAATAATAGTTCATTTCATTCTGGTGTTGCCGTTTGTCAACTTATTCGCTAATTAGAAGTTAGAAACAAATAAATAATTTAGATTGAGTAAATGTCATTTTCCCACCAAGGTTTGTACTAAAAGTACTTTTTTACTCTTTGGTGACAAAATTAATATTTTTCCAATCCAAAACCAAACTTTATTAAAGGCGAAACAATGATTTCATGATCCAAAATTTTGAAAAAAAAAAAATTGAAAACCTCCACATTCAATTTGTTAAAGTGTAATTTAACAAAGTTAATCTTAATGTATTAAGCATAACAATTAAACTTTTTTATGATTTTGAAAACCTCCACATCAAATGGAGTGGGTAAGGTTGATTTACGTGGGATGAGTTGTTAGAAGTCACAATCAACATTGGATGAAATTAGAAAGAAGGAGATTGATGTGTGGTATGTCACTAAAGATTCACAAGAAAAACGATGATATCGACAGAGTAATTAATCGAAGATGGAGATATCGACGTTAAAAGTGAATATGAAGGTCAAATCAACATCAAATAAAGCTAAAAATGAGGGCATCAACTTGTGAGATATGTTGTCAGAGTCTTGTCAATGCAAACTGCATAGAAAATGACAACATCAATAGAGGAATGAGCTAAAGATAAAGAGATTGATGTCGAAAGTGTGTGAAGGTCAAATCAACACCAGAAAAAAGTTGTCAAAAGTGAGAATGTTGGTTGGGTTCAAAAGAAGAAGAAGGTGAGGGTGAAAGAAAATGAGAAGATAAGGTTTTTAGTGTAAATTTAAGGCCAAAAGACTAGTTCTCACCCGAGATATAGTGAAATTTCAAAGTGTCACTTTCTAACTTTAAAAAACTTAAATATCCACCCATGAGCCAATTTTTATTAAATATCTCAGTTAGGATTAGGGATAAAACTATTATTTAATAAAAATATTTAAAAAACTAAATATTTATCATATTTTTCCCCTATGGTGTTAAAAACTAATAATTTCCCTCTTACCCAAAGTTTGAAAACTAATATTTTCACCCCTAGGGTTTATTTTTCTCTTCCTCTAGCAACATCTTCGCTTTGACTGTCAGCCAGCTAATCTTCTATCTTCAGTCACAAGTTTTGTCATTCATCTCTTCAATCGGATAAAGACGATTCGTCTTTGTCTAGCATCAGATGAATCGTCTCATGGTCAAAGACTTGTTGTTCAAATGATTCGTTTGGACGATAATGTGTCTAGACAATCATCTTAACAACAATTAAGGGTAGGGAAACACACAACCAATGTCGATAACGGTTAGGGTGAAAAGAGGACGTTGCCAATGCCAGAGACAATGACTAGAGGTGAAGAAAACAAAACCTAGGTTTCAAAGGGGGAAATGTGATTTTTTAAACTTGAAAAAGTTGTTAAAATTGATGAATTTGTGAGTTTTTAAAACCTAGAGGAAGAAATTAATAAATTATATATATTTTTAATTATGTTAATAAAATTACAATTTTACCCCTAACTTTAACTGAGATTTTTAACAAAATTTAGCTCATGGGTGGGTATTTGAGTTTTTGAAAGTTGGAGAATGACACTTTGGGGTTTCACTATACCTTGTGTGGAAACAAGTCTTTTGATTTAAATTTAATATTTAAAGAGTTTTTTATTTTTATTTTTTTGTAAATATAAGGTAATATTGTAATTTTAAAAAGTGAAATAGTTATGGACAATATAATAATTTTATTTCTTAATACTATTTTATGGTTTTTCTTTTAACAAAGTCTAATTTTGATTAAAAAAGTGTAATTTTGTAAGATCAAATTACTTAGCTTTTAGTATTCATATATAATATCTAATTTATGTTATCTCAATTCATATGACTATTTTTGTATCAATATATCACGTTAATGATAAGGAATAAGATGGTAAAATGTAAATGTTTTAATTAATGTAATTCCAACACATGAATATTTGTTTTGGTTCAATAAGAAGTTGAAGCATTTTATTTCCTTCCGAACTTTGATGAAAAGATGATTTTTTACCTTCTAAATTTGAAGGGTCTATTTTTGCACACAATCGTCAAAATCATACATTAATTTTAATAATTAAAGGGTATTTTCATCATTTTATAAAATATATAATAAAGTTAATATCAATTACACTTTAATAATACAAACAAAATCAATTTTACTTTAACTATTTTATATTTACATATATATATGTTTTGTTTTTCTTTTCTTCTCCTTTCTCATTTTGTAGTCACTATATATATTTGCTCTTCATTTTTTTTTTTTCCTTTCTTCTCCTTTCTCATTTTGTAGTCACTAAAAGACATCTCGAGAAACTTGCTAGGTTTGGATCCGCTAAGTGCTCATACAGGCGACAAGGTGTTTTGGAATTAACAGAAACAACAAGATTCAACCAAAATAGAGTTCATCAACAATAGATTCAAGCAAGAAGCAACAAATCCACCAGTAACTTTTTGATAATAACCCAAGGGTAGCAACAATGAGAGAGAAACAATCTCAGTAAACATCATCAACTTTTTATAATTTTTAGTTTTTATAATTATTAGTTAGTAAGGGTGGATAAGAAATATATAAATTTTTTAAGACAAATTGTTATTAAGTTTTAGTAACACAAAGGGTATTATTGTCCTTTTAGCAAATTTATTAAAAAAATTAACAATTTTTTTTAACAACACTAATATACATGTGAAAAAATAGTCTTTTTAAAATTAAAAGATGAGAAATATTCATTTCATCAAAGTTCAAATGGAAAATAATCATTTGCCCTAAAAATTAATTGTTAAAAATTAAATCTACGCATTAATGTCTCTCTCTTAGCACAAACTGTTGTATGAATTAGATTGAATCTATATATAATATCCTGTAGTCAAATCTTACATCGATAAAATATGAAAAAAAATATTAAGTATGAATATTTTATTTCAAATAGTTAAGGAATGATAATAAAAATTAATTAAATAATTTATAAACTCCTAATTTATTAATACTCATTATAAATGGTATCCCTAGGGATATGTATAATTTGGTTTAAATCATAAAATCGAACCAAACTATTTAAAAATTATAGTTTGGTCTGGATTGAAAATTTGTCAAACTGTTTTTGTTTTTTTTAAGTTTCTATTACGGTTTGAATAATTTTTAAACCAAACCAAATTGTAAACAATATTTTTTTAAATATATATATATATATATATATATATATATATATATATATATATATATATATATATATATATATATATATATAAAACTATATTTGGGAAAAATTTTCAATAAGCAATGAGATATATAACTTGTTTTTTCATATTTATTTTATTAATTTTTTACATGTATATTGTATATATATTTCGTATTTATATTATTTTAAAAAAAATTATAATTCAATTAATTTTATTAAACAATATATATTTAGAAATGTATAATTTTAATAGGTTCAAACCATAATTCAAACTAGATTAAACTATATTTTTTTCAATTTGATTTGGTTTGATTAAAAATTTTTCTAAACTGTTTTTTTTTTTTCAATTTAGTTTGAAAAAACTATCAAACCACATCAAACCGAACCATGCACACTCCTAGATATTTCTAAAGCAAACAATATGTTATCAGTGGTCCACACATGATTTTTACAGAATCTAAGATATGTTTATGCCAAAGTGAGTCCAAGCAAAGTGATTCATTCGGAACATGAAAATCAAGGGTATAACATTATGATGAAAATACTCATTCTATTTCCGAATCTCAGATTCTCGGTTAGATAATAAAAAAAGTAAAGAAAAGAAAGAACATAGTGGATTTGGGAAACATATGCCAGAATTTATGTCTTGAAAAATAGTCCACCGCCACAGTAGATGTCGAGATCTGAAAAACCAAATCAAGAGTCATGTGAAGCCTTTGATTATTGCATGTTCTTAGAATCTTACCAATTCCTCCCATATTTACTACAACTTCAACCTTCTTCTTCTCTCATTCTCTTTAAATATTGCAACAAATCAAGTCAACCCGTTTAACGGATTCAAGAGCAACTTCCAAGACTGGTTTACACTTGGGGGAGGATTTATATGGTCCGAAAACACATGCTTGTGTTTAGGAGTGGGCACGGTTTGGTTTAATATAGTTTAAAATTTTTTAAAACCAAATTAAAAAATAATTTAGAAAAATTTCAAATCAAAACAAATCATTTTAGGGTTTGGACCCAACTAAACTACAAAAATACGATTTTGTTAAATTATAGTTTAAAAATATTAAAAATCATTTATTTCTAAGTATACATATTTAATCGATAATAATTGAATTAAAGTTTTCTATAATATAAAATAAACATGTGAAATAAATATAAAATATATATATATAATAAACTCATAATGAAATTATAAAATAAATATGAAAAACAAATGATATACCTAATTATTTATTGAAATTTTTTGTCAAATATTATTTTATATATATGTATTTTCAAAAGATATAATTTAAAATTTAGCTCAGTTTGAAATTTGTTCAACGAAATGCAAACATTAAACTATTTTTCTGAAAGTTATCTACCCAAACTAAATTATTTTATAAATCAAACTAAACTAAATTAAATCAAATCATAATTTTCAAATAATTCATTCTAGATTGACCGTTTAAACTGAATTAATCACATCACTGCTTGTGTGTTTACAGTTTACCCTATGTTGGCCTGGTATCGTATTACGGATTTTGAGGGCTGAAAGATTAGGGGTCGGTGATCTTAAAATACGAGTGAGGTGGGGGAATATATGTTGAGTGATAAATGAGCATGTGATTGTACAGATGGGAAAAATAAAGCAGCTTCCCAGAAACCAAATCCGAATCCTGTTTTTATAAGGATGAGATTTTATACGGAATCATACTTGAAAGTACACCTGATTCTACAAGTACGCTTGGTTTCCACACTGCCCGACAGAAATAAGTTAAAGAAATATTTTCTGAAAGGAATCGCTTTGTCTTCTTTTTTTGAAGATTCGTAAGTTATTCACTCAATAGTTCTTTTGATCCTCTCTCTCTGAAAACGTTTTTGTTTTCATTTCTGCATGATGATGTATCTTTTAGAAGTCATTTTAACACTTTTTTTCTCACTTTCATGATCATGACATGTGTTCATTTTGTCGCTTTATCCTTTGACATTGATACACAAAAAGCAAAGTTTCTTAAAAGAATCAAGAGTTCCTAAAATTATACGTGTTCAGTGGCCATTCAAACCATTTCATCTGAGAAAATTTTATTATGAGCAGGGGAAGAGAAGAAAATCCCTAAGGAAATTTTAACCATGCCCATTGTCAACAGAAGTGTGGCATCTTCAAGTTAACAGCATTACTATATACATTTACAGGGAGCATCTCAATCATCAACTCAAGTGCATGTGATAAGATGTCGTCAGAAATTGAAAGCCCACCTTGCATACGGCAGATGGGAACAAGCTAGATCCTCATATTTCCTCTATATAGCCCATCTCATAGAGTCCATTGTCCAGTTCCAAACCAAATATCGGTTAATTGTCGTGAGGTTGTCTGCTAGCATCAAAAGACAACATGAAATCATTTCCCAAAGTCCACGGTGCAAAAAAATATAGTAAAGCAAACTTGACGGTGTCCTTGTTGTTGTCCTCCCATAGAATCACCTCAAAGACTGAAATAAGGTCATCATAGCTAAGGAATTGCATCCCGGAAAGTATGTCTTCTTGATTTAGTTCACTCCTAAACTCCAACAATAAAAATAGACGTCATTGTGATGACTAAACTTCAATATTGTCACCATTGCAAACACTAACGGGCTAAAGCCAATATCATCTCTGCTTAACCAAAAGCAAAATTTAGAGTTGAAGTCCCCCTTATTCTTTTGTTGGAGGAACACAGATGAATCAAGACAATGCTAAACCTCTACTCCTCAACATTTGGATTGACACCGAAGCATGTCTCATGGAATAGCTTCTCTGACTGTTTATGAGGTTCCCATATATCTTTACCATAGCATCCTTATGCCTATGAACTGTCAGTTGGACTTTGAAGTGCTATGACAAATGAAACCTCTCGGCCCTTGGCTTTTGGTTGATTGCATAAGAGGTGTTCCTTCATTTTGGTTTAGATGTTGATCTTTAAAAGAAATTGGGAATTTATGTTAATTGAAACAATATTCATCAAAATATAACTCAAATTATGAAATTATTAAAAAAAAAAATCACTTACAATTGAAAAATCAATCCTATCGCACTTACTGCTATCTAGATATGTCTAGTAGAACATATCAATTAACCCTCCAAGTGTTCACACCCAGTAAAATATCAAAAAGGGAAATATCCTCAAACCTCTATTATAAAATATTATGCATCAGTATAATAATATAAAAAAATTACATAGTGTGGGTTGAGTCAATATGGATACATCCAAAACTAAGTGCGAGTCAAAAATGGGTCAAATTATACGGATAAGAAATACGAAAACCTATACTCAATTTTGCGGATGCGGATAGACCCACAAATTACTCGTATAATTGAGTTTGATATTTTTTAATTTGTAAATAAATAAATGCATTTATTTCTTGCGAAATGCAATAATATATGTAAATTAGTATTGAATAATTGTATTGTGAAATTAATAAATTTTTAAGTTAATTCAATTTTTGGAGAAAGATGAGCAGGAGATTGAAGAAGAGAGAAAGAGTGGTAAGTTTTCTTATTTGAAATAATAAGAAATGAAGTGTGAAAGATGGCTAGGGACTAAAAATGAGAGTGTAATTTAAAAAAAATATATATGAAAAATGGTATAATTAGTATACCTAAATAGATAAGGATAAAATTTCTTTAACCCGCCCGCAAAAATCAAAGTTATGTCAATACAAGTTCAAAAACTTATAACTGTATCCATTTTATGGGTAGATATCCACATGTATTATGAGTAACTCATCTGTTTTGTCAAATCTAATGATAAAATAACATGAGAAGTTGAATCAGGCTCACATGCATAAGTATAACGATTAAGCGTGAAATAACAATCATCGATTAGAATGTCATCTTTATTTATGGAGATGTCTTTGTCATTGGCCAAGATTTCCTCTACAAGAAATGAATAAATTAGACTAAGATCCCAATACTCGACAACCGTTAAATTGTGGTTTTAATCTTCATGATGCCAAAGTACTCCATCACATGTCTATACCAATTTCTTTTTAACTATCAAAAGTACAAGTGGTAGTAGGTCATGTTGAGTCGATTTCAACATGATTCATCGTGTTTGTAAGTTATGTAAAGTATGGGTTTACATAGTAACAAGTTTTACAAAGTGACACAACCCGCTTTTTGTAGGGTCATGTCATGTTAGACCCTAAACAGACTGACCTATAAATCTTATTACAAATAAACTTTTTTTTATAAATAATTTAATTTTTTAAATTAATTATTAAATTTTATTAATTTATATTTATTTTTAAATTAATATAACCGAGAATCCTCCAAATCATGTTCTATATTTATTTCACATAATTGATTAAGACAATGCTAAACCTCTACACCTCAACATCTAGAAAGATGTTATTCTGATTATTTGTGAGATTCCTATGTATCTTTACCATAGCATCTTTTCCCCATGATCCATCGATTTGACTCTAAAGTGTTGTGACAATTAAAACCTCTCAACCGGAGCTCCAAGTTGACCACATAAGAGGCGCTTTCTTTGTCATTCACAAATCACACTTGTCTCGATGTAGGTACACCTAATGGAAACTATCAATTAACCCTCTAAAGTGTTGACATTGGTAAATATCAGGAAAAAATCTCCTAAAACGTCTACTGTAAAATATTAATTAGACCTTATTAGCACTTAACATTTAATAAAGTATCAGTTAACCTCCACTAAGCATCATTCAGTATATAATATTAAAAAACCATTATATCTGTTGTCAACTAACAATTAGCCTCCCATAGGAATCAGTGTCTAGTAAAATATCATTTGACCCCTCTTATTTTGTTTATTGAAAATATTATTTACCCCTTAAGATAATTTCACCTAGAGAAAATATTATATCTGTTCTATTTGCTACGCATTATAAAAATCAAATGCATAACCAATGTTTTAAATTTTAATACCTAACCAAGCTTTGACCTATTCTAAAGCCCAATTTGGGTCAACCATTGGTCCGATTAGTCATATTGATGATTGGACTTGTAAACTATTTAGGGGTGGCTTTGTTAGTTTTTACTTAAGGGATATAGATAAATACTTATTGGTGATCTTTTTTTTTTTTTAACAAATACCAAAATTATATTTTTTAAAAAGAGTATAAAGAAAAGGAGAGGTGAAAGAAACTCTAGCTGTCACACAATCCCTAGTCATTGCCAATCTCCTCTTTAACAATTTCTCTTGACAACGAAATCATCATTTTTATTTTTTTTCTAAGCGTGGATTTCATCATTTAATTCATATCCAATATTGATCACATCATTTGATTCTTTTTAAATATCAATTTCATTTTTTCTAACAACTTATTCTTACTTTAAACTGGTGATTCACTTGTGATTTAGTATAAACTTTCTAATTGAACCGCAGACCAATAAAATTGCTTAGAGCCATTGTCTGTGGGTCTTAGTCAGACCTATTGAACTGAACCATGTGCATAACTCACTAAAACTGGCGTAGATAGCCAGAGCCATGCAAATGACCAACCAGATTTATTTGAAAAAGAAAACTGCAATCAAGTAATTACCCAATATGGGAGATTTTACAAATCAGCTTCTAAGCCGTCGCCGCACATGGGTCAAGTTCACTGCTACAAAGACATAAAAACTATCTGTAACATAATTTATAAAACTAAAATAAGCATATCTCCATGTCCTTATGAACACAAAAGTGCCACAAAATCCCCAGAAGCCTACAATAAATCCAACAATTATGCTGACATAGAAACCTCGACCTATGAATCCTTCCTCATTATCCTGCACTCCAGCACTCCACCAATGGCAGGATCCTGAGAAGATTCATCTTCCTTGCATTTCTTTGAAAGAGGAGACCCACAGAGCTCTGGATTACCCGTTCATGAAGAAGCATCAAAATTCTGAAGCTGAGTGGTTAATGGTATTTTTCCTGATAGGTTGTTGTTGGACAAATCCAATACACCCAGATGACCCGATTGAGAAAAACTTTCAGGAATTTTACCATTAAGCTTTTTGCTTGACAAGTCAAGTGAATTCAACAAAGTTAACTCACCAATCTTTGCAGGGATCTGTCCAGTCAGAGTGTTTGATGAAAGGTTTAAGGAGATCAATCCAGTAAGACAGGTGATTTTTTCAGGAATTTCCCCAGATATTTTGTTGCTTGAAAAATCAATGCATTTCACAAGACCTAGGGTGTTTTTATACAATGTGTCAGTTTCGTTTCCAGAACAACAATACTTGGTCAGTGTAATTGAGTAGACAAGCAAAATACTCATTTGGGGCAGCAAAATCAAATGGGTATGTGAGGATTGCAGTTGAGCTTTCTGTTTGAGCCATTGCAGTAATATTCCCAAGACAATTTAGCATTTTTCCTGAAACTTTGTTATAAGAAAAGTCCACAATTTGAAGCTTTGCTAGATCACAAAGCTGTTCAGGTATGCTTCCATGAATCTGATTGGATCTCAAACTTAGAACAATCAAATTTGCTAGGCTATCACCTATCCATCCTGGAATTGTCCCAGAAATATTATTATTTCCTAATTCTATAACTGTTAAAGATGTGCATCTCCTCCAGGATGAAGGCAGCTCTCCAATCTAATTATTGTTGCCTAAATGCAACGATTGGATTGAACAATTCGAGTTCATTAAGTCAGGAGCATTCCCAGAAAACTTATTGCTGGCCAAATTTAAAACAGATAAACTTCTCCAATTTCTCAAGCAATCAGGAATTTTTCCTGATAATCAATTATTCGAAAGGTCTATATAAGTGAACTCCTCACTTGCACATAAAACAGAAATCGTCCCTGAAAAACTGTTTTTGGAAAGAATTAAACCTGTCATATTGGGAGAAATTGGTGGTATTGGACCCTCAAAACAATTATAACTAAGATCAGTTCCAGGAAATCCACTGAACTTGGATGATAAATCCGGTAATATTCCCTTCAGCTGATTGTGAGGGACATTTAGATAATATAGACTAGAGGAGAAGTCCCAGAACCAATTTGGGACAGCATCTGAAATTCCAGCAATAGAGATATCAAGCTCTGAACAAAGCTTTTGATTTCGCAGCCAGTTCGGAAAATGAGGCCCCAATTTGCAATTTTTCAGAAAGATGCTTTGCAGTTTGACGGAAGGAGACCAGTCAGGACTGAAACTTAAAGCCAAAGAGTTATCAGACAAGTCCATAAACAGCAACTTCGAGAGATTCAACGTGTGAACTTTGGTCATCAGGCCTTCTAAAGAATTAGTCCATAAGAATCAGTTGCTCCAACTTGGAAAGTTGTCCTAGACCTTCATTTACTGTACCATTTAATTGATTGCTACTGATATCAAGAACTTTCAACAAAGGAAATACCGAAAGATCCAGTATCGACCCCCATAGCCAGTTCCTGTCCAAATACTGCTCCACAAGACTTGAAGGTTGTTGAAATGCTTCAGGAAAGAACCATTTAATCTGTTTTTGGAAATGCGCAGTTCTCTCAAGGAAGAAAATTCTGTGATATCAGGAAATGACCCATAAAGCATGTTCTTAGTTAACTCTAACTCCTTCAATGCCCTTTTTGTGCAACAGTTGAGGAAGAGCTCAAGGAAGCTGCCCAGTGAGATTGTTGTTACGTAAATTCAATCTTCTCAAGCTGCACATATCCTGGAAAGACCTCGGAATTGTACTGATTTGATTAAAAGAAAGGTCAGGATTCACAAGAGAAGTCATGTTCCAGAAGGCATGGTCCGGAATGGGGCCTTTTAAGTGGTTATTATACAGATAAAGTGTATGAAGATTGCTACTAACGTTGAACAACCAATCATACGCTGAATTAGAAAGACCACAGGAAAAAAGATCAAGGTATGCAAGAGTTGAAGAAGTATTAACCAAGGAAAGAGATGGGTAATCTGTTATGGGAAGAAGAGAAGAACCCAAATTCAAATGTTTGAGAGAAGGTAGCCCACTGATCACTTGCAACAAATCAATGGATCCCCTGAGGTCCAGAGAATACATTAGAAGGTATTTCAATTTATGAAGATGAGAAAGCCAGGCAAGTCTGCTTACATTTAATCCATTATTTGCAATGTTAAGATACTGCAAGTTTGAAAGATTCCCAAGCTGGAAAGGAATTCTACCACCAAAATTCGCAGAGGAGAGATCAAGGTATCTTAAACGGGACAGAGAGCCAATGAACGTTGGAATTTGTTTTCCATCCATGCTGAATAAACTCGGGTCCAAATGTTTTAAATGCTGCAGTGAAAGCAATGAGGAACTGATGTTACCTGTCAGAGTCAGGCCAGGACATCCGAGTCTGAAATCAGTTTGGGATGTGGGATTGATTTTAACTACATGGCCTGTTTGTTTACTACAGTGGACACCTCTCCATTTGCAACTGTTGTTTCTGTGTTGTTCAATTCCCCAAGAAGAAAGAATGCCGCAATGATCTGTAAGACCTCATTTGAACTTGAGGAGTGCTTGCCGCTCGCTTTCTAGGCATGTTTTGTTAGCCTCTCCATCTCCCCAGCTGAAAACAGAAGCATTGACTGAAAGTAAAACAAGCACAAAAAGTAGTTGATGAAGAAATCTGAAAATTCTATTCATTATTATCATTCAGTTTTTGGGCATCTGCAATTCTAGAATGCATATGCCTTTGGCTTGCCACATTATTCTTACAGATATTTTAGCATAATTCACCATATTGTTTATCTTGCAGAGAAATTTCCTAGACAAAGAATTGTCATTGATTGAGTTCGAGACCATGTACACAGAAAAACCAAGAGCTTCATGACAAAAGTAGAATGAAGGAAAACACTAGGTTGGCTTTATAAGATAGGATTGGCGATAAAAGAGTTTGTCGATTAAGAAGTCCTGTCTTTATTAGTATTCTGTTCATTGATATGAACGTACAGCGGCATTATAACCACCGTCTTAGAATTGAAGAGGGAAGCTTCTAAGAAGTATGTAAGAGAAGGAACACAGAAGCAAACAACTAAGGAGCTTTGTTCAAAACTTAAAAAGAGAGAAAAAGTTACGAAGGCATTTCACTATTTTCCCTAAGATATTGTTATGAGAAAAGTCCAAAAACTGAAGCTTCTCTAAATCACAAAGCTGTCTAGGTATGCTTCCGTGAATCTGATTTGGATCTTAGACTCAAGACAACCAAACTTGCTAGACTTTACCGATCCATCCTGGAATTGTCCCAGAAAATACTAAGATCAATTCCAGGAAATCAACTGAAGTTCATTGATAAATTTGGCACAATCCCCTTCATCTGATTGTAGGAGTTATCAGTGGTACGAAGACATCCACAGTTCCCTGCAAAGGCGTTGCTTCGTCTAGGAAGACGAAGAGTCTTCCCTGTCACATGGATGTTTCCAGTTTGAACGGTGGCTGGAGGGAGAGATGAAAAGAGAGAGACTATCGAAGAAAAAGAAAGTCTCGAGAGGAAGAGGTCATCAGAAAATGAAAACTAAACCCTATAGAAAAAAATATTATTTTTTAAAACTTAGTCTAAAAGAAAATTGGTTAGTTTTTAGAGTTTAAAGGAAAAAATATATAAAATTTTAATTTATTTTTAATATTATTAATGATTTTATTTTTAACAAACTAACAGTTCATATAAGTATTTGAATTTTTTAATTATGAGGGTTGAAAATTTCGAAAACAAGTAAAATTAGGTGGAAATAAGTCCTATGGCCTTCAATTTAAATGTTTTTGTTGTAAGGTCAGAGGTGAAAGCAAATTTGTGTTAATAAAATTGTTTAATTATAAAGGTTTATTCTTTTTAAAGTTAATTATTTTCTACAGCCCCTCAAAATATGATCACTCTCATTAATAACCCCAAATTTTCACTATATTTTTTTTCTTGTTATTAAAAAAAGAAAAAAAAGAGAAGTCTTTGGGCAGTGTAAGGACTCATTTGTCTTGAACAAGCTAACACTAAAATTAATTCATTAATATCTTTTATAAACGCAGCATTTTTAGAATGACAAATAATGTTGGAAAGGCTGTTTTCTGCACTGGAAAAGAAAGTAGGCAATATTTCTTGTATATTTGTTTTAATGAAACATGCTATCACAAGTTTGTTTTCGAGTTTGTTTTCACTTTAATGACCTTCGAGAATTTGCTAAACTTTTGAATTCCTAATATTAAATAATTAAGTAATTAGTTCAATTAAGTATATAGATAACGTGTCATCTTATAATTTTAAATTAATAATAAAATAATATCTAAATTATATAATAATATACACATATATGCAACTAACATTTCTTCGTATGAAAAGTTAGATAATAGAAATAACGGGGAACCCAACAGAAGTTACGGGATTAGCTAATCTTTCTCGAGTTTGAAAAATTATTAGTTTAAATATATATATATAACCCACAAATTTTCACCCCTTTTTAGATTTCATTATTTCTTGATGAACACTCCCATAAATTTTATCTCCAAATCCACCCTGAATACATGATCTTCTAAATTCTCAAACCCGTCTGAATAGGAAGAAGTGGCAAAAACCAGAGGTTGTGACCCAAGTGAATGGATGCTCACAACACTATAAAGAGTCCTTGTGTGGCCATTTGACACACTTCAATAGTGAAAATTTCTCTCTTTCTCCTATAAATTTCTAGACCTTTTCTTGCAAAAAGACAGTTTTCAAGCATTAAATCTAGTGCAGAAACAGAACACCAATTCTTGGCAGACTCACAAAATTCAACATTATTCGGAATTTGCTTTTGTTGGTTCAGACTAAAGGCAAACAGATGGTGTGCTTCATCATATCATGGAGGTGACTTTCCAGAACTACAATTGGCAGGAACAACAATTTGTAATGTATTTGTTGAGTTCCAATTTCACTCTCTTTACATTAGGAAAGATCCTCAACTCTTCAGATACATCAGAATTTTCAATGAACAAACATGATTGGCACTCTTTCAGCATAAAATATATAAAATATTATCAGAAAAAATAATTACCCAGGTCAGCTTCCAAATGTAAGCAACCAGAATGGTGAAGATTGTAATTAAATTTGTAATTCCAGGGACGATCAGCAGTCAAAAGTATTCCCTGGAGTCCTACCAGTGAAACTGCAAAAGCTTATTCCGAATCTGTACACCTGAAAGAAAGAACAATACAATTGCTGTAATCTTAAATCATTTTCAAGGCTTCATATTTGTGCCAATTTAATAACAATAAAATCAAGATCATAATGAAGCAATGAAGAAGAGAAAGCAGACTTACGACCCATTACTGAAGACTCCAAAGCCCATCCAAATTTGCTTGCAGACCATTCTGAGGCTATGATCAGAAGCACGACAAGCACCTTCAGAATTGTGAAAGCAATAAAAATAAATTTCCAATTCTTGGGGGCCATAATTTTTTCAACAAATTCACTGTGCCTAGATCCAGATCATGAGTCACATATATATATTAGAAGCTTCCCTAGAGTCTATAAATTCAAAGTCCAACTTCAACAGCGGGGTTGAAAGGAACTGAACAGGGAGACTCATTCAGCTTCAGCCAAGCTGCTGATTATTTCCATTCAAAATTGAAACCAGATCTAGAAAGAGCAAATTGCATTTATCCACCTAAGGTTTGGCCTAAAGCACTTTTCCTCCCTATTTTTCCAATTAAAATCAAATTCATATTTAAAAAATAAAAAACTAGGTCATAAGGGCAAAATAATAATTTTATCATCTATTAATTTTAAAAAAATAATTTTTATCTGACTCAAATGTTTTGAATATGATTATTTTAACCGTTAAAAAATTTAAAAACTCACAAATCAATTTCTAAAATCCTGTCAAATCATCATATATTTTGAAATTACTATTTATATAACCGCAATAATTATAATATAATAATTACACTTATAATTAATTCAAGTTTGTTCAATTCTTTAGGGAAATAAGTATCATTTTTGAAACTATTGGACATAGATTGATATTTTAAAATTTTCAAAAAGATCCACAATTTTTTTTTTTAAATTTGAAAATTTTTAAAAGATCAATATTTTTAATAATTATAATTTCCCTTTTAATATACGTTTATATTATAAAGAAAAGATTGGAATGAAAAAAATAATAATAATAAACAACTTTTTATATAATTTAGATATTAAAAATATTTTTAATTTTAATTAATTTAGAATTTTATGATAATTTTGAAAAATAATATAGTATGAATAAAATGATATTTTACTTTTTAATATTGTTGTTTTATTAACAAAATTTAATTCTAGGTGAGAAAATGTCATTTATGCTTGATTTTGAATGAAAAATGTAATTGTACCAACTAAGGGTGAAAAAGAGTCTTAATCCAAACCTTGGGTAGGACAAGGTGATTCACTCATTTAGAAAATTTTGACTGCATCTCACCGTTATAAGCGGATATCACGGCCAATAAAAAATTAACACCCATAAGTAGGGTTAGATTCAAACCAAATCGAGTTTAAGCTCGATTCAATTTATATATAGTTGAACTCGAATTCGAGCTTAAACTCGTGAAAGTCAAGTTCAAGCTCGATTCAAATTCAATTTGACTTGTTTTTCGTTATTAAAATGACGTTATTTTAATACATATTGATCAAAATAATATCGTTTTGTATCAAAATTTTTAATTAAAAATTTTGACGAATAGCTCAAACTTGAGCTTAAACTCGACCAAACTCGTATAAGATTGATTCATTTTGAATCTATTTAAATCAAATTCGAGCTCAAACAAGCTCGATTTGAGTTCAATCCTACCTATAAAATCACAAACCAAATTGAGAGAACCTTTAAGCAGTATTTCGAAAACTGGGCCAAACCACCCGGCTGAATCGGTTCAACCAAAATCCCAGTCTACAATTTTGATTTAATTTTATAATTTGGCTTAATTTATATATAAATATTAATTTATTTAAAATTAAAATTAAAATTATAAATTCAACGGATTAAAAAATTATTTATAATTTATAATTTATAATTAATTTTTTATCTATATAATAAAATGACAATAATTTAATTAATATATTTAAATAATAAAATTATATTAAAACAATAATATATTATCATATGATTAAATGATTTTTTATGTTTAATTTTTAAGTGTTCAATCACATAATAATATGTTATTTGTATATAAAATTACACACAAAAATTGTACATATAATATTTCTCTATCTAAAATTAAGTTTTATATGTTTTATGTTAAAAAATGTGATAAATGTTTAATACTATTTAAAAATATATATCATAACTTGACAATAAATTAAATCGAATAATTGTCTAATAATATTAAAGTATCTAAAATTCGATTCAATTCTAATTAACCAAAATATAATAAAAAGACTTTGGAGAACCCCATTCCACAGTGATGAAATCCTTTGAATTTAGTTGAAATTTTAACCATTTTTTACCCAAATCTTTGAAATATTTGCAAGATTTAGCTATAGGAGCTTTCGTGTAGATATAGAATATTCAAAATTATCTAATAATGAAACTAAATCAATTTTTAAAATAAAAAAATAAATTATTCAAAAAATCAGTTTGAATAACAATTCAAAAATATAAAAAAATCAGTTTTTTAATTCAATTACTAATTTGTCTAATTTTCAAAACCAACTAACTAAACCAATTTTTAAAAATTGAATAAAATATTTACAAAAAATTAAAATAATTCTTTGAAATTCAATTTAAAACCAATTAATCAAAAATTCAATTTAATTAATTAATATTTTCAATTCAATTCAAAATTAATTAATCTTTAAATCAATTCAATATCAATTCAAAATTCTTTTTCAAATCAAACATTTGATTTGGTTTAAAAAATTGGTAAATTGATTCAATTAATCTACTTTAAACACCTCTAATGTGGACTGCATCATCAGTGTGACCCAGTTTCAACATTGACAAATCATGTTTGTAAATAAAATGGTTGATCTCAAACTCCAGTGTTAAATTCTAGCTGGCTAGATAAAAATTGTTTATTTTTTCACTTCAAAATCCTCCAAATCGAATATTACCATTTCAATTTGTACAGTTAAATTTATACATATAACAAAACAATAAAAGTGAGTAAATACATTACTGAATACACAGATAATATATTATAATATAATTAAATAATTTTAAATTAAAAATATCCAATCATAAAATGATATATTATCTGTATATTCAATTATATATTAAAAAATATATACGCATAACATTACTCTGAAAAAAAACTTAGGAGATCCAGAGCATCTTAAAACTAAGAGGTTAAGTAGATTCAGGATTTCTACAAACTGGGCAATTTGCACGTAGTCAGGTAATCATATACAAGATCATTCGTAAGCCATATGTGAACAGACAAAATTTTATATATCATCAATCTAAGGAAGATAATCATGAGCTTCAACGGCCAGATTTACCAGAGGCAACTCCTAGGCTCGCAACTGGCTAAGCCTGCTAAAGGCATCTGGACAGATAAAGTTCTGTATAATCATATATAACTACCATCAAAACTAGAAACAGGATGAGGGAAGTAGATTTTTCATTTATTTAATACTAATATGGTCCAGAATGTAAAAAATTTTGCAGCCATGAACTCATTTAGACAGCAATTTTTAGCTCACTCAGACATACCAATCTGACCAGTCTGAGGCCTACTTAGGTGACAGACAAAAGATTTAGTGGAACAAGAGAATCAAACATTCGACCCCCAAAATATTCAACATTGTCATCAGCTTGACCCCATTGTTGTATATCTATGATCCTGTATTAATTAACCAGAACTTTTGTTTAAAATACTCAAAACACATGGCTAGAACAGAGCAATCAGAGACTGGAGACTCCCACCTAATACAAAGGTACGCACCAATGTTGTTTTGTAAATAATCCTATGCGCCCATTAACTACAAATAAAACTATACATATAAATAAATTATTCAAACTTATCTATACAAACTTAAATAATAATTTATGATTGAATTATACGATTATTTATTTTTCCTTTCACTTCAAAATTATTCAATTAAATGTTATCATTTTAGTTTATATAAACAGATTTACACAATTTGTTTATACATATAGTATTACGTATTAACTACCACCTATTCTTTAGGCAAGAAGGTGACAAGTTGGCAAACACTTTGTTCAAAGTACCACTCATATAAAGTACGTTTGCTTAAAGAAAAACTTGAAGGATAGTTTAAGCAGTGGACACCAAAGGGACACAGACTTAAAATTTTACTTCTAAAAAATAAAAAAAGAACATAAGACACAAAATAAAGCTTTCAGTTGGTCTGCTTTGTAGCCACAGTCCTCTGAACAGTAGACACACCATCCACAAATTTTGTCCGGAAGAGAACATTAGCATTGTTGAACATGCCTTCTTTTAGCGAAACCACAATAAACTACAAGACATAAATACCAAAGTCAAATTATACGATGAAAATTCATCCAAGGATATTTTACCCTATAGTTTCATCAACAATTGAAGCACTCAAATTTAGTCCTTTTTCCTTATCTTTCCTTCTCAATAACTAAGCCAAGCATTACCTAACATTCCCATTGACTTATTTGTATAGCAATACTCTTGTTAACTGAATGTATGTGTCCTTAGATTTAAAAAAGAACAAAATGATACAATCATCTTTAAAGAAAATTGTCAGACCTGTGAATGAGGAAAGTGAGTCTTGATCATTCTCCCTATGTTTTGCGTGTGACTTAAATCAAGGGCTGCATCAACCTGTTAACAGCCTTGAGAACATTATTTGCAAATCCATCTCATAGAAACTTTTTACTTGAAATGTTTGTGTAGGAGACATAAGGAGCAAGTACCAGAATGAATTAGAAATAAACTCTAGGCATGAAGTATGTCCTGTGTTAAAGCTATTAATCACCATGAATTTAATTCAGCTGTTCTTTGGAAAATTTTCTTTCAACTTAATTCCATGGCTAGAACATGAAATATCAAGTCATCAAGAGATAATTACTCCACCAATAACCCAACTTTGCTACACATACTAGATAAATCTGAAGGATCAACCAAACAAAGACTGGCCACAAGAATGCAATGTTCAATTCAGTGATGCATTCCAGCAACAATGAGAAGAGATCAGAAATTTCTAGAATAACAATAAAAAAATCATTATAATGTTTTTGATTGTCATTCGAACTTGCCACAAGAAATCCCAATACAAGAAAATAAATCCAGGATTTCAAAATCATAATGTTGTTGGATCTCTTTATATGCATATGATTTATGCATTAGATTGGATTAAGGGTCAATTTTAGCAAATTATTAGAATTATAGGCCTAATATCCCACCTCATAATCAACAGAATTAACAACCTCTTAGACTGAACCATTTTGCGAAAGCTATTACGATACAATACAATTAAATGACAGAATAAACCCTTACTTTAGTATATCATTGTTACTAATGCAAGTGATGTACTTCTCAGGAAATAACACAATACAGTTTGATGAGCTTATATTAAAAACCTAATAATTTGTTAAAATATTTCAGATGCAGTCAGATTCAACTAGCAATAATAAGCATAACCAACAAGTGAAAATATCATAGAGAAAAAGCAGGACTTGAGAATACCTCATCCAGTATATAAAGAGGAGCTGGCTTGAAGAGAAGCAATGCTAAAATCAAAGATAGTGCTAGTAGAGATCTTTGACCTCCGCTCAGTTCTGACAAGGACTGTTTCCAAACACCTCCAAAAGCAACACAAACTTCTAGACCATCAAGGAAGCTACCACCTTCAGGAGGTTCTAGCTTTCCCATTGTGCCAGGTAACAAAGTAGAAAAGATTGATCCAAAGTCTCTGAAGAAAGTTAATGTTAAGAGTGACTAAATTGTGTTGACCTCCCTCAAGAACCATTGATAGAGACTGGAATGACCCAAAAAAAAACTCACTTGTTGACTTTGACCCAAGTAACTTTTAGAGTTTCCTTCTTCTTCTCATCTAGCTCTTCAATGACCTTCTTGATTTTAGACTTGTCATTCTATGCAACAAAAAATTAGCATAAGTAGAATGTACAACAATGTTTAGACAAACAAAGTGTACATACCTCAATAATGTTTTTCTTGGACATCAAATCATGGTACTCATCTTCTGCTTTCTCAAACATTGACATAACTTTCTTGTTAACCCTTTTCTCCAGGCTTCATATTAGCAAAAATAGAAAGAATAATTATAAAAGCAGTCACCTCTTAGGTTCATAAAGAAAACAGAACTATGATACCTCTATTAAGCATATTAGCATTCAAGAAAGTTTTAGAAAGCCAAAAAGATAACCATTAACTTCCGAAGTCACTCACCCTGATTGCTCGGCTTGAAGTTTCTCGAGCTCTTCCCTGGCTTTAATAGGATCACGGGATGAAAAATCATAATCTGTTCCACTTCTTCCAAATAGCTGTTTCTCAGATGAAATCCAGGCATGCTTTTCAATCAATCTGTCAACCTTTGTAGAGCAATCTTTCTGCTCCATCTCCATCCGTTTTACCTATTATAGAAATTGAAAAAGTTGATAGTACCTCATGCCATGAAAGATATGTCTAGATTGTACTAATCAATATTACCTCATTTTCCAGCTTCTTCCTCTCAAGTCTTGTCTCACTGAGCTTATGTTGAAGTTTCTGCTGCTCCTTTACAATGCCACTAATTTGAGAGTCACATTCCTTCATCTTTAAACGAATCGAATTGAGCTCAGACTGTGCTTGATCATGATAATTCCGCGTGGAAGCAACCTACAACAGGAAGTCATATTGCATTATGTTAATGCAACATAATTTGACAGTTCAGATATCAGGGTCTACCTTGGCTTTTTGTGCTTCTACTTCTGAAGTGAGACCATTAATCTGCAATTTCAATGCAGCTAATTGATTCTCTAAAGATGCTTGTTCCTTGGTGATTGCTTCCTGCTCCATAACAAGTCTCTCTCTTTCATTTTCATGCCTCTGCTAGTCACAAGAAGTTCAGGAGCTATAAGAGTGAGAACTTATAACTACCAACATCAGAACCACAGAAAAGGTTGCAGGCACGATTCAACATGGTGGACATAATTATAAGGTCTAATTTGATTCCATATAAGAAGAAAAACTCTCTTCCACAAAGTAAGGATCTCATGTATAGCATCATTTCATTATTAAAGTCAAATTATATATATCTGCATGCATGTGTGTGTGTGTGTGTGTATCTCAATTTTGAAAGAACTGAAGTAAACTACTAGAGGAAAAGAAAATAAAGGCATCTCAACTACACACAACATATAGTCCCACTTTTCAGTTGTAGGAATGAACGTATCTCGTACAAAAATGGAAAACTATCAAACATAATCTAGACAGAATCAAGAAAAGCACTGTGAGACAAGATATTGTTGCAATCTAAAGTAGATTCAACAGCAACATAACCTACCTTTAGATCCTTTGAAGCTGACTGCATTTGAACTTTTACAGCCTTAATCTTTTTCTCTAAATCTTTGAGTATGCCCTCTCGATTATTATCATGCTCTTTGATTGATTTCTCAAGCATCGACACTGTACTAACACATTTTTCATACAAAACTTGCTTCTCTTTGGCAGCAGCTTTTGCTTCTTCAAGCTCTTGTTCAATCTTCTTCACCATCTCACCAAGCTACATTTCAGCCACACAAGATCCATAAATGCAAAAAATATGTGGTGATATACAGTAATACAAGTGCACAAGAAGAGATAAGACAGCGGGATAAATAAAATGCATTGATATTATATTCAAAAAAGAACAAAGATGCAAACCTTGTGATGCTCATTTTGCTCAGCCCTACCCTCGAATAATGAAAGATCATATGATCTTAGTTCTAACTGAGATTTAAGGTCCATAAACTTTTTCTGAAGAGGCAGAAGTTCCTTTATCTGAAAAAGGTAAGGAAGATTCTATAACTATATGAAATACTCTTTGCATATAGGAAAGACCCTGCTAAGAGTGAGAACTTAGAACCATAGAAACTACATTAGTAACATTATGGATAAATGATTCGAAATATGGGAACTAAATTTTATATTTTGCTAGTTAGATGTTAAATGCATTTGTATTCCAACAGAATATCACAGTCCACATGACAAACAAATGCACTAGTCAAAGATAAGCGTTCAAAACCTATATATCTGAAGCATCAATCACAAATTATATGAACAGAAAAATTCATGTTAAATACAAGTCAGAGGACTTGTGCAGATGTTTCACATTAACAAGAAAGAGGTTAATCTCTTCACTTCTAAATTGGGAAAGAAAAGAAGTTGGTACCTTCGCTTCAATTTCAGATAGCTTTTTCTGATGTATCAAAAGATTAGATTCAGCCTCCGCTAAATTATGAAGTTGCCTTAACAGATCACCTCCACCCCTGCAAAAATAAATTTATTTTACAAGCTTTACAAATTCGAAGCAAGCAAAAAAACTTGAAAGCATATTATGGCGTAATGTTCACCATATTATACTTGGAAGTATAATATTAAAAAATATGAAGAAAAACGAAAAAAAGTTATCTGAAAGATGTCTACCTCCAAACCTCACTTCAGACGAAATAGCAAACACAAACAGAAATACACATTTGAAACATTAGAACAAATAAGGTCAAGCAAAGAGCTTACTTGCGGCTTCCACCAGTTAGAAGACCACTGGGCTGAAATATATCACCTTCAAGTGTAACACTTGGAGTGCGAATTTCATGATTAAAAGCAACCTACAAAATATCCATTGTAATACAGGTCATAATTTTTATATTAACAAACAAAAGTTCTGCTGTATGGTTACCGAAAATGATTTAAATAAACAGCGCATATACATTACAGGAGATATGCTTTTAAGATGAACTAAGGTTATCAAAGATCTCACTAACATCCCAGTGACTTCTTATGCTATTAATCTATCAAAATCTCTAAACATAACTATCAATTACATTTAAAAAATAGAATATAAATTCCGATGTCCAAATTTCTAACATTTATTTGACATCTTCAACAAATTTAAGGCCAAATTGTGAGAAAGATGATAAAAATGAGAAAGAGTAGACTTTAGAAACCCTGTGTTAGTAAACCCAAAGTTAAACATTGGTACATAAGATGGCATGTTAAGTTTATAAACAGTCATATCAAAGAGTGTATTATAAAAAATAAAAGACTGGCATCCCTAGGAATAACACCCAGCAAAGTGATTTCTTCGACTTGTAATAGCTGAGATTAAAATGGATCAAATGCATGTGACAATTTTGAATCTAGTAGAACCAATATTGCCAGTGATCCATGGCATAAATAAAAGTCTTCTTATATATGAAACCTACTTCAATTAACTGTATAATCTTTGGCAAAGACCACGCTACTAAATAATCTTACTTCAAACATTGTCATAAAAATTAGATAAAAAGAGACAAATTGAATTAGAAATACCAAATCTACCACATGCTCTAAGATATTTTTCTATGATAAATATTTTTACTATGATATTGTTTTATGATCCTTTAACTAGAAAAAGAACTAAACAGTGTATTCGCAGCTTAACAATATCAAAAAACTATCCACTACATGATTCAAACCTTCAGAAAAAGAAACTGTATTATGAAATGAATTGTGTTACAAACAATGCACTGATGGATTACAAAAGATGTTGCATACCTCTTTTGCAGAATCAATGCTTTTGCAGACAAAGGTAGAACCGAAAACATATTCCATAGCACTCTGCAATGACATCAATTTTCAGAGCAGAACATTCCTAAAGAGAACATGACCTAAGAGTATTTAAATTCTAATAATCCAAAAAATAAAAAGATGAAGGGCTAATTACAACTCCAACCATCCATTTTCCATTACTACAACACAAGAAAAATGATTTCCACAACAAACTTCAAAGTTCCAAAAACAACAATTGCAAGGTAACAAGTACCTTTAATTCGTCACTGTAGCCAACCAAAGAAAGAGCAAGTTCGGCATTTTCCTTGCCAACCTGTTTATGCAATGATGAAACCATTTATTAGACCATGAGCAAAGCTTCCTGATTTGAAATTATATTAAAAGTGGAAGCAAACGACTGACCAATCTAGCAGCAGCCTGCTGAACTCTGGAAGGAACAGTATTGGCTTGAATTTTATTCAAAGGAATGATTGTTACTCTCCTCCGAAGATCACCATTTTGAAGCAGTTGTTTTCCAGTATTTTCAGTGTCTACAATAACATTAAATAATTTTCCTCCAGCAGTCACCTGCAAGTAAACTCATTGCTAGAGAATTACCAACTGAATCCATATTCTATAAAACAAACTATATAAGAATGATTACCAACCTCTAAGGCAGTCATTGTGGAGCTATCCTTTACTTTAATAAGTTTAGCAACCACACCCTTAACCTTTGATCTATCAAAATTCTTCACAGGATCACAGTATGTGAACTGCACGTTTGCTAAATGAGCTGAAAGATCCCGTATATCATCCTTCAACTTCTGCACCAACTCCATCTCAGATGTGCGGTCCTGAAAATATGATATGATTCATAAACAAAGTTAACATAGAAGAAATATTTTTATTATTAGTGACAACGTCAAGGGAAGAGCATACCCTTTGTAACACTTCCATCTGGCCCTCTTTATATGGAACAGATTCCAACGCTTGTTTAATATTTTCTACATCTTTTCTTCTAACATTCAGTTCATTCTCTACAGAAATAGCTTCCTCACGCTTTGACATTAACTGATGTCTTTTCTCTTTCAACTCCTTCTCACAATGACTTATTCTAGTTTTCAGTTGTTTCAATTCAGTTTCAGCACTCCCAACAGCGACCTTGGCATCGCCTAGCTGGTCTTCAAGGCATTTCTCCTCCTTCCCACTGCTCTTCCCAGCTAGTACACCCTGCACTCAGAGTAATTACGGCAATTTCTTTAAACAACTTGGTTTGCTGATGAATGACAACAATATATGTCAGTGGGGTAAAACAAACAAATTCAAGATCTCTATGGACTCCCTACCTGGTAATCTTTTTCATACTCTTCCAGGCTCTTAGAAAGTTCTTCAACTCTCATTTTGAGATCGGCAGCTCCTTCTTCAGATTTTCTGACAGCAGAGGCCTTCTCTTCTACAGATTGCTTCAGCTCTTCAATATTATGAACAATCTAGCAACATCAATATATTGAATTAAATAAGATACCAGCACATGGCATATAATAGTAGGAAATGAACAGAAAACAAAAAACTGCAACGGGTATTCACAGCAAATATAAAGGATTATGGGTATATGATAAGAAGCACCTTTTCAGCATTCTCTTTCTCACTCCTGAGTGTGTCATCCTTGTTATTCAATACAGACACTTCACGCACAAGATCTTGAGATATTGCATCTACTTTCTCTGACAAAATTCTGACTTCCCCACCCATGCTGGCTTCCTTTTCAGCAGACAAGTTTGATACTTGCTTTTCCATTTCCTCTATTTTCAAATCTGTGCTTTTTGTATCGTCATCGATTTCAGCAATCTTTGCCTTCACCTGTTCCACTTCCCCAACTGCACTGTCTCTGATCTTTTCGGCTTGAACATATTCATAGGCAATGCAGAACCTTCTTAGTCGATCTAATTCAGCATTGCCATTAGCCCATTGCATGTATTGAGTTCGTTCTTTCCTTAGTTTCTCCAAAGCAGGCAATATTTCCTGGTCAAGAAGATTATTCATCTCATCAACCTTACTCTGCTTCTTCTCAAGTGTTTTCAATGCAGACTCTTTCTTTGTTTCATACATTCTTGTCCCAGCAGCCTCTTCAAGCATAGAAAGAATTTCTGGGGGTTTCATATTTAAGACCTTGGTGATTCGACCTTGCATTATGAGAAAATGTGGATTGTTAACATTGAGCTGCACTGAATGAAAGAGGGTTTGGACTTGACTAGGCTGAGAAAGTTTTCCATTGATAAGATATTTGTTCCTTCCACCAACCACAATCTGCAGTGAAGCAAATACATTTCAAGATATATAGATGCATTTTCAAATAAGAACCATAGCAACGGTCAAAAATGTCATCTACTTATTATTCACACGAAAATGATACGGCTTGCTCTACAGATATTTATTTTCAGGCATATGTACCATAATCCAATTTGTAGATCCAAGCACATCAAAATTAATTAGCCTTGTAATATAGAATATTAAGCAACCCAAAATAGAAATAAAGATTATATTTCTGGTGAATTGAAGAATCATAAGCAAACTCATATTAGTTTTTTTATTAAAAGAATATACAAACTAAGGAAAAAAATAGATAGATAGATAGAGATATTTAAAACGCCTAAAATTACAGTCAACTCAATTTTTAAACCAAAATCTTACCATAAAAATAAACAGAGAAAGGCACCATCCCACATTTATGCCTAATTTGAACTTCTTGGCAAATCAATTTACTTGTAAACCTAACAAACTCTATAACCAAAATATAAAAGGCCAAATCTACCATTTCATAAACTTGTTAATATTAAACAACTCAAAAAGCATGTGAAACAATTAAAAAGGTAATAAAAATAATACTGCAAGACTCCACATAATTGTGACCAACCTGTCGAGTGACAGTAATCTCTGGATGTTCCTCATATCCAAGAGGGCTTCGATTCCTATCAGAATTATCAAACACGATGGAAACAGTAGCTTTAGTAATTCCAGCTTGGCCTTGCTTGTACACAAGCTCCTGAAGGTTCGAAGCACGAACCTGTTGCAAATTGGTTATACCCAAAACGAAACAAATTGAATCCAGAATATTGGATTTTCCAGACCCATTTAGACCCGTTATCGCATTAAAATACGGATCAAAACCCGGTACCACTGTCCTTGACGCATAGGATTTGAACCCCTCCAAGCATATCTCTTTTATGTACATTTTCCCCTATTCCTATGCTGTGAAGGAAACAATTAGGGAAACAATATTAAACATACATACTCAAAAACACAAAAATTGAAGATAAATTATAAACAAGCTAGATAAAAGGTAATTTAAAAAATTATCCGCTAATTTACTTGAATAGTTGACAAGAAATGCATTTTCTTTTTTCTCAGATATTGGAGGTAAGAAATTGACTTTGAAATGATTGATGGGCTTACCTTGAAAGCGACCGAAGCCAAGAATTGGAGTGAAATTGAGTTTGGGAGTTGGAGAGGTTGTGACTGAAGAGTTTCTGAGTCCGAAACCCTAAAACCGGAGAATTGAAACGGTACCGAGATTGCAATGTCAAAGATAGGAGGTAATTTCTTTTTCTTTTTTGGGGCGATGAATTTGAAATCTGAGAGCTTAAGAAGCAAATGTGTTCAGTGGGGGCTTCTGTCGGATTTTGTGAAGAGAAAGAGGCGGGAAAATCATACTGCTGGTGTCAGATTCGAATTATTTGAAACATCCATATTGGCGCTGATGGACTAGGCTGGGCTGGGCTGGTTCGGTCCAGGGTTTATAATAAGCCAAAGAGTTGTTTCCACTGAAGGAATAGTAAAATCTCAAAATCACGTCCTTTAATTTTTAAAAATCTAAATATATTCATGAATCAATTTTTGTTAAAAATTTTAGTCAAACTTAAAAATAAAATTGTTATTTATTAAAAAAAATTAAAAATTAAAATTTTATTATATTTTCTTTCTCAAATTTAAAAATCTTATAATTTTTTCCTAACGTTTAGAGACTGTCGCCAAGGACAGCAAACTATGCTATCTTCTATTGCATTCATTTCTCCCTTTTAGCTTATCTCTCTTTGTTGATCAAACTCTCCTCTCCGATGAAAACGAAATCATCTTTATCGAAATGTCTTCATCCGAAACAAAGACATTCAAGTGAAAACTTTTCTTCTTTCGCTAAGACGGAGATGAGAGTCTCCATCGATAGAAGGGCTAGGAGGGAATAATGGCCAACCAGGGGAGAAGAAAAAGGGAACATCGGTCAACGGGCAGGAAGGATGACTTGCCGGGGAGAAGAAGAAAAAACTTTAGGGAAAAAATTATCATTTTTCAAACTTTAGGTGGGGGTAAATTGTTAGATTTTTAAACTGAGAGAGAAAATATGATAAAATTTTAGTATTTAAAATTTTTTAGTAAATGATAATTTTACCCATAACCTTAACTAAAATTTTTAACAGAAGTTAATTCATAAATAAGCATTTAGGTTTTTGAAAGTTGAAGAGTGAAACTTTAAGATTTCACTATCTTTTAGGTGGGAACAAGTCTTTTGACCTTTATAATATAATGGCAGTAAATCCATTAAGTATTTCTCTTGTTATTATTTTTGTAAAAATTTTTATTTCTCATCTAAATCACGTTAAAACGATAAATTATCATATTTAAAGTTGAAAAACGATAAATGTTTAATTTTTATTCAAATTTTTAATCAATTTTAACACTACAAAAGCATTCAAATAATTTTATTTATATAATTTTAGGATTTAAGATTAATTATATTATTTGTATTTTTTATGCAATGAAAAAGGATTGTACTCGTCATTGAATACATTGTTAAACGTTTTAGTGCAAACAAAAGGTTAAAGTTTGGATCATTTAATGTATGATGAGGCGATGGTGGTAGTGTTGTCCATGGACGCAATGAGTAGTTGTTTGAATATGGTGGTATTTTTATGTGAATTGCAATGTTTGTGTTGTTGTCGATGGTAGTACGGGATCATTAGTTGAATGTAACGATGGTTTGTTTGTGGATTGCAATGATGGTATTATCAATGGAAGCATAAGGTAATAGTGGTCTGGTCAACAATTGTAAGTAGAAGTGTCAAATGGTTTGGACCAACCAATAGCCCAGACTGAAACACAAGTAAATGGTCTGAACTATTGCTGTTTTCATAATTATTAAAAAGTTAAAAAATTAATAATTATAATATAAATTTTTTTTTTATTAAAATTAATTGATTGACATATTACTGTTGTGTTTGACCTGACCTATTACTGTAAACACTATTTAATCTTATATATATATGGTCGAGTCATGGCTCTTGTACTTTATATAGGTTGGACCGATTTGTAAAGCTCACTATTGTGTGGGCATTAGGCCCGACAGGCCACATTGAAGTCAACCAGACTAAACCCATTATCACCTCTAATTATAAGGCTTGATGGTGGTTTTTCCATCTCTATTTATTGCAAATATTTTATAATTTGCATATATTCTAAAGTATTTTACACTTCTTCCACCATACCATGTACAAATTTTTTCAACCCCACCGTAATTACAACATCATGATTTGGTTCATTAACATTGGTTCTATAAACTTCATTAGCCAAGATGGTTTCATGGTTAACAACTTCAACATAAGTCTAACACTCAGATTAACTCAGATCCTGGCTTCGTACTGAAACTAATAACACTAATATTTAAACTTGAAAAGTCAATAATCAATGATATTTTCATTTTTCTTTTTAATGTTTTTGCTTTGCAATGTAACAGAATTTACCAGTGGAACCTAACGAAATGTAAGAATTTTTCGTTTTTCTTCGATTGAATATAGATTTGTATCGTAAGATAACATGTTGTTGTGTCACAATAAAATTATGTGCAATAATAGATCATTCTATCCTATTCATCAACCTCAAAATTTAGTGCAACTCTCCCATCTAGTTGTGAATCCTACAGACAAATCAGCAGGTATACAAGTTTCTAAGCAAGCTCTGAGTCTCTCTCACTTCGCAAAAAGAGAATCGCCACAATCAAAAATACCACCTTGGTCTTTCTTCCAGTTCTTTGTCTGTCAATTCCTCATACTGGTACCAATCTGCTCCAGCCTTGCCGACTGGCAATGGACTCCGAACAAACACTTCAACAGGTCTTGGGAGACAGATGGCCAAATGCAGTTCTTTAGAAGTTTCTTCTAAATTTATATTAGAAGTTCTGACTGATCTGCGAATAGGCTCGACTGTAATCCATCCCAGACCGGAGATAGCCACATCACCAGCAGGCCTGTCCAACCAAAGCACAAGAAAACTTTACATTTGACTGGCAAAATATAAATAGCATGAGCATAATTTCAGTTATACCTTTCAACATCTTCAAATTTTATTTGCAGTAGTCGCTCTATTTCAAGTCCTTTCCAACCGTCTGCTCTTTCTTTTCCAGTTGGAGGAGTCAGCAGAAGACCAAGTTCTTTCTGCAGCAATTCAATAAATGCCTCTATTGACATCAAAAGTGCAAGAACATACAATGCCACAGAGGCCAATGAAGGAAAATAAATAAAATGATAAGAACAAAGCAAATGCACTTTAGAAAGACACTATAAAACTTCAATATGCCAACTTTCTAACTACAATCACAACAGCTATGCTGGTGTTAGTTTAATGATCTGTTATAGTATAAAAACTTCATGCACAGCATCACACAATGTTATAAACAACACCAGAATGTTTATGCAGCTCCAAATATTATTCACCAGTTCATGAAATGTGAGTTGCACTAAAATATCCTACCACTCAGATAAAATTATTTTTTTGGTAGTGGGAAAACTAAAAATAGCAAGAAATTGTATAAAACTAGTTCAGCCAAGGCAAGCACTTTTTAAGTATTCACAACAACAGAAAAACCAAGTACAGTTTTGTATCCCAAACAGAAGTTGCAAATTTCTCTGATTATAGAATTACAAGCATCAAATAGCAATATGATCAACACTGAAAAGTTTATTGGACTGCCTGGTAAAATTCATCTGCTTTATCAGTTGGTACTACATGAATCTGCAAGGACTTGGGTCCATAGAAAGTCAGACATGTATCTGGGAGGACCTGAAAGCATCAAGAATACAATATGTTGGATTCATAAAAACAGTAAAGTATCCTTAACCTGCCATAAAACAATGTATCATGGGATCTACAAGAGCAGAACCTTCAAGACATCGATTCTGACAAGACCTCCCCAAAATATTGTAAATCCATTCAAACCATGGGATTTGAATTCATCTGCTTTTCCATTTTCAGAGGCCACCTGAAAATTATGGGTGCAACAAAGTAAAAATCCTGCAAATGGAGGCTAATGGTGTAATCCTAATAAAATCTTGAAAAGGATCTTACAGGAAAAGATTGACCCCTAAGCCGACTTTGGGGAGCAAGAGCAGGTAAATCTTCTGCGTGAACAACTGCAGCTTGCCTATGATGGAGATGAACTCCAGGTGTATCATATAATTTCTGTAGGAAGTAGATGTTGGTTTATACAAGATTTCATAAGATAAAAATCAAAATACCAACACTATGAAGGGAAGCTGGCTTTTACAAAGGCAGTGCATTATTAAGATGGTCATACCCCTCCACTAAGAAAGGCATCAATCTGAATTGGACCCAAGGTAGTTCCAGGAACAGCAGATTGTATCGGCTTCCGCTTTTGTGCCATTGCAGCAGCCGGATCCCTTTCCGCCATTGTTTCTGAAGTTAAACAATGAAACTATAAGCCAAGCTTATACATGGTTGATAGAAAGGAAAAGGAAAAAAAATCTCAAACATATTGCTAAATTCAAGGCAAAAACATTACATTATTATGAACAGCACAACATATTCAGAACAAACTATAAAAGCGCAAAAAGTTATCAGAAATCAAGTACACTGTTCCATAAGTATCAACTATCATAGGTAACATTATTCACTACAGAAGAATTAAACTACAAAAAGAGGAAAAAGAGAGGAGAACACATAAATAGGATACTCATTCATTGATAATGACATCAGAAGAGACCTTCACAGGACTGAAACAGAGATATAAGCTGGAAAAAAGTTCATTTGCTCAACTGCAGATTTGTATCTGCCAGAAAACTTTAATATTTAGCATACTTGCATTTTGGACATCAGAACAGGTATGAACTATGAACACCAAATTTCTGTGAATTTCAAAACAATTGTCCAACAAACATATCATGCAGTGAGAATATTACAATGCTAACCTTCAGCACAAAACCTTATCATGAAACAGAGGTTGCCACTATGCCCTTAACAATTAAGTTACATCCTTTCTTCTTTTTCATTTTCTTGAACATAGAGTTGCATCAACCTAATCGACATAAATTAAATAACAATTACTTACTCAGTAATGCATTGATGAATGCAGATTTCCCAACATTAGCTGACCCCTGTAGGGATGATGAAATTGAAGATTTAGAAAATCATAAATGCCTACTAAGAGATTATGCTGTTTCAAATTCACTAACTTAAAAAGCTTATTTACAGACACTTTAACTCTTGAGAGCAAAAATGTACATTAAGAGGATTGGACTATGAAAGGCAGAAGAATATATTAGTATTTTTGAACTTTGGTAACGTAATGCATATACAAATTGAAATAAAAATTTTATACCAAATTTAGTACAGAATTGATTTCAAAAGCATTAAGAATCTAAGGAGCAGTGAATTAGTTCAATGAAAGTAATATTCAGCAATCAAGCAATTGTTTGCTTTGATTTCTTGGAAAAGGAGAGAAAGTATTACGGTGCACAAGTGAAATTTGAAACAAGTATGAAGCAGTTTCAACACAAATCAGAGACTCTCTCAAAACTTGTATAGCAGAGGATATTTCAAGCATGTCTAAGTTCAGCAAACCAATGTGAAGCTTGCAGTTCAGAAGGTTACTAACCAGAATGTAAACGTCCCGCCCCTGCACCAAAAGACTCTAAGTTAACAACTAAAGAAAATCACTGTCTCATTATTTCATACAATAGCTAAGCTTGCTCCTAGGATACGAATTCAGAATTAATTGTTCCCTGCAGTGTGACATTAATACATATTAACGTACTTAAAGCTTAACAATAAACAACACAGAGTTCAGATTACTGGCTTGTCCAATAATGGTAAGTTACAATTCTTAAGAAGGTTTGAATAGGAGAATTAGACATATTTGAGAGAACTTTGAAACTGATGTGAGCACCAACATCCATTAAATTTAAATTTTATAGCCTACTATTCATACAAACACTGAACAATATCAGTAAGTTTCAACATGAAATAACAGAGAAATGTCAACTGTAGGTACGCATATAATAATTTTACAGCAAGTACCTTCTTTTCCTTTTGAATCTCTGACGCTACTCCAGCAATTCCAACTAAAGACTTGGAACTGGTGAGATGGACACTCAAGACACTGCAAAAATAGCACAGTCCCAAAATATTCAGATCAAAGCTTCCAAATTAAAATCGTAAAACCTGAAATCTTATATGGAAAATCTATAAAATGCTTCAAAAGAGAAAACACACCAAAGCCTAACACCAAATACTTGGTCAACAACATGGCTTCTTGTTTGTCATTAAGAATACCAGTCAAATCAGGGAAGATAAATAACAATCAAATCATAAGCAAGGAACCAAAACTTACTTGAGTTTCTTTTTCATTATGGCCTCTACAACCCAATCACCAACACAATTAAGATCAGTTCCCTTTGGAAGAAGATCAACCTAATGGTAATGAACTAAAATATGAATAATCTGAGCAATTGCATATCAGAAACCAATGATTGTCAATCACCTATGCGATTATGATTACCTTAGTTACAACTAATATTATTGGATTTGCACCAGCAAGATCACGAACACGAGACAAAAAGCTGCCATTGAAGTCCACAATATCAACCTAAATGTCATTAACCACAAAAATTAGAGGAAACTACTAATTTATTTAGCAGAATATGCAGTGGATTAATAATTTCGGGATATAGAGTTTAAAACATAGAATCATATGTCCAATTTCAGGATATGTTCTGTTTTCTCTACAGCCAGATTTATTTAACACATACTTGACTCAATAAACAAAGGTCAAAATACAGATACGCTCACCAATTTAACAATTAAAGCTTTCTCATGACGCAAGTGAGATAGCTTCTCCCTAAGCTCATCGGCCGAGACAAACTGCTTCCCACCAGAATATCCTCCATTACCACCAACTGCAGTAATCATGTGGCCATGGGATAGAAGCTGGCACCTCCGACAAAGTACAGTCTTAAGTTGATGATGTTTCTTCTTCTGCAAGTCAAAATCAATCATTCAGTAAGCGTTCTCACATCATCCAGCTTTGAATTTCCTCATACAATGATAAAAAAAATCATTAAATGATACAAAACCCATTTCAAAATATCATTCCTCTGAAACGAAAGTTCTCAAATATACAAAATATAAGGTCACTAATCTCGTTTCTCTCGACAGTCTCCATTCCTAAAATTGCAATGTAACAAGTTGATAAGTAAACACCAAACAACATCATTTAAGCTCGAACAACCTTGGGATAAGATGAAAAAGAAAAAACCCTCTGTTCGAGCTTAAAGTGCAACTATAAATACTACCACAATGTTAATCAAATAGTATGAAATTGTTAATAGTCTCGAACTCAATCTCTAAACTAGTCATAGTCATACCAGTAATCCATTGAAATAATTAAATAGCTCATAGTTGAATACCAATTCATATGTATCCGCGTCCACGTAACCCGGAGCATCCACCTCCGAGGTTTGCAACGGAGCTCCACAACCATAGCAAGAAGCAACAGCTGTATTAACCTTCAAGACCTTCTCTTTCCTCTTCTTCTTCTTCTTCTTCTTATTCTCTCTTAACACCACCTTAGCCGCCTCCTTAGCTTGTTGAAGTTCAAGAAACCGGTCTCCTCGTGTCGGGGCAGCTGCCCCGCTACCTTCGGAATCGAATTGGGTATCTGGTACCAGAGTGGACTTGCAATAAATGAGAGAGGTTTTAGTGTAAAATTTGAGAAATTTAGGGGTAGAATTAGTGCCGAAGCGGTGTCTTTGAGGGAGAGAGAGAGGACATAGAAATGTTGAGAGAGTTTGAAGCGCCATTGCTCGGTGAGATGACGGTCTTCGGAGTTTTGAGAATCACAGATATTTATTTATGAAAAACTATCTCTATGGTCCTTTTACATTTTCGTTTAAATTGATAAAAACGGGCAAAGCTGCTTTACACCACTGATAGACTAAAACTACGCTAGGGTTGTTTGGTATGCCTAATATTTTTAAAAAGATTATATTAAAGATAGATTATTTAAGAGGTTATTGAGTATAAATAATTATTATATTTGATAAAATTTAATAAATATAAATAATAATGGTATTTGATTAAAGTTAATAAAAGATTATTAATAAATTATTTTACTTAAAATATTAATTAAAAATAAATTTATTTTTGTCTTAAAAAATTAATAAACAATAATATAATTATAATAAAATCAATATTACTTTCGTAATTTTTAAATAACTAAGGTGAATATGGTAATCAGATTATCACATATATTATCTATCATATCAATATTGGTAATAGAAGATTACTGTAATATTTTATTATTGATAAATCAAATAAGGGAATAAAAGATAAATTATCAAAATAATATTTAAAAACTGAAACTAAATTACCCCTAAAAATCAATTCAAAAAACCCTAGGCGTTTGGTTTTGGTAATATTTGATTACTAAAATAGAAAGATTACCTTGAAAATAGATTACTTAAAAGATTACTGGGTATAAATGATTACTATGTTTGATAAAATTTGATAGGTATAAATAATTATTGTGTTTGGTTAAAGGTAATAAAAGATTACTAGTAAATTATTTTATTTAAATGCCCTTGAATATAATTATTTTTAAATATTTTTTATATTATTTGTCATATTAATTAAAAATAAATTTATTTTTATCTCAAAAAATTAATAAATAATAATTTTTCTATAATAAACTCAAGATTACCCCAGTAATCTTTAAATACCTAAGGTGAAGGTGGTAATCAGATTACCACCTATATTACTTGTCACGTCAACATTGGTAATAGAAGATTACTGTAATCTTTTATTACTGATAAACCAAACAAGGGAATAAAGGTAATCTATCTTTCCGTCAACCAAACGCACCCTAATTAGTTTCGCAAGCCTTTGTCATTGTCAGTTCAAGGCCCTGTGAATTCGTATCTCTAAGAAGCATGTCGCAACAAAAGAATGGTCTTCTATGCATTTCATTATTTTCGAAAAGGGTACTCAAAGAAGTACCCCTGTTATGGTGAAACTCTTGGATGTACTAATATTATAATAATTTTGAAATAAGAAGATATAACATCAACCATATAAAAACATAGCTATTTAATTATATACTCAAAATATTTTTAGATAGCAATTGCTCAAAAAATAATCATTCATACAGAAGATCAACCAAATTTCATAAATAATACATCACTACAATTACAAAATAAAATTGCTAGCCAGCCATTTGAGTAATACAAAAATCCTAATAAAGAATAATGTTTAATTACTCTTATAATTTCAAACTAGACCTCAAAATTGGTAAAAATTACACTCCAGTACCCTCTAAACCCCCTCTCATAGAATTTGAATCAGTGGGTTGAACAGGAAACATCAAATTATCATACACAAGTCCTGCAACCGCGCCTCCAATCAAAGGGCCAACCCAGTAAGCTGCTTGATTTTTGAAATTCCCGGCGACAATGGCAGACCCGAAGGCACATGCCGGGTTCATCGAGCCACCGGAGAAGGGTCCTGCTGCCATGACAATCACCCCCACCATCATCCCAATTGCCAGAGGCCCAGTGAATCCCAAAGGACCACGCCTTGGGTCACCAGCGGAATAAACAGTGTAAACCAAGGCAAAAGTCAGAACACCCTCCAACAAAGACGCCCCAAATCCTGTCATTTCCTCTGCAATTTGGTAGGTTGGAATTTGCTGCAAAACATCAACCATTCCGAACATAAAATCTCGAACAACAACATTAAAATGTACAATTATTCTCTTATAATAGAGTTCGATTTGTTACCTGGTCAGCCGTTACCATTCTCAAGAAAAGGCAAGCCATAACAGAGGCCATCATTTGAGAAAACCAGTAAAACAAAGCCATTACCGCGCTGAGGTGCCCACAAACGGCCTTCGCAAAAGTGACAGCCGGATTCACATGTCCACCGGAGAGATTTGCGGCAATATAAACAGTCGACGACAGAGCAAAAGCATTTGCAAGGCCAACTATCATAAGACTGGACGGATTCGCCGCCACATCTGGCATCAACCTCCCTGTCACACGACACAAACATTGAATATAAACTTCAAGAATTCTTTATTTACAGAATCATTAAAAAAAGAAAATTCGAGAGTTTTGAACACTCACTTGAAGCCATGGAAGATCCCACTGCGGCCAACACGAAGAAGAAAGTTGAGATAAATTCCGCGAGATATGCTCTTAAAGCATCTTTGGTGACCGAATCATTGAGACGCTTAGAAAGTACTGTTGGAGACATTGTATTCTTTTGCAAAAGAGTATGAAGGTTTTGATAGGACTTCCATGGAGGTTGAAACAAGTATATATAATTGCAGAAGGGTTGCAATGTTCCATGAAAGCTCGTAACACTCTTCAAAAACTAACAGCAAACCACGTGGCAGCGATTGTGGATTTAGATTTTGGATCGTTATACCGCTATAATATTTTTCTAAATTATATTATATCCTCCAAAATTGAGATAATTATAAAAAGTACTATAAATAATTTAATTGAATACTTTGTAAGAATTTTGATACAACCCCAAAGGAATTATATAATGATATTCCTGATTATACGTAGGCCTTCTGTCCTTTGCTTATATTGTTGCCTTGCTTTAAAGCAGAGTTGAATTAAGATAAAAATAATATTTAATCATATAATAATATATTATTATTTATATATAAAATTATATATATTATTTGTTAGTTTAATTATAATATGAGAATTACTATTTTTAGAAATATGATATAAATTATATGGTACATAACTCAATTTTGGAAATTGGTTTAGTTTGGTTCGATATTATTTGAATTTGTTTAATTCAAATTCGAATAGAATTTAAGATAAGAAGGGTATTTCATTTTTTAAATCAAATTAAGCTTTAATTAGAAAAATATTGACTTGATTTGACTTAAATTCGATTTGTATTTATGACTCTAATTCATCGTTTAAGTTTAAATATATTGATAAAACGATGTTATTTTACAAATTATTGAATAAAATAATGTCATATTATCATTTGTTAACGAGTTGATAACTTGAGCCATAAATTTAAATTATAAATCTAAATTGAACTTAAACTGAACTAAATCAAACTATTTTTTTAATTGAATCAAACTCAAACAATTCGTAATTCTGATTTAACAAATTTAGAATGAGGAAATATTTGGGATCGGCTCGGTCCAGGACAATCAAGAGTTTGGGTTTGAGTCAAAAGTTGCACGTGCATCACGTGCATAATAAGACTATAAATATCATTGTAACAAAAAAGAAAAGAAAGAAACGAAGATTGCTTCACTGGTTGCAGCTTCACTTGACTCCCAAATTCCTTCTTTCGGCGGAACAACTTCGACGCTATTCGATTGAAATCTCTCACAAATATTCCGGCTGCAGGTGAGCAATTATCTTACTTTCTCTTCGTTTCTGTTGTCCCTCTCATTTATTTTTCTTGTAAGTTGATCTAGAAATTGATTCATGTTTCCAGCAATGTGAGTGCGTTGAATATTAATTGATTAATGTTTTTTATGATTCGGTTAAATCCAAGCTTGTAGCCGAGTTAGATTTTATACCTGTTATGTTGTTTCATTTTTTTAAGTTCTTTTATATGGTCGAAATTAATCTGAAAAGATTGATTCGGTTTTATTATAATCCATAAATGTTTGTGAACATTAAGCTTCCCTAAAACTTCAATTTTTCTTTTGCTGCTCTTTGCAATTAGTTTTGTTCTAACCTTTACCATTGATATTCTGTTTTTATCAAGAGTTCAAGAGGTAAGTGTAATTTATTTGTTTTATGGCCTTTTGTTTTCGTGTGCTTTCTTTGTTTTGTACAGGTACTGAGTACCTTTTGATGAAGGGTATTATACCCATTTGTTTGGAAATGATAATATGGTTATTCTAAAGATGGAGTATCTGTAAATTTACCTCAGATGAAAGGAAATACTTTTGTTGTGTTGTTTTGGCCTTGTTTATTATTTAGCCATGTTCAATTTCTCTTATTTTTGTGCCATTCTTTTTGTTTTCTTTGTTAGGTGTGTAAACAGGGCGTTGATTTGTATCACAATATTTTTATCTTCATGGTCTTGTAGTTCAATAACCTTTTTTCTGACAGAGCTATCCATGGGCTGCAGTTAGTTGCAGTCAAATGTGTTTATTTTGCTAAAAGAAGTTAATAATTCTTGTTAGATGTCTAATGATGAGGAGAATCCACCTGTTAGCAAAGCTTCAAATGGTTCACAAGCTCCACCTCTGCCCAATCAAATCCAAGTGACGTGGTACAGTGCTTTAGTTCAGCAAGCTTCAGTCTATGGTGTAGCTGCTGGGTACTGCCTCTCAGCTTCATTGCTCTCCATTATCAACAAATGGGCTGTCATGAAATTTCCTTATCCTGGGGCACTAACTGCTTTACAGTACTTCACAAGTGCAGCTGGTGTCATCCTTTGTGGGTACTTCAAGTTCTTAGAGCATGATGCGCTTGACCTTTTGACCATGTGGCGGTTTCTACCTGCAGCCATTATATTTTACCTCTCACTTTTCACCAATAGCGAGCTCCTCCTCCATGCCAATGTTGACACTTTTATTGTATTTCGTTCAGCAGTTCCCATCTTTGTAGCAGTAGGAGAGACCCTATTTTTGCACCAACCATGGCCAGCAATCAGGACATGGGTCTCGCTTGCTACCATCTTCGGAGGAAGTGTGATTTATGTTCTAACAGATTACCAATTCACTGTTATGGCATATAGCTGAGCTTTAGCTTACCTGGTAAGCATGACCATAGACTTTGTTTACATAAAGCATGTGGTAATGACAATTGGTTTGAATACATGGGGTCTTGTTCTGTACAATAATCTTGAGGCTCTCTTACTGTTTCCTTTGGAGCTACTTATTATGGGGGAGTTAAAGAAAATAAAGCATGGAATCTCAGATGAGTCAGACTGGTATTCTTTTGAGGTGGTTTTGCCAGTGGGGTTATCATGTTTGTTTGGTTTGGCAATATCTTTCTTTGGGTTTTCTTGTCGAAGGGCAATTTCTGCAACCGGCTTCACAGTTCTGGGTATAGTTAACAAATTGTTGACTGTTGTGATTAATTTGGTTATTTGGGATAAACATTCAACCTGGGTGGGAACAATTGGACTTTTGATTTGTATGCTGGGTGGCATCATGTATCAGCAGTCTACTAGTAATAAACCCAAGGCTGTATCAGAAACTAAAGCACAAGGGAATGAAGAGGAACAACAGAAGCTACTCAAAAAGCAGAGCACAGAAAGCAACAATATCCTTAAGAAAGTAAAAGAGTCAGAAGGGGATAAATGACACAGCTTATAGAAGGCGACATGATTTGATGCTTTGCCATTGTGTTTTTGAACTCGTTACTGGGTCCAGAGTGGTTGATTTGAAATATTCTTGGATTGGCAATTTCCATCCAAGTAACTATGTGTATGGGCAGAATACTTTTTTACTTCTGATCAAAGAGAAAGCTCATAGGTGATGCCAACGCGGCAAATTGGTCAGGTATCCCCTTGATCAATAAAACTGCAACTTACATTACATTCATAGTTGATTATTTATTTTTACATCCAACCTGAAACAGGCTGGGATCTTTTGTTCTTTTGTTTGTATTATTGTGAACAGCCTTAATAGCAGTGCATCTTTGTTAGTATTGATGTAGGGCTCATTTTGTCAATCAATTATTTTTATATTACAGATGACCTTTTTTTTTAAAAGAAAAAAATACTTGAAACATTTCACGTCATGATAGTTGAATATCAAAAATTTAATTTTTTGTATATCGTATTATATGATATAGTTTTTCTGAAAAATAAAATAATAAAAATTTTTAATTGATATATCATTATTTTAAAAAATATTATAAACATCTTTCAAAATTTAAGATTTATTATATACACTTATATTATATTATCATTTTTTTTTAAAAGCGTATTGATTTATATTGATAATATATATCGTATTTTTATATATTACATATATTGTATCATAAAATGTGTGTCGGGCAATGTTTTCAAATCTTAAAAGAGAATATCATAATGTGAATTAACCCTTCAGTTCCTAGGGATCAAACCGACTAATATCCTAAGATAAGTAAATCAAATTAACGTGATACCAATATATTTTTTGGAAAGTGACGGCATGTTAGGAGTTTATCAGGCAAATTTTAAAACTCTAAAGAATATTTTCTAAGATTTATTCTTAAACATGTATCTTACCATATGATTAGAGATGAATTCAAATCGAATTGAGTTTAAATATCCTTTGGCTTGAGTTTGGTTCAGATAAAAAATGTTTTGGTTCGAATTTAGTTCAAGTTTGTTGAGCCGAAATTAAGCCTGGTTCGAGTTTGACTCGAATAAAAAACGATTCAATTTGATTCGATTCGAATTTGACTCAATTTTATAGCTCAAATCAATGGTTTAAATTCGTAGATTGGTTCGGCTCAAATAAATGGTTTGAATTGACGATTTGAGTGTATGACTCAGATTCGTAGCTCGAGTTCATGGTTCCTTGACAAAACAATATTATTTTACTTAAATAATATTTAAAATTTCTTATTCGAGTCAAGATTTCGAACTATTGAATTCGAACTTATTCAAATTGAATCAAATTATAAATTTGAATTATTGATTTGAGTCATAAATTCAAATTGAATCGAGTCAAACACCCTTTGTTTTGAGTTCGATTCAAATAAAAAAATCAAATTTTTTAATTTAAATTTTAATTAAACAAATTTAAATCAAACTAAATTGAATCAAATTGATTTTTCAGATTAAATTGACTCAAATCATATCCACGTCTATATATGATATGGGATGCACAATACTGATGCATAATACAAGATTCTGACTACTATGATTGGGATAGAGTGAGAAATCAATTTGTAAGATCCACTAGATTTGGCAGATACGATAAACTCAATAGCTTTTAATAATGGAAAACGACAACACTTACGCAAAAAGGAAAATTTACAGTTAATAGTGAAGTAAAACAGTAAAAAATGTACTGAAGAAAAACAGAAGAAGAGTTTTAAGAACTTGTGTCAAGATCCAAAGCAGCATACGAACTTCTTGAAGCAGTCAACAACGGAAGCTCTTCGTCTTTGTATCTTTCTCAAAGACTTCATAGCTTGTTCTCTTCTGTACAACTCAATCACATCTTCTTTGTAATCTCTAAAATCACTCATATCATTAACACCGAAAAATAAATCACGATCCAACGGCTGTTTCGACGTCGCAGTATCCAGAAAAGCACCACAGAAACAAATAAAATCCTCTTCAATCTCTCCATCAGATCTATGACCTCTTCTCGCCATCACTGAAACTACACTGTTTTTCTTCTCTGTGTTATGTGATAGAATGACGATTTTCCTTTGATATTAGGTATTTATAGGCTTGTTCTGTGTTCTCCAGCAGAAGATAGAATTTTATAGGTAGACTTACACTGATATCTGATAATGATAAGTTTCTCTTTAGAAGAAGATAAACAGATAATTTTAGATAATTGTGTAGGGCAGGCAGTGATATTTGAAACAAACTTGAATTGCCTATCGGGAATTTAATTTTTACTCTCGTCAAGTTAAAAATAAAATAATAAAAAATTTTAATTAATATACTATTATTTGAGAAAAATATTATAAACACCTTTAAAAATTAAAAATTTTTCATATACAACTTTATTATATCATCATTTTATTTTTTTAGTGTATCGATTCATATTGATAATATATATCGTATCATATATGATATGTAAGATTATATTTAAATTAAACTTATTCGAATTCAAATTTAAATTCGATTCGAATAAGTCTGAAACGAGATACCATTATTCTAATTCTTAATTTTGAAAATTAGATCAGATAAATATGATATAATATAGATAGACATTACCCATTCATAGGAGAAATCAATATCCCATATTTAAATTTGATAAATTGACACACATCTTATATAAGAAAAAAAATTTCTAACGAGAAATTAATTATTTTACCTTAATTTTATGTCATCTAGGGTTAGATTCAAACTGAGCTCTTTTGAATTTGAGTTTGAGCTTAACTCGAATAAACCCAAAACAAGTCAATCCTATATAGGCTCGGTTGAGCTCAGGCTACTCGTAAAAATTTTCAATTAAAAATTTTGATACAAAACGACATCATTTTGACTAATATGTATTAAAATGATGTCATTTTGATAACGAAGTAATTAAAAACTCGAGCTCGAAACTAACTAAACCGAATTCGAACTGGACTTCTACAAGCTCAAGCTCGAATTTGAGCTCTGCTATATACAAATCAAGTTGAGCTCGGCTCAAATCCAACCCTAATGTCATCTTCGCAAATTTAACTACAATTTTTTTATCATACAATTATAACCAAATTAATGCAAACTTTCAAAAATGCCCTTGCATATATGAAGCCTTACTTACATCCTCTTGTTTCCCTTCTTCGCATAATACAGCCATTTTGCTAGGTATGGTGATGTAATTTGTCTGAAATTGAAGTATTTATTTGAAAATTGGAAATTCCTCATAAGATGGCTAATGTTTAAGGGCACATCCAATGCAAATCAAATTCAATTTGAATAAAACTAAGTTTAAGCTTAAATTCAAATCAAACTCAAATTTAAGTTAACTTGATAATATTGTCAAACAAAAAATGACTAAATGATGTCATTTTAATATATATTAATTAAAATAATATTATTTAAATTTATTCGTATATAAATTTTTTAGACTCGTAAGTTTGACAAACCAAACAATTAAAAACTTACGTTGAAGTTTAAAAATATTTAATTTTCAAGGTCAACCTTGCATTCGACTTTGCTTGAGTGAGGCTTGTTCGAATCAAACTTACTTTCCAAGTTAAAAAAATTCGATTTGAATCTAATTCTAGAAATTTCGATTTCAAAGACAAAAAATTTAATTGATGAAATTCCATGTAATTCCAGAGGAATTCCATTCTAACATCTGTTAAACACTTCAAATCCCTTCCATTGTTAATAAAAAACAAAAACAATTCAACATTTAGCTTTACCGGTGTTCGACTGGAGCAACAATGGAGACTTTTTAGCAACTGGACGAACCTCTGTTTTGAACAGCAGAAAGCAAAGCTTGTCCATCGAAAAATATACAAATCCGCCCCTCGAATGCGTCACAAACGACCCAAAACTCTTCCCCACAATACAGTGCCATGCCGGACCGTACACTGCATCAAATTCCTGAAACAAAAAGAACCCTAAAATAAATTAAACGACACAGCTAATCTCGTTTTCTAGTACAAAATACTGATATCTTGTTACCTTTTTAATGCACAAAGCTAAGTGTGTAGGATTGAGCTTCTTGTCGTTGGAGTTGGAGTCGAGAAGAGCTCTAGCGTGTCTGATCACACGCTCTTGCATTGAAGGGGGCATATCGGCTGATCTCAGCCGTACGTTTAAATCGACGGCTACGGTTGCTACCTTTGCCTGGTTCAACGCATGAGGAGGAACGGGAAGCGGCGGTGCAGGCAACGCTAACATGCGCCGGGGTGCGCACTGGAGTACCGCCCCTTTGTTCTTCGCCAGTGTTCTCCTTCTTTCGTTGTCTGAGTCTGGTCTCTCCATGAAGTGCGAGAGAGAAGAAGTGGGCTTTGGAGAGAGAAAGAAGCAGAAATCTTTGAACGATCTTTGACTGACTGCCAATAAGTTTTAAATTATTATATATAGAAGCGACAAATTACATGTAAGAGAAAGATTCGGCGTTATGATGGAGCGAATATTATTCAAACGAGAAAGAAACAATTAAACAAAAAATAATAATATTTTATTTATAGGTAACTGTCTTTCATCTTTATTCGCCTATGGCTAACACGAGAGTCAAGAGAGATGGTTTGGGTGGTAAAAAAAAGGTTTTTAAGTTGGTGAGTTTGGGTTTAAATTTTTTGATAATATATTAAAATAATATTATTAATTTATCTAATTTAATAATTATAAGATTGATAATTTAACATGTTTGATGTAATTAATTTGATTTTATAAAAATAATCTGATTCGAATAAAATTTTTCGTTATAAAAAAAAATCACTTGAACAAGAACCATATTTACGGACAAATCATCAAGTATGTGCTTGGATCTATGAGTAGACATGACATTGATAATGTTAGATGCCTCTAGCTTGACTCACTAAACTTGAGGATTGAGTTACAGTTAAACTGTTAATTGGTGGGCTTAACAAGCCTACACGACTAGCAAATTTTGTAAATTATTTCTCAGCAAGTCATGCCAAAAATTGGGAGTTTTAACTAAATTGCTCGCCAACCCATTTACTATGTTTAAGTATGAGATTTAGAGTTCACATCAGAACATATGGACTCTTGATGTGGAATTCATACGACTTTAAACTCTTTAATTTAAATAATTAGATTTTTAGGGTTGATTTTATTCTAAAATCACATATTATCTCAATAAATTAATTTTTTAATATTTTAATCGTTCTTAAGAACACCTTGGTTTTCTAATGATGTCGACAATACGCCATGCGATTAATGGATGGGAGACAGCCTGAGGTTTCACATAAAAACTAGACCACATCTCTGAAACCAAAAATATATTTGTACACCTATATAATTAATGTGTAGTTTCAAACTCTCTCTCTCTCTCAAGGCTGTCTGAATACAACTTTTCCCTCTGTCAACTATCAACAACGGCCAAAAATTACTAGTTTGATGCAAACAGGCAAGGAAGAGACTGTATAAAGGTAAATCCTATGTTTTTTCAACATGGGGAACATGTGGTAGAAACCCTCCCAAGATCAAATGCGTTTATTCTGTATGGGCATGGTGGATATTATAAAGCTTGCATCTCCAAATTGGTGGTGTTGTTTCCAGGAGTTGATGCAGGATCCTGGTTTTCGCTGGCAGAGTTCATCTCTTGGACGGGGGGAGGGTTGACTATAGTCATTGGCATCACCATATTATCTGAGAGACGGCTCTTCATCTCCCTGTGCTCCTGGCACAATGCACACCAGTGCATGCAGCAGTGCACCATGCATGGATCACAAGGTGAGTTCTGTGGTTATCAAATATATGGGTCAGCAAGAAGTAAAATCCAACAAAGAAAACAGCAGTAGTTTCCTTTTTTTCCCTTTCTGAAGCCAAGAGTCTCAGGCCTCAGGATTAAATCAATCCTCATTTATCACTCAATCCCATTAATAGCTAATTCTTCAAAAAATCAAATTCAACAGCCAATGTGTATCTTAAAATGGGCACAAAATACAAAAATATTAATTCTTATTCACCTATGCCTTGTTTCAATGAACTGATGATCGAAGATATAAGTAAACACACCAAGCAGAACAAATTAAATAAGAAACATGACCACAGTTAACATCACTGTGCTCCAAGGCAACACAATGGAGCATTGGCAGTCATCCTACTTTATTCTAATGCAAAAATATTAATGATACACAGTCAAGTACTTCTTACATATGAAAAGCAGAATGCAGCACATATTGTATGTACAACTGTAGTGCATATGTTTCATAGTACAGCATACATATATTACCAATTATTGCATATTAACATAAAGAAAATCTGATTTACCTTGAGATGATATTTCTTCTGCAAGGATTGCCGAACAAGACCAGTATATATCCCACACATCCACCAAGCAAAAAATAAACCCTCAAAAATAAGAAATGATGTTCTTGGGTCAATGCCATGAAAGATTGCTGTTGCTGTGGCCAATGCAATGCCGCCTTCAACACAAATTCCATGGCAAATGCAGGGTTGAGTCCATGGGGTATCTTCTCTTAAGTTCTCAACATTACGCCCAAATAGAACACATGGGCAGAATAGTCCAGTCCAGCCTGCAGAGGTGTAAAATAAGAAAATTATAGCAGATTCTCACATCTGATTAACGAGAGACATGAATTGGAAATAAAGAGCCACTTTCAGGTAAAAAACAACAAACAGTCATTTGTTTTCCAACCAATCTGAATTAGCAACATTAATGTCTGTGCCAACAAATTCTGGAGTGTCAATGTCAATAACTAGATCAATCAGTAAAGCATATTATGATAACATCCCTTAAGCTTGAACGCCTCTAAAAAAACAGAATTTAAACTTTTCTCTTTTTTTTTTTTTTTTTTGTTACCTTTAAGTTATTTTTCTTTACTCTTCAGCTAAACAACCATCATTATTCTTAAACATGCTAAACCATGCCAGCCAAAGCCATAATTAACACAATGATAACGTCGCTCCTACAATCATTGAGATCAACCCATCTCTAATCCTGTTTCTCCACTATTGTTTCAATTTATCATCTGATTGAAAACCAGATGGATGGTAAGTAACATAAAGCCCATAGTGCCGAAAACAGCACCCTATCTTGGTATCTAATTAACATTGATGCCAGCCAGCAACACATTAGTGATGAGCACATTGAATACCAATCCACCAATATGGATCTAGAAACAAGTAAGGACGCCAACAATAAAAAAGTGGGAAAAAGGTAGTTCAGAACCAGTTAAAATGGTTCAGAGAAGTGCTTTACAAGACATAGCATGTGACAAACTTTTGAGACCCACCAATTAAATGAACTTACAACTCTCAGTATCTTCAGTGCAGCCAAAAATTCCAGTAGTCCAAGGTTCATCAGCAGGAGCCTCAAAATTTTCCGGTAAAGCCTGTCCGCACTCAATGCATTTACGAACATTCAGCTGCCCATTTACCCACATGATCACCACCATTTACTCATAAAATCCATAACATATTTCAACAAAATTGAACCTCACTTCAATACTTGACAAAAATATATGAAACAAAAAATAAATAAATAAATAAACATCATATATTTTATGTCCCTGAGTTACCTGAGGAACCTCAATGGGCTGGTTGAGCTCGCCAGGCTTGATGTCCGGCAAAGGCTCCTGATCTTTCGTCAGCTTCACATATCTTGATTTGGCTCCCCCTTCCGCCATCTAATCACCACGTAAAACTAATATAAAAACAAACAGTGAAATAATTTAAAGTTTAGATATACAATACAGTCATACAGATCAAATTAATCTAGCAACAACCAGTAAAATTATCTTCTAAACTTCTATATTTCTTAAATTAATTAACTACAACGAATAATTCCATTCGCAGTTGAATCAAAAAATGACTAAGTAGATTCAACCATTCAGAAAAATAAAATGAAATTCAAATTGAAGAAAAGCAATTATGGAAGAGTTGTTGCCTGAATCAGAGAATGAGCGAGATATGCGGTTAAAACTGGAGAAGATCTGAATCTGGAACACTCCGTCCGTTGAAGCCAAAACAACCGTCTATCGAAGACAATGAATCGAAGTCGGCTTTTAACCAATCTTCAACTGCAATGACCAAGGTTTAAACGGTTGTTAAGGTACGCCTCGCATGTTGGGTAGACCAATCACTGCTTCACACGTCATCAGTTTTAAAGTAAAAATTTAACCTGTCTTACCTCATATAAAACCCCATCATCTTGTTTGTTTTATTGGATTATTAGGCGACTTTTTGCAACAATTAATGAATAATTTTGAAGAATTTTCTATGAAGTATTACTTCAACTGCACCATTACCGGAATCACAATTTTTTTAATAAATAATATATATATAATTTTATATACAAATAATATATTATTATATGATTAAATATTATTTTATCTTAAATTTAAAATTATTTAATTACATCATAATATATTATTTATATATTCAAATTATATATAAAAAAATATTTTAACAATAAAACTATATATACATATTTTTATATATAATTTAGATATATAAATAATATATTATTATATAATTAAATAATTTTAAACTAAAACTAAAATAATATTTAATAATACCATAATATATAATCTATATATCTAAATTATATATAAAAATATATATATACAGTATTGCTCATAATTTATTAAATAAAAAAATGACATTCTTCATCTACTTCTACATACATATATACATGTTTGATTAATACGTTTAAATTGTTAGAACTGTAATAAAAGAATCAATATATAATTTGATTGTAAAGATCATATAAACACGTATAATAATCAATCTAAATAACACAAATAATGTAATAAAACTATCATTAGATTAGATGACTTTATTAAAAGGCAACGATAAATTTCATATGTTAACGATGTTTGTAACAATCTAGTATAATACATATATGTATATCGAGTGCATGTTTATTGAATTAATCCTTAAAAATATTTTATATAGATAGTAATAGAACAGTTCCTCTAATGGATTATAATGTATATAATTTGTAGATTTGAAATCACAAAAGTGTTGTCATGCATCATTTGATCGAATTTTACACTCGCGTAACATAATCTTCTTATTAGGGTATTAATATTTTAATTGAATTAATTCAATAGTTTAGAATTGCATTACAGATTTAATTAATGGGAATTTATAAAGTACCCGTATCATTGCCGGCCAATACAATCCAATGCCTTTTTGTTTTTTTTTTAAATTTTTTTTCAGTTAAAAAAAGCTTCGGAAGTTTTACTAAGGTAGGTTGTGCAAGAAATACTCACATCAAATCAGAATTCAGAAATTGAGAACAAGGGCCAGAAGTTAAATTGCCATTGCAATCTATGAAAAATATAATTGCAAAAACTAGGCAGTGGTGGTCGCAATCTCAATGGATTCAGAAATTGTTCCGGAAAGGCCGAAGGACTCGATCTGTTCGAGTCTCATCTATTAATTTTAAAAATTTCATTTATCCACTTATAGGTTATTAAAAGTAACAAAATTCTAATTCCTTAAAATTTTATCTTTTTTTTCCCGTAACCCTAAAAATTAACTATTTCTCCTACAAGCCAAGTTTTAAAAAAATCATATTTCCTCCCTTAAGGTTTAGTTTTCAAACTCTAACAATATTATCGACGACTTCTCTCTCCCGAAGTTTTCTCTCTCTCCAACGATCTCTCTCAACTCAATTGAACGTCTGATCGACATCAAATAAGGCTTGGGAGATGAAGAGTTTCATCGAGAATACGAAGTTTTTCGTTTTTCCAAACTCAGACAAAGATCCCGTCTTTGTCTGAGGTCTAGGAGGACAATCATCTTCCCATACGAAGACGAGATCTTCATCTTCGTATGGGAAGATGAAGAGTTTTGCCTTCCCAATAAAGTTTTTCTTCTCCCAAGCCTCATTCGACATTGATCGGACATCCAATTGAATAGAGAGAGATCATTAGAGGGAGAAAAAACTTTAGGAGGGAGAGACCGTTGATGATGACGTTGGAGTTTGAAAACTAAACCATAAGGGAGGGGGAAATATCATTTTTTTAAAACTTAGTTTAGAGACAAACTTTTAGTTTTTAGGATTTTTTTGAGGGGAAAGGGGAAGAGGAGATTAAATTTTAATTTATTTTTAATATTACAGGTGAAATAATAATTTTGTTCTTAAAATTAATAGACTTAATCCTTTATAAGTATGTGTTTAAAATTTTTATAGTTAGAAGATGAAAACTGATATTAAAGAATACTTTGGGTGGGAATAAATCCTTTGGCCTTCTAGAAAGTGGCTAATCTTGGGAACTTATATTGTACATGACAACAAACATGACAGCGGAGTAAGCAGTTGAATCCTTTAATCCTTATTTTCGTCTCTGTTGAATTTTTATTTTTTTTTAAATTCCCGTTTCATCCTGCGCTTTGTCCTCCCCATCCCCACTAAAAATACTTTCTCCCATTCTGCTTTCCATCTCATGAGGAAATTTCTCCACGTATTCATCTCTCTATCTACACTAAAAAAACTTAATAAAATTTTTATAGTGTTATAATATATTTATAATAATTTAAAAATTGCTATTCAACGTGTAAAAGTTAAGAAATATGAGAAGAGAGAAAGAAATGGGGAGAAGACACTTTGGGCGATACATTTATCCTCATCTTCGACTATAAGAATATTTGTCATCCTTATCTTGATTGTTAGGATTAAATTCGAATCAAACTTATTTGAACTCGGTTAGTACAAACCCAAAACGAGTTCAAAATTGATCTTGAGTCTGAAAGTTTAATATTTTTAAACTCGAGTTTTGAGGTGTTCAACTCGTTAAACTTGTGAGCTTAAAAATTTTGACACAAAATGATATTATTTTAACTAATATATATTAAAATGATACCATTTTAATAACAAAATAAACTAAAAGTTTAATTTAAGTTCAAACTTGAACTTAGTTTTATATAAATTAAGTCGAAATCAAACTCAAATAAGCTCGAGTTTAACTTGACTTAGTTCGAATATAACCCTATTAACTACAAAGATTTTTGTTATCTTTATTTTTGTTTTTATAAAAAAATCTCCTTTTCATTCAAAAAGGGCAAGTTAAAGACCCGATTTTAGGAGCTGAATTGTGAACTCTACAACTATCCAATTTACTAGTCATTCTATGCAAAATCATTTTAAGGAAAAGAAACAGCATATTGTGAGTGAATAACTCAACTTCTTGCCAATTTCAGTAGTTACTTACACCAAAAGTAAACAAACTGCAACCAATTTGTTTAGGAGGGCCAGTTTCTGTACCAACCAGCCCAGGCAGACACCAATCCACTAATCCCCAGAGTAACCGCATGGTTGCAAAACGGGTTCGGTTCAATATCCGCCAGTGCAATGATCAAATCCGCCACGTTCGCCGCCACGCCCATCAACCTCATCACTCTATCGCCTCTTATTTTCTTCAAACTCTCCTTCACTTCCTTCGAATCCTCTTTCGAACTCACAAGCTTTCTCTCTTCTTTCAATCCCTCTTTCAGAATAATAAAATCAGATAGAATGAAAAAAATATATCCGAAAGACTCACCGAACGCCGATATGAAGCTCATCCTTCCAGCCAATTTTGCATCTAGGGTTCCGATTCTTGCCAACCAGAGAAAGTGGTCAAAAAACCAGTACACCATCTCTCCCGCATTGGCTAGAACGGCCAAAAGCCTGAGAGTTGGAGTGGAGCCGGGATTTCGTCGGAGAAGGTTGAAACCGGTGAGGAACCTGCCGGTTCTGAAGGCTTTTCTGCTCAGGCCGGAGGAAACTTCCCAGTGTTTGAATCTTTGCGCGATTTCTGGTTGAGTGGCGTGGACATGCCAGTGGACGAGCTTGGAGACGTACTGAAAGGTCTTGACGAGCTTGTCGATGCCGTCTCTCTTCGCAAGGAAGATGACCAATTTGTCCACTGTGTCATTCATGGTTCAAGCTGAAGGGGAGGAAGATTATGAATTGTTGTGAACGGATGAATTTTTATATTTTTAAATCCAAGGGCAGCCACAGAAAAAAATTGGTTTTTGGATAAAAGACTCCACAGTATGCTTTTGCGGTCGATTCTCGTTTTGCTCTTTACACAATTTGCGTGTGAAATACATGTTCCCTCTATAGTTATGATCGGTAATTTATTTTCATATCATATAATATAAATTAAAAATAATATATATTATAAAATATATTAAATTAATATAATATAATAATATATTATATGATATAATATATATTATCAATACAAATCAATACACTTTAAAAAAAATGATATTATAAGAAAAATATATGTAAAAAATTTTAAATTTTTTAAAATATTTATAATATTTTTTAAAATAATGATGTATTAATTATATTTTTTAAAAATTATATTATATAATATTTGATATATAATATAAAAAATTAAAATTTTAATACATGATAAAATTTTATATTTGATAACCATAGTTTTCTCTTGAGCGGAAGCCGGAAGCAGAAGATCCGGTGCTAGTGAACAAATTTACATGAAAGGTAATTGGCCAAAATACAATTACAGAAAGGTTTCTTGAAAGGCCGAAGGACTTATCCCCATCTCAAGTATGTTGTTATCAAAAGTTTTTTTTCATTAATTTTAAAAATCTCATTTACCCATCTATGTGAAGGATCGAATGACCTAAAAGGAAAAATGAATTAGATAATTTAAACAATCTTTATCAAATTAGAAAATTAAAACAATTTATTCAAATAAATGAATATCGTCTATTTTTTAATCCAATTTATGAGAATAACAAAAATATTTTAAATAATCAGTACAATCAAAATAACAAAATATAAAGTATGAGTTTAAGGGAAGAAAAAATCAAACACTCGATATATAGTGGTTCGGCTTAACTTGGCCTACGTCCACTCTTCCAAGCTTTCTCCTTAGAGTATTCTACTAATCTTTGGTTGACCAAAAACTCAACCAAGCTTTTCTTCACAACAAAATAACTTCCAAGGTGCTATTAACCCTTACAAGTGTTAAAACTCAATTTCTCTGACTAGAAATTTTCTAATCTCTCCAAGAGTGAACCTCACTCTTTTATAGTATAAATTTTAGTGTAAATTCGAAGTATGATCTCTCTCAAAGAGTGTATTGAAAGATTAAACTTAGTACAACCCAATACAAAATGAAATTAAAAAGTATATGAGCAAGAGTTTTAATTAGAGAAGAGAATTTGCAAGTGAATAACTCAAAACTAATTTGCTCTCAAATATGTGAAAGTTTTTTGTGGCAAAAGTTTTTTTCAAATGAATTTGATTGAGTTTATATAAGAGAAAATGAGGAAAGTTACCGTTATGTACAAAGAGTAACCGTTTTAATTTTTCAAAAAATGAACAATTCGGTCAACCGAATGTGATATGACACTCCCGTGTTGCTTACGTGGCACTAGTCGTTAAAAAGTTCAAACCAAAATTCGGTCGATCAAATTTAATTAGGTCAACCGAATTTCTTAAAGTCAAATTACGTGGCTTCTGGACAATTTGGAAGCTGCCATCGAAGAATTCGGTTAACCAAATTTTATTATTTTTACCCCCACAAATTTTCAAAAATTTATTTGACCCCTAAAACTTTGAAAAGTGACAATTTAACCCATTTTTGAAAATTCTTTAAAAACCAACTTTAAGATATGAAAATGTAGTTCACAAAACTTAATCATTTTAAATGAATTAATAAATTTTAGTGAAAAAATTGGGTTAACCCAATAAGTTTGAAAAATGACATTTTAACCCAAAATGTGAAAGATATGAAAATGAGTTTTCAGGTGAGCTATCTCATGCAAATAAATATTCTAATCAAAATGAATACTCCAAATTATAAATATATCTATCTAAGACTTGAGTTTTTCTTCAAGAATTCTTTAATTGATTTTCTCTTTCATTTCCATCTTGAAACTCCTTCAAGTGCATTAGATAAATTCTTGCAATCTAAGCTCACCCTCAAGTAAAATTATTAGTTAATATGTTTAGGGACATATTAGTTTGTTATCATCAAAATAAGAGCATAATGACTCCTTGAGTCAATACTATGAACGATTAAAATTAACGGAACTCTAACCTCTTAAAATTTTATCTTTTTTTCCTCTCAACCCTTAAAAATTAACCATTTCCCCCCTAGGTCAAGTTTTAAAAAATAACATTCCCCCCTAGGGTTAGTTTTCAATCCTCGATGTCAAATCTGACCCTATTGCCACTGACGAAGCTTCTCCAATGCATCACCATGCTCCAACGACCTCTCTCCCCTCCTCTAAAAGGTCAACTGACATAGATCTAACCTAGAAAGACGAAGATGAGATGTCTGGGAAGATGATCATCTTCCCAAACGAAGACAAGGTGCTCTTTGTCTTTCCAGGCCAAATCTACATCAGTCAACGATCCAGAGGAGAGAAGAGAGGTCATCGGTGCATGATGATGCGTCAGAGAAGCTTCATCGTCGGTGATGACATTGGATTTGATGTCAGTGATTGAAAACTAACCCCTAAGAGGGGAAATAGTTAGTTTTTAGGGATTGAGGGGAAAACAAAATAAAATTTTAATTTATTTTTAATATTACAGATAAAATAATGATTTTATCCTTGAAATGGTTAATTTTAATCATTCATAGATGAATAAATAAGATTTTCAAAGTTAACAAAAATAAGCTTAAGAAAACAACATATTTTGAGTGGGAAATAGTCCTTTGGCCTTCTTGAAATTACCTACCTCGTAGTGAATTCGTTAACTTAAAAAGAAAAAAAAAAGAAGAAGAGGTATTTTGCATAAACTATAACCTTTAAAAATATTTAAAGTATTAATAAAACTTTTTAAAAATTTTGGAAATCCAAACAAACATTAAAAATATTTTTAAAATTTTATTATATTTTATAATAATTTTAAAAATAATAATTATATTCTAAAAAGTTAATCTAATCATGAAGTTTTTATTTTCTTTTTAAATCTAAATGATAATTTTTTAAAACAGTGAAAAATATATTAAAATTTTAGTACATTAATAGGTCAAAGGGTTATTTTTTATTTAGGATTTAATATAAAAATAATTATATATTTATAAAATTTTAAAAACTTAAATATTTACCTGTAAAGTAATTTCTGTTAGAGATAAGAGTAAAATCATCATTTTGTCATTAAACCTTAAAACTCTAATAATTTATATCATTTTTTTCCTTTAATTTAGAAAACTAACCATTTTCCTTAAGATTAAGTTTTGAAAAATTCATTTTTTTTAAGGTTTTTTTTTCTTCTCTAACAATTGGATGTTGTTCTTATTGTCGGTTGACCTTCCCACCATTTTCTTTTCCTGTCATCGACCTTCCCATTAGAGCAATTTCATCGGAAGAAGACAAATTGTCTTTATTCGGCCTACTAATTAACATCAAACAAATTTGAATTTGAATCACGAATTCGAGCCATAAATATAAACTATGGATTCAAACAATAAATTCAAGTCAAATTTGAATCAAACTCAAACTGAATTATTTTTATTTGAATTACCCTTAATTTTAGTTTAAAAAATTCAAATCAAATTATTTTTTATTTAAACTAAACTTAAATTAAAAAAATATTTAGATTCAATTCAATTTGTATTCATCCTTACCACTGTTGGTTAATTTGTCATGAGCCAAATATTGTAAACAGAGTCAAAATTATTAGTTTTTGTATGCTCTTAATTATAACCAGTAAAATATCATCGGTTAATCGCCGACATTGGATTGGATTGGTTAACCATGTTTAAAAAAAAAATTAGTAAAAAATTATTTTTGAAGTTAAATTAAATTTCATTAATGGTCTTTATTCTAAATTAGTTTAAAATGGCATCAGAACGAGCCTTTCAATTTACTTAAATTGAGATTAGTTAGTAAAATGTAAATTATTTGTAGTCGTATTTTAAATATATTTTTTTAAAATTTTTAAACAAAAAATATATTAAACCTTTATTTTTATCTTGTTTTTACATTTTTTATTTTTTATAAATTTTTTAAAGTATGATAATATTCTTTTTATTTTTAATTAATTGTCATATTATTATAACTATATAAAACAAAAAACTCAATTTTTTGTCATCTAAATCCTTAATTTTTTTCGATAATTTTTTGTGATAATTGAATCTTGATTATATTTTATATTATATTAAATTTAATAATCAATTAGATATTTTACATTTAAAATGTTAACAAAAATATCTATGAAAAATATTAAAATTATAATTAATATTATTGTATTTTTAAAAATATATTATTAGCAATGTATCTTGTTAAACTTGTATATACACATTATATTTTTTTTATATCTGAATTTTATAATTATTTTATTATGAATATATTTTTTATTATTTATCATACTATACATATACAGTTTTTTTTCTATTTCTGTATTCACTAATCAAGGTTATAAGTTCAAGTTTGCTTCACTCTTAATAGAAAGAGGAATTGACAGTGGAAAAGCTATTGTTTTTTTTTTTTAAACATCCATAAAACATTAAGAATAGGTTTTTCATTCTTCGTTATTTAATTTTTATTCTTAATTTGATAGAATTGTGAATAATTTAAGCAATAGCATTATTTTATATTGAATAACTCGTAGAACGGGGATGTGCATTTTCGTGAATGGTCGTTAACCAAAACCTAGAGTTTTAAAAAGGCCAAAGGACTCATTCTTATTCAAAGTATATTGTTTTATCAAATTCTTATCTTTTAACTTTGAATATCTCATTTACTCATGAATGAATTATTAAATATATTAGTTTAAATAACAAAATCATCATTTTATATTAATATTAAAAATAAATTTAAATTTTATTCTATTTTTTCTTCCAAACCCAAAAAATTAATCATTTCCTTTCTAAGTCAAGTTTTAAAAAATGATATTATCTTTCATAGGGTTTAGTTTTCAAACTCTAATATTATTGTGGGTGACCTCTCTCTCCCGACGCTTCCTCTTTCTCTGACAATCTCTCTCCTTTCACCTAAACCTCCGACCGACATTGATTGAAGTCAAGAAGAGACGAAACTCTTTATCTTTCTAATTTTAATATATGCCGATTGGAGGTTTAGATGAGAAGAGAGATATCACTAGAGGGAGAGATTGTCAATGATGATGTTGGAGTTTAAAAACTAAACCTTTGAAGAGGAAATATTATTTTTTAAAATTTGATTTATAAGTGAAATGATTAATTTATAGGATTTAAGAAAAAAAAGAGATAAAATTTTAAAAAGTTATGATTTTGTTAACTTTAATTACTTATAAATAAATAAATAAAAATTTTAAAGTTTAAAAAATATAACATACTTTGAGTGGGAATAAATCCTTCCGCGTCTTGAAAAAGAAAACCAAAACCCAAAAAAAATAAAAATGCAAACAAAAATGGGAACGGATGGACCTGTTAACAGATTTTTTGGGTAGGCCTTTCTCCGTGTCAGTTCGGGTTGTCGGTTTCCCGGATTTTTTTGCGGGTCTACTGTCTACATCCCTTCTACCCTCATCACCGAATTCTCTCGCAATTTCCTATTTATCTAAAACCCTAAAACCTCCGCATTACTTTCTCTCTGTTTTCCCTTTAAGTAATTTTTGCTCAACGTCATCCAATGGACGCTCAGCGGGCTCTTCTGGACGAACTCATGGGAGCTGGTACTTTACACAAACCCTTGAGCTAGATTGTTTTATTTTTTGTCCCCCGTATTCTGAAAATTGTTGGTTTATTTTAGCTCGAAATTTGACTGAGGAAGAGAAAAGAGGTTACAAAGAAGTGAAATGGGATGATAAGGAGGTTTGCGCGTTTTATATGGTTCGATTTTGTCCACATGACCTATTTGTCAATACTCGAAGTGATCTTGGTGAGTTGTATGCTTCTCTTTGTTTAGATTCAGTTCAAAATTTTGTATCTTAAATGTGTTTATTTAACATCTTTTTAGTGACATCGTATGAGTTCTAATTTTATCATTCTTTATGATAAGCAGAGATGGGAAGATTTTTCTAACTGTGTTTTATGGTTTGATGGTGTCACTATGACAGGACCATGCCCTAGAATTCATGATCCAAAGTTGAAGGAAAGGTATAGATGAGCGTGGCTCCGATTCTTTAAAACAAGGAATTCTTGTCTGTGATTTTGTGTTTTCTAGGGCTTGTTGCACATTTTTTGTGTGTTTAAGTGGCATGAAATTTGAGATTAGCCTTTTTTTTTTTTTTTCAATTTGTTATTGTAAGTTTGTGAATTTTGCAGCCTCATTTGGCTATTTAATTATACGTGGTACTTTTGGCATATTTCATGGTTACTATATAGATTGACTTATTTGACCTTTTCTTGTGTAAAAGTAAAGTTTTTTCTACTAACTTTATATCATTTTAGATGTTAACCTTCTGACCATAGCTTCATCATCTTTTAAATTTGGGTCTTGCCATTTATGGGGTGAAGTTTTAAGTTGGTGGGTATAATCGAAGATTGTTTGTCAATTAAAGTCTTTCTGCTGTTATGAAATGATGAGACAGTTTGGAACCTTGTTTGCTTTTCCCATTTTTTAGCTCCATGTTTGCAGCTTCAGTCGATACTTTCTCCAGTGAGCTAGAAAACAAAGTTGATATTGCCGGAGGTGTGCCTTGGCAAAGTTGCGTTGGCACTTTTCCTGCTGTGTTACCTTTACAAGCATTGAGGCCGCTGCCTTATAACATTATCAAGATGATAGCATTTGGGCTCACCTCATGGAACCCCACTCTTTCATTTTCCTTTTTTAACTGATATTTTCTGGTTTCATTAACAAAGCAGCCTTCATTGTTGCCTGCTTTGTGATGCTCAACTCATTGCTTCTTCTCCCTTATATGTTTCTTTGGGTCAGCATCCCTTCCAACTAGGTTGGAGTATCAAAAGTATGGTGGATAAGTCATCATCTTTTCTGAAAAGCTTCAGTAAATTTGTCCAAAGAGTAAATTGGCTTCTCATATGCTTGGTTAAAAGTTAGGTTTGTTGAACATCAATCTTGGTAATTCCCAAGTGCAATTTCACTGTTCTTTTATTGCAAGCTTCATAACAGTGTTGCTGATTGTCTAAGTCCTCTTTTGTTTCAAATTGATTTTGAATTTGTGTCTTTACTTCTTTATGATGTTTATCTCCATCAGTGTTTATATTAGGAACCCAGTTCTTATTCTACTAAAACACAAAAAACATAATAAACTATAACTATTTCATTAATCAAAATATTACAAAGATAAACTGAACATTTCGAGGAGTTCGGAACCTCCCATTTTCCGGCCGTTCGAGGCGCTGGAGACCTCCCTAAATCAGTCAAGGATGGCTGCCCTCAAACAAAACCCTAATATATTTTCTTCTCCCCTTCTTTTGAAACCTAAAACATATATTTATAATAAAAATTGACCATTGGATAGAGGACAAGTGATCCAATCTTAACAGTTTATTTGTGAAGTATTTGTGTTTTGTACATTCTATATCTATGGGATGAATTTTCACAATTCTGTATTCCTGTTTTATGTGTATTATAGTTTTGAGAAGTCCACAAGACATGATGCTTACGTACGCAAATTTGAAGCTGAACTTGTGCAGTTTTGCGAGAAATTGGTAAGTTTGATATCTAACTTTGCACTTTTTTTCAGTCTCTAAAAGATACTCTTCTCTCTTAGATCCTTCCTGAAGGAAAATTCAGCATTTTTTTGCGTGCACAATAATATACACTTTTATGAAGTAGAAGACGAAAATCTTGCTTTTCTAGAAGCAACTTTTTCTTTCTGAAACTTAATGCAGTGTTCATGAGTTTCGAACCTTATTCTTTTGATGGGGATTATTCCGGATATTAAACCACTAAGGTTTTCAATAAAAGAAAGAAACAGTGAAAATGTTACTTTCCGCTTGAATTTTTTTCAGTTTTAGATTCCGTTATGTCAATTTCAAAAGCGGGGAACAAAAAGTAATAACAAAAGATATATATCTATATAATTACTTCCTAAAAGCAAAAAGTAAAAAATTGAATTGCATGGTGGCTTGGCTTAAATTAGTTTTTGCCACTTATGATGGTTTATAACTTTTACATATTATCTAATAGTACTTTTTTAATTGTAGGTCATGGACCTGGATAGAAGAGTTCGACGTGGGCGAGAACGCCTTGCTCAAGAAGTGGAACCTGCACCACCTGCTCCAGTACCAGAGGAAAAATCTGAACAGCTCTCAGTGTTGGAGGAGAAGATAAAGAATCTTCTGGAACAAGTAGAAGCCCTTGGTGAAGCTGGTAAGGTGGATGAAGCAGAAGCGCTTATGAGAAAGGTCTTGCAATACATCTCTTGAGTTTCTCTCCCTTTCAACTTTTATTTTGGTAACTTATTAGTTAATATAATAAAATGATGAAAGTATGCTGCCATTGTCCTAAAATATATGTTCTACATGGATGTTATGGAATTCAATCTGAGTTATTTAGTTCTCCAAACTGGTTGATAGCTACTGTTATGCTTCCCTTTATTCATTGTCTTCCTTTTGAATGTCTCCATAAGGTTGTGAACCATGAATTTGCTATCTCCAGATTTTGTCTGATGCTCTCTTCTTCTTGCAGGTGGAGCTACTTAATATTGAGAAGACAGCCTTGACCCTACAACCCCAGAATGAGAAGTTGTTGATGATGGCTCAGGAGAAGAAAATGGCTCTTTGTGAAATCTGTGGTTCTTTTCTGATCGCAAATGATGCTGCTGAGAGGACTCAGTCTCATATTACTGGAAAGCAGCATATTGGTTACGGCATGGTTCGTGATTTCATTAATGAGTACAAGGTCAGTCTCCCTTAGTTAATGCGCAGATTGGAATTTACTTATCCAGTTTTATGTTAATTAAGAATTTCATTCATGCTTTCCAGACTGCAAAGGAGAAGGCAAGGGAAGAGGAAAGACTAGCAAGGGAAAAAGAGGCAGAAGAAAGGAGGAAGCGGAGGGAGAAAGAATACGAGAGTAGAAAGAGAAAAAGTGATTCGGGTGATAGGGAAAGGTATTGTGATCGAGACCGTGATAGGGAGCGAGAGCAATACAGAGAACGTAGTCGGGATCATGAAAGGTCTCGGGAGTTGGATGGTAGAAGTGGTCGGGATGGAGGGAGGAGAATGGATTGGAGACACAAGAAAGAAAGAGATGAAAGCAGGGAAAAGTATCGTGATCATAGCAGATCACGGTCCCCTGTTAGGCATGGTCATGGGAGGTCACCTAGAAGTCCAGTTCGCCCATATTAGTGGATTGTGTAGATAGGTCTCTGATCTTTGAAATTAAATGAGGTAGTTTTTCTTAATATCTCAGAGTTTTATAAATGTGTGCTTTTGGCGGCTTGCATTTCATAGTCATCAATCATCATGGGTGAAACTTTTTTGTCATCTCACAGCTTTTGTTGAGACTATACAATCTCCCTTTCATCAATTATTATTAGAGGAGACAGGATTGAGGTAGGTATAACTATAGCGATGTAACTCTTGTTTTATCATTTAATTTGGGATTTGGTTAAACTGAAATTTTTATGCATGGTCACTGAAATATTGTTTGAGTCTCTTTTTTGGGTTCATGGATGGCTAACTGTTCTCAAGTATTTAAGAGGACAGGCTCAAAAACATATTGTTGAATGGACACTGCTGCTGACGGAGGTGTTCTTTTTCAATTGGTTAGAGGTAACATAAATTTTTTTGTTGGTCATCACCAAGCCATGGATTAATGTGTCTTGCCATTTATATGGTTTCTTGCCTTTTTATTTTCCCTGTTTTTCTTTTCTGGATTCGAGTCAAACCAATTTCATTGCAAATGCTGCCCAGATTAAAAAATGCAATGTAATCACAACATTTCACTCTTCAACAACAGTCATAAGATAGGAGGCTCATTTTTCTCTTCTCTTCTCCTTGCCATTCCCTGTTCATTCATAGAATTGATTGACTACTTTAGTGCTTGTCTGGGCAGTTATTAGACCCATAGACTTGAGGGGATTTTAATGATTAATTTAAAATTTTTGCATGTTTAATCTTTACGTGAAATAAATTTCCTCTTTTACAGATTCGGGTATTTTTGGAGTTAAAATTTCAAAAGTGGGTGTCAGATGCTAATAGGTAACTACTTTGTCTTTGCAAAGTGATATTTTATAGCTCTATAGCTGTCTGCTTAAGACAGTTTCTTTAGCAGAAGTTTCTACATGTATGGAAACCATCTTGGGTGAACTGGGATGGATGCAAGGCCATTATCTGTATATTGCAAAAATATATGGGTGCCTGGAGGTAATAAAATTCATAATCTGTCGAATAGCATAAATAATTTTATTCCAGCTTGCAGGATCAGCGGCTAACTTCTTGAACCTTGAAGGTCTATAGTTTCTGCTGGTTAGTATGTTCTTGTTTGGGTTAAGGAATGATTTCTGCAGGAATTTTAAAATTTCAAATTCGCTTCTGTTCGGCATATATTTAGGCTAAAGAAAGATTGACATTGGGTATCCTAATGTGAATAAAATTGGTTGGAACTCTTGTGCTTGTTACACAATGAATTTTCTCTGAATTTTGTGGATTGTTGTGTATCAGTAGCACATCGACAAAGCAAAGGATTTGAAAATTTTAAACAGTTTATAAGTGATCATCCTTGACAAAAGACACAGAAACTTTAATAAGAACTTTTTAGGATCATCTTTCTTTTATTTCATTCTCTTTTCTTCAAGAGTAGGTTCCTCTTAAGTTTGCCTGAAATAATGTCTCTCCCTCGATGATAACACTCCGGTATGTATACAGTCTTGAGCAAGCTAGAAAATAACCAAACACCAGCAGCCCAAAAACAAAAAATGTGCTAAACACATAATCTAGCTTCCCGTTATTTAATATCATCTGGTAGCCAAGTTGAAGCCTGGGGGGACTAGGTCTATAAAAGCTGTTGTCAAATAGCAACTAATTCTTGTGATTATTCTCTTAAAATAGTATATTTGTTCAACTGCGCATAGCCTTCATGGTTTTGCACCTGATCCATCTGATCCAACGGTGCATAGCTTTCAGAAATATATTATAAATCACTAGCAGTCCAGCAAGAGTGACTTCATGGATCATGATCAGTAAAATTAACACAACATAATTGTGCAAGAGAATTAGAGATACCTGCAATCATTGGGAAGGTGATCCATCCAGCCTTCCTGACACTTGATTTTCTTTGTGAATGGCAATGGCATCCATTGCTACTGCCATTTTGTTAATTCTAAGGAAGAATTTGTTTTTTATGTTGTTTTGTTGATAGAGGGGTACTGATTAGTAATCAAGAATATCGGTTAAAAAATAAAAAACAAATATTCGCATGGTCCCTAAAGTTTATTTTTTATTTATTTTGATTCTAATAAATTAACTAACTAATTGTTCACCGCCCAAAAAAAAAAAAAAATTAACTGAAAACTCTAGTTGAAATAACTCACTCAAAACACCTTTTAAGGGATTACGTGGTACAATTAGATGGAATAAGCCCTTATGGAATAAATATTTAGACACTTGTGAACCTTTTAAGTACTGGCTAGCCAATTTGTATGACTTGTCATCAATATCATAGGGCCAAAAGATATACTCCCACCTAAGAGTTAACCCATTCCCAAATTCATATATATGGTATTTCAAAAATCTAAATATTCATCTATAAACGGTTAAATTTAACTAAACTGTTAGTTATAAGGGATAAAATTGTTATTTTATCATTAAACCCTTAAACTGTTAAAACCTATATCATTTTCTTTCCTTACTTTGAAAAACAAACATTTTACCCCTATGAATTAAATTTTGAAAAATTCACCTCCTAAGATTTTTTCTGCTTTCTTTGACGGCTAGAAGTTGTTTTTGCTATTAGTCGGTTTTCTTAGTATCTTTTCCTCTCGTCGTCAGCCTTTTCACTATCACAGTTTCATCAAACAAAGATGAATGGCCATTTTTGTCTCCTCTTTATTTGACCAATGGATTGGTATCAAAAGATTCATCTGATATTGATTCGTCAATCGAACAAAGACAAATTATCTTCATCTAATTGAAGAGATAAAAAGATAATTCATTTTTGTCAAACAAAACTACAACGTTGGGAAGACTGACGACAAGAGAAGAAAGACCAACTGATGGTGGGAACAACTTTCGATCATTGGAAAAAGAAGAAAAAATCCTAGGGGAAAAATGAAATGTTTAAAACTTAATTTTGGGAAAAAATTTATTAATTTTTCAAATCAAAAAGAGAAAATAATATAATTTTTTAGAATTTATTACTAAAATAATGATTTTACCTTTTATAACTTATGGTTTTGATTAGGTTTACTAGCACATGACTGAGTATTTAAAATTTTAAAATCTTACGAATATGTACTTAGAAATAGGTTAGACCTTACGTGTGAAAAAGTCTTTTGGCCATGTCATAGGTGTAGAATTTTGTTTTCTGCAGTAGCCACCAATAGTACCTTGTTATTCCAGTCAACAGTTGGTTTATTCCTTCGACATGAAAGATCCTAATTACAATGAAGTGGTGGTTACCATAAACAATAAAATTATGTATATCTAGTGTTTAAATAACACGTTATCATATAATAAAATGATTTTAAATTAAAAATATAATAACATTTAATTACAGTAAAACATAGGCCTAGATATATAAAATCAAGTGCTTCTAAAATAATAAATCTATATATACAAATAATGAATATAATTTTTTACACACAAAAATAATGACATATCACAAAATAATTGTTAAAAATAAAACAACATTTAATTATATGATAACATCTTATTATTGTGCACAAAGTACAATATGCATATGACACCACTCCTAAAGAGACATTTGGTTTGGAGAATATTTTATTACCAAAATTAAAATAATACATTGAAAATAAATTATCTTTAAGATTATTGATATAAATTTTTACTATGATTAACAAATTTGATAAAAATGAATAAATATAAATAATTATTGTGTTTGATTAGAGATTATAAAAAAAAATATTAATATATTATTTTACTTAAATACTCTTAAGTTTAATTATTTTAAAATATTTTTGTGCTATTTGTTATATTAATTAAAAATGAAGGTATTTTCATCTTTAAAAAGTTAATAAATAAAGATATAATTATAATAAAATCAATATTACTTTGATAACTTTTTAATACTTAAGATAAAAATTATAATTAAATTACCTTTTAAATTACTTATCACATCCCATAGATAAAAGAATATTACCGAAATTTTTTATTACTTATCAATTAAATAAAATAATATAAATAATAAAAGAGAAATTATTTTTTACCCCTTAAACCGCACACCCCATAAAATGTAGATTTTTATCATTCCATTACAGTAATTAAACTTACATTCCTTATTCATTTGCTATACAGCTTAGTTAAATGCCAGTACAAATACATGATTTATACATATTATGCAAATGACTTACCTGTAAATATCATGTGGCCATACTGGAAATAATAATGTAAAATATCCGGAAGCAAAAAAATACACTCAAATTGGGAACATCTTTATTGTGTAGAATCATTCGTAATATCATACAGAGTAAATCATGCAAAACATCAAATTCTGATGAGAAAGGAACCAAACAGAGGTAACGATTTTGAGGAGACTATAATCGATTCCAAAATCAAAATTTTGTTAGATGGAAATTTCTAATCTAAATTCACACGCCGGATCTTACATACAAGGTTCGCCGTTGGAAGATCAAGCTGGTTTCCTGAATCTGATTTCAATATTTCTTTAAGCTGATCCCTTGGGGTGGAAAGGCAAGTGTGAAATGTGGCCAGAACCGGAGGAATCGGCACTGATAGAGCAGAAAGCACATTACTCAAGTACTCGATATCAACTGAAAGTTGCTGTGCTCCATGATCTGTTATATACTGAATGCCGCGCAGCTGCTCCATGTACAGAGCAGTGGCACCCTCTGCAACCTTTACCAGAACAAAAACCAAAAATGTCGGGCATTAGTTTGATTTACGGCATGATTAGTGCACTCGATTTTAAATATAGAATTTGCAATTGTAATAATGGGTATAGCACAGGACAATCTTCCAAAATTCACCTAAGATCATAGTTCACGAGTACCATACAACAAAAGTTTCAAATGAGAGGAAGGTATTGGATAACTATAATTGGACACTCAACACATTACTAGAGCAGATTTCCAGATATTGCTTCATGATGAACTCTTAGAAGGTCATTTGGGAAGCTCTCAGGATGACCGCTGACCAGGCTGGAAAACCAGTTTTTCAGTATCTAACTCAAATGAAAACTAACAATTTATTGGGTCAAAATCATTTTGGCACCCTGGGGCAGAGCCTATATTTGTATTCTCTACTTCTCTAAAACGGAGTATTCTGGTCAGACTATCAACAAATATTAGTTACTTAAGTAGCTGGACTTTACGAACAGCACCTATACATTCCAGTGGGGACCAACATGTTATTAACACAGGTTTCATTGTAAGCCAAACATTCTTAACAACTTTTAGAATGTAGAGGTTTGAGCACTCATATCCAAGATTTAATTCCCACAAGTGTAGGTTGGTTACCTTGAACATCCATTCAGTTGCAAAGAACTGGGCTTCCTCATTGTTGACATCACTGGTAGCAATGCCCTCAGCTAGCGGCTCCAACTGTTGGGGTAAAGTAAGCAAATACTCACCAACACTAGTCACGTAAGATTGTGGGTATGCACTAAAGGTTGGGAGATGAAAGGCACTTTGTTCCTCTACTGAGGACCAGATCGGCAAGCGAGACACATCACTGAAGCGTTGTCGTACTTTAGATATGAGGACATTATAAACAAGTTCATTCACTGCATCAGCAAATGCTGCAACTCTCTGAGATGCAAGAGGGAGAGCATGAAACCGAGGATCTTTAGACTGCATAACAAGAAAAGAATGTTTGTTAGTGTAAACATATAAGTGCAAAGAAAGGAAGTCTTCAAAGCCAAAGAAAGCATCACAATTTAGAAACACAGTATAAAGTAATATTGAAAATTGATCGTTAAAAACAAAAATTGGCAAGTAAAAGAAAAAAGAAAATATTAGGAATTTGCTCACTAAAATTCCAACTGAAGTGGGATGTGGAACAGAGTTAACTACTATAATCATTCAGAAGATATATCTATTAAAAATTTCAAGGGCTGAGAAACTCATAAGACTATTACTTCGGATGCTCTAGTTGACATTGAAACTTGACAATCTAAACTCAGAAAATAAACTTTGTGTACTGAGTATATAATGAAGACTGTCAACCTCTAACTCTGAAATGTTTCAGAAGATTCCAAAAATAAACTTTAAACCACAAAAAATGAGTTTTTATCACCCATCTTTTGTGTACTGAGTATATAATGAAGACCGATAACAATTACAAGCATGCACAACTCACATGTACAAAAATTTTCAGTAACCCAAAAATAGAGGTAAAAAACAAAGCAAAATATAAAAATAACAAAAGGCATAACTAAAAGCCAGATTAACCAAAGTTAAAAATAGGAACAGCTGTCACTTGCTGTCAATATTCAGTTCACTCGGATTTGTTTTATTTTAAAATGGCCAATTCAAACATAATTAACTGGAAAGAAGAAACTTGTTATACCTCTGATTTTGTAAACCACAATTGAATCACCACTAGCATTTTTAAAAGTCTTCTTTAAATTAATTTTTTTTGAATATTTAAATTAATGTTCATTAATTTACTAATGTAGACACTGTTAATGACTTTTGAAAAAAATTGGGTCATTCCAAAACTTTTCCAATACAATAAAACTATGTGTATACACTTTTGAGTATACAATTGGATACACATTTGATATTTCATCATATGATTGGATGATTTTGAATTAAAGATAAAATAACACCCAATTACATGATAACATATCATCTGTGTTTTCAAAAATATGTACACATAGTGTTACTCTTTCCAATAAGATTTTATGGGTGTCCACTGCTATTCAGTTATTATAAGTCAACAACCCCCGTTCAACCTCCATGGATGTCAAAATAAAAAGAATGAGCAAATTTTGTATTCAAAAAGAAATAAAGCAATCCCTTCTAAGAAGAAATGAATGGAATGGATATAAATATCATGTACCTGATCTAAAAGGTTAAAGAGTTTCCTAGTTTTCTCAGGAACATCAATGAGCCTCACAGCTGCAACATCCAAGGCAGCCCTTGCTGCTGTGGACAATTCCCCATTTCCATCAACACTGGCCACATGTGACTGCTTTTGGTCCAAACTTGAACCAAATACTGAAAGGGGCAATGTAGTGCTCAGTCTAGCAAGGGTTGCTCTCAAAGAAGCTTCAAAGACTGAGGACCTGCTTGTTAGACAATCTGCAACAGTGAGTATTTGCAGAGCCCCTTGTACAATGGACCATTCCTCCTCATTTGATATGTCAACTTTCCTTGCAATTTGAGTTCCTTCCTTTTTATCCACACTCATCTCCTTTTTTGAACTAACACCATCACCAACATCAACTCCACAGACAGCTCTTAATGACTTGAGGAGTTCTTGCAGGGTGGAAATGTACTGTAACATTATGTCATCAAGTGCAAGAATTAGCTCATCAGCCTCAGAACCACCTGTAAAGCTTATGCACCTCTCTACTGCTGCTTCAAGAAGTACAATAACTTGAGGAATAGACTCCTCCATTCTTCTCACTGTCTCACTGAGTTCAATACCCTGGGCTCCAACACCACGAGTAACAGCACCCCTCAGATCTACCCCTGCAATCTCAGAGGAAAGGAGAGAGCGCTCCATCTGTCCGTACCTAGAACACATCTACTTATTAGTTATGGAAAACACCAACACATTGTCTAACATTTATAGCATAGGAAGAGAATCAGATTCAGGCCAGAAATTATTTGGATTCAAGGGACAAAGGAATATTTTTCATAATTTGAAAATACTTTAAAAAAGGAGAACACCAAGTGTAAGTTTTTCCAACTAAACGATAACTTACCTCTGTTTAAAAGTGTCATAAGGAAAGTATACGGCTTTCATTGTATCCACTAAAATACGGACATCCGATTCTGAAAATAAGTGTTGAATATTCCTTGCAAAGGTACCCGTCATATTGTGTAATTCAATTAAGGCCTCTAGATGCTTAGTCTGCAGCTTGATGCCCTTTGGCATATCTCCAGTTAAAATATCCAATATACCTGAATTATGATTTTAATCAGATGAATCAAAGGGTAGAAAACTGAATGTTTGAATAAACTTAAAATCACAATAAGTACACTGATGTCCGAATTAGGCAAACACTACTTTGAAGGTATAATAAATGATAGGAAGATAATTAGCGTTAAAGATCTCCAACAGTCTCTACAATGCTTGAAGTTGTGCTTTATTTTATCCAAGCTCTTCAACAGGAGAAGTGAGAAGAATTTTATATCAAACCCATCTTGGATTGTCATTTCTCCGGCTAGAAGATTAAATCTTAGGATTAGCATCAAAGTACTTAGTGACTATTACTATACAATCTGATAAATGGAATCGCAACATAGTGCTCATGAATGAAACCAGCATCAGGAATTTGCACAGGAAGGAAAAAAATAAGAGAATATAGGCAGTTCAAGGGAACACACATCACATAATCATAGATGACTGATAGAAAAGAGGTACGTTCCAAGAGAGCACTCATCTATTTTTCTGATTCTAGAGTGACTATATAATTTACTTTTGCCCATTGGTACTAATCAGTTTCCTCAGAAAAAGGTTCCAATGGTAAACAGTTTATTCACACAATCATACAAAGTAGCATACGTTATCAAAAGATAACAGATGATTTTTTTTTTTTAAAGAATTCAAAAGTTATATAACTCTAAAAGCTCTTAAATATAACCTTTAGCCAGTGCTTTAGTTTCAGGAATAACATCTCCAGTAGCAAGGTTAATACGTGAAATAAAGCTTGCCCCCACTACACCCATTGTCTCGATTAGCAGCTTTGGAACAAGAGTTCTGTAATCATCTGGAAAAGCAACCATACACCTGAAGACAACCAGCATTAGATAGATGCTTTTAAATGTATTGAAAAAAAAAAAAAAAAGCTAGGCCATAACTCTATCTACTGATACATTCTAATTGCTTTATCATATAGTAAAAAATCATTATGAGCAAAATGAACTTGTTTCTATGAGATGTTGACTACTAAAGCTCATTAAAAAATGTGGATGGATTAAGCACAAAGGGGAAGCTAATTTCCCATGGAAACATCAGAAATTTGAATACCTCACTGTTAACCACACAATTTAGATTTCCAGAAAAATAAGTTAGCCTAATCTAAGTGGTAGTATTAACATGAAATTCATCATGTATGGAAATTTATGGCTCTTGCTTTCATTATTTTGACCAAATAGTTCAAAAATATATGAAAGAACTTATAAAGTAAACAATATGAATACTACCACTTCCATTCTTGTTCAAGATACAGGAGCAATTCGTCATAGAAACTTGGCAACCAACTGAAAAAAGAAATTGACGGCAAATTTGATTGAAACTCGTTATTACTAGAGAGTCTTTCAAGCTCGTTCTTCTCGTTTGCGGCTTTACTGGCATGTTGTCTTGATTCAAAATCTTCCCAGAGCTGCTTTATATGCTTTAAGTGAACTTTGGTATAATGCAGCTCTAGAGACTTGAATCTCTCAATTCGAATGAGAATTCCCCGCAAATCTCGGGCAATATCAATCTGCACAGTAGTATGAGGTTGAACACATGAGCAATTCATAAAGAATTTCAGAGAACTGCAATTTCAAAAGAAGAAAATTGACCTTGCGATTTGATAAAGCATCTGTGAGACGAGGTTGCACCATTGCATCTAGTCTATCCTCTAAAACCTCAAGTTGCTTCCTTATGTTTGCAAATTCAGCAACCTATAAACACAGATTTACAAAAATTAAATAAGTCAAAAAAGAATTAAATCAAAAAAATAAACTTCACGAATCACAAAATAATAATATAACTGCACTTGGGGAAAACTGAAATATTACCTCTCCAACAGCTGACAAGCAATGCCTCATATTGGCCAAGGTTTCTGCGGCCCGAGGAAGATCACCACTAGCAAACACATCCTCGACGGTTGAACTTAATTGAGTTAACCCGGCAGCATCCTGTTATTATACAACTAAAATTAAGTATTATATGAATCATTAAACACAAAAACTAGATTAAAAAAATAGTCTCTACCTGCAATGTCTTGTAAGCAGCTTCCATTCTTTGCTTGACAGTATCAACTTTCGCTAAGGCCGCTATTGACTCTGCAGAGGATCCCTCAGCCTGCAATTCAGACATCCCTTATTATAAAAACACTCAAACAATCTACAGCCTTAATTACCATTAAGAATACAATCAGCTGACACAGTATACCAAAAATCCAGTAAATCTCCGAACACATATTGATTTATTCAAGAGAACTACGATACCAATCCAAGCTAGTTACAATGAGAAAATGCTAACATTATCCAATCACTAAAATAAGGTCGAGCAAATCCATAGCTAATTTGGCACTATATGTTACATGCTACCCGGATTTTCATCTCCATTCAGAACCATTCAATGATTTATATAAAGGAAAATGCTACTCATCACAATGTGAATCCCCGCATTACTATAGGGACCAACAATTTTGAGTGATCTAGCTTTCGTAATTATATAAACCGGATCTCTAATGTATACCTTCTTGAGCTTCTGGAGAATTCCGGAGACGGAACCACGGAGCGACACGGCGTCGTCACGAAGGCGGACGACGTCTCTTGTGGCGCGAGGCACACGGAGAAGAGCGGCTGCACTCTGCTCCTCAAGAGAAGCAGCGATTTCTTCGGAGACCATTTGGAGCTTCATCTCGAGATCCACCAGGTGATTGTCGAGAGAGTCCTGAGAGTGCCGAGTCTGACACGCCGAGTTGATCCATTTCTTCGGGTCGAATTTCTCGTCCGAGAACGGACCTAGATCCAGCATCATGCCTACTGATTTGAGTCTGATCCAGCCAGGGAACTCGAGTCCGTTCCTTACAGATTGTGGATTTTTTTTTTTTTTTCTTTTCCTTTCGAGCTTTTTGCTTGTTGTATGGAATATGAGAGTGAGGGGGCCAATTGGAATGGTCAAAACACTTATGGTGTGACAGGGATAATAGATGAAATTGGGTCTCTGTTTGGGTATAGGTGGATGTTTGTCTTCGCAACGCATAGGTTTGGCTCCTCTTCCGGCAACTTGCAACTTTTCATTTCTATTTAGTATTGAATTGACAATAACAAATTCGCATTTTCAACGGTTAATTTGATATTAGGTAGCGGTAGTTTCGTTATTTTAATAGAAATAATATTAAATATATAAATAAGAAGAATTTATATAATTATATATTATATTATTTTTAATTAAAAATTTATTAATCAAGAAATATTTAAACAGCCAAAAGACTTATTTCCAATGAAGATTCAATATAAATTCAAATTTGTATTTGTTAATTTTAAAAAATTTAAATATATATCTATTTGTTAATTTTAATTATTACTGTTATAAATAAAATTATTATTTAGAAAATTTATTTAAAAATATAAAAATATTTTTTTACTTTAATTTTAAAAATTAATAATTTTTTATTTTTTATGTTTATAAAATTCACATTTGCCCCCATTTCTAGGGTTTTATATTTATATTTTTGAAACCTTCCTTAGACCCCCCCAGCATATTTTTTGTTGTTATCCGCCACCCTATGCTTTGAAACCTTCACTTCCCTTTCTCTTCTATAATTGCATCTCACTTTTTGGCATCATTGTTTGTTTTATCGACACTCTCTCACTCCTAAATTAATGGACAGACCACAAAAGTCAAACACAAAACCAAAGTAGATTGAATTGATGCAAAATAAGCTTAAGATTTTGACTTTGTCTTGGATTCGTCGATAAATTCACACCTTTATCAACCTTTCCTTCAGTGGTCAATGATGATGCAACATCTCCTTCCTCCAATTCATTAAACTGAAGGGAGATTGAGCGTTGATTTGACTTAATAAAAGCATTAATGATTGAAATCAAGCAAAATCTCTTGCTCGATTTTCACCAAAAATTTATGTCAGACAAGATATAAATGAAAAGAAGGTAAAAGGAATATCATAGTGGCTTGACCTCAATTGTCGTAAACGAAGGGAGACAGATGTCGATGGTGTTTTGGAAGTTGAAACTAAAAAGGGGGTGAAATGAAACTTTTGAAAAGGTTGGAGGGTGGCTAAATAGGAAGAATGGGAGTGGGGTTGAAATATTTTTAAACCCAAAAAAATAAAGATAAATGGTTAATTTTTTAAATTAAAAATAAAAAAAGAGATTTTTTTATTATTTAAATAAAATTTATAAATAACGATCTTGTCTTTCACAATAATAATCAAAATAGATGTTTAAATTTTTGAAAATCAACATATATAAATTTGGATTTGTATTAATTCTTGTGTGAGAATAAATCTTTTGGGTTATTTAAAAATATAGACTTAATTTAATTGATTAAAATAATAATTAAAAAAACAAGAAGTTGTTATTTCATCGAACTATGGGTGGAAACTAGTGATTTGGCCTTATTTATATTGAAGGTGCTAAAATATCTTGCACTTTGCCGAGGTGTCCTCCTCGTTCCGGAATTATCCAGAACAAAATACTCTCCAGAACCTTTATCCCTTCTCGCACCTTCGCTCCCTCCTATAAATATACTTTTTCTTCCGCACCGATTTCGTCTTCAGCAAGAAAAAAAACATCAGCAGCTCTGCAAACACAACTACACAAGCCTCTCGTTTTTTCCAAGCACCTACCCTAACTGATCCATGGCGTCTTCTTTCGTTCTCAAGAGATTCGTTTCTTCTACTCTACTCCCCAGGTCTTTCAGCCGTACCACCATCGTTCCGACTGCCTCCTCAGCCTCTCGCTTCTTCAACACCAACGCCGTTCGTCACCGGGACGATGAGTCCGACGCCCGCGACCTCGACGTTGACCGTCGATCTGTTCCTCACCGCCGCGATTTCTTCTCAGGTACGTGCATAATCTGCTTTGTTACGTTTAAACTCTCTTAATTTGTGTTTTAAGTTTTTGAAAATAAACTAAAATTTGACACCTCTGGTTTCTAGATGTGTTTGATCCGTTCTCTCCAACAAGGAGCTTGAGCCAGGTTCTGAACCTGATGGACCAAATGACTGAGAATCCGTTCTTTGCTGGGACACGTGGCGGCCTACGCCGAGGCTGGGATGCAATAGAAGACGAAAACGCTCTGAAACTCCGAATCGACATGCCAGGGCTAGGAAAGGAAGATGTGAACGTGTCAGTGGAACAGAGCACACTGGTGATCAAAGGTGAAGGAGCGAAAGAAGCTGATGATGAAGAAAGCATTCGAAGGTACACTAGCAGAATCGATCTGCCTGAGAAGATGTACAAGACCGATGAGATCAAGGCGGAGATGAAGAACGGTGTGTTGAAGGTGGTGGTGCCCAAGGTAAAGGAAGAGGAGAGGAGTGACGTGTTCCAGGTAACAGTTGAGTGAAAGCCGAAAGGCCTCAGTGAATACTTCTTGTGATTTGTAGTGAGTGTCGTTTGAGGTAATAATTGCAAGCTGATTGTAATCCCGTTAATGGTTTCTTTTTTCTTAATTAGTGACAACTAAAAACAGTTACTGGTTTACTGAATTAGTGAAATTGGTTTTGAGTTTTTTTTTTTTTTAAATCTCCATTAATTTTTAGTAGGTTGGTCTTAGTCTGGACCCTCTCTAAAACAAAGGCCTAATAAAACCGGTAGCGGACTCCTTATAAACTGAAACTCTGAAAGGTGGATTCGCCACGGATTGGATAAAATTAGATATGGTAATGGGCTGGTTGGCCCGGGCACAATCCATCCTGTATAGCAGTTGACAGTCGGACTGACTTTGGATTCGTCGATTGGTTAGACTAATGGGTCAGGGTGGCTCACTAAGAGGCCTAAGGACTATTTTAAGTGATAATATGTCCTTTGGGCCGCCCTAATATGTCAAACCTTTGCGATGCAGTGGTTTTCTGAGTTGTGCTCATGCAGGGCTTTTAGCTGCTGGCGGCCTATATATTGGTTTGCAAAAATTATTAAAAATTAAAATATTAATTAAAAATTATTAAAATCTCATAATTCGGTAGATTAATTCGAAAAAACATGTAGATCTGTTTATTAAGGGTTTAACATGGCATGACCCAAGAGATTATTGGTTGTATTGTGGGTTTTTTTCATCTGATGAGTTAACCCAATTTATAAGATCTGTATTGTATCGAGTTTGGCATAAATCATCTCATCAAAATATAATAAACTATGCTAAGGTCAACTTGATTGACATAGATCGTCACCATGTCTACTATCAATTGTCATCTCTAATTTTAGGTGGTTCTAATTAAATTAATTAAGATTAATATTTAACAAAATATTTGAAGGCCAATTAATTAAACTATTTTTTATGATAATCATTTATTGGAGTTGTTATTTTTTTATGCGTTTTTCTTAAAAAATGGTAAAATAATAAAAATTTTAAATTTATTATTTTTAAAAAATCATATATTTGATATTTTTAGATTCATTTCGATATCTTTTGGAATTAAATTATTTTTTATTTTTAAAAAACCATAAATCAAAACCGAATTTGTTGAAAGATTAATTAGTTTTACGTTAGATTAAAATTATTAAATAATCAAACCCAATTTTTGTTAACTGCTTTTAAATCAAATTTTTAAAGGGATAGTCATACCGAATTTGGAATGATCATTTTGGCATTAAACTTTACAATTTCTTTAATTTTTTCTAATATTCAATCATAATTTTTAAAAACCTTACTAGTTTTCAGTTTTTTTTATTATCACAAATCTCTCAAACTTAATAGCATAATAGACTATCTTTATTTTCAAACATAGACCATTTAGATGAGCCCTTAATACATTTTTTTGAAATCTCCATCTTCTCTTCAAACATTGTGAATTGATTTCTTTTGTCTTGCAAACCCAATTTCATCAAGTATGACTTGATTCCTAACTTTTCAAAATCTAAGGTTTCTTATTGTTGTTTTTGTGGTTTGATTTAATAATTAATTTGTTTAATTATTTGGTTACTTATTGAATACATAGTAATGTATTTATGTTAAATGCATTCTTGAATGCATATTTGTGTTTTTTGCTCGAAACTAAGGTTAGATATGAGTCAAATCAAATTTGAATAGGGTGAAACTCATTTTTAAAAGGGCTCAGCTTGGCTCGTGTTAGGCTCATTTTATAAATTGAGAGTTTATGTAAATAAACTATACCCGTTTGTTGGAATTTAGTTCCCTTATAGCTTGTGTGATGCATTTAAAATTTTTTAATATATTTAAGCTCAGACTCGAGCTCATATATGCCAAGCTTGGCTCATGATTGATTTTAAAAAAATATTTTAATTCAAGTTTAGACTTGAATTCGTATATGATAGACTCAGATTTGGGTTGGATTGAGTAAAACTTATATCAAGATTGAACAAACTTATTTCAAATCTAGTTTTACTCAAAACCCATTGTTTTGTCTAGAAAATACATGTTTACTAGATAATTTATAGATATTTTTTGAACAATGTTCTGAAACAGCAATTTAGACCAATTTCCACAAATTTTTTACATAAAAAGGTTTTTCAAAATAATAACTATCAATTTGAACAACTTTTGTATATGATGTTATTGCAATGTTTTTCTTGTATATTTATTATTTGTTGAATTTATGTTCGTTGCTATTTGGTGCATATGTGTTTACATTTCCCTTTTAGTCAATTAGTTTAAGCTTTGTTTGAGTGTTAAGTTAAAATTTGGCCAAAGGACTTATTCCCACCTAAAGCATATTCTTTTCCTAAGTCTTGCATCATTTATCTTTCAAAAACTCATAGGCTCACCTATAAGCAGTTAAATTTAATCAAATTCGTTAGTTATATCATTTTTCTTATTTAAATTCTAAAAATTAAAAATTAAAAATTTTCGCCAGTCCATATTTAAAAAAAATATATTTTCCCCCCAAGGTCTGCAATTTTTCAAATACATTTTTTCTGACGATTTTTAGGTAATGTCTCTTTCTCTCTGACATGTCTTCCTTCTAGCATTGTTTCTTTTTGACATTGGGTGGCGTCGTCATTAAAGAATGAAGATAACTTGTCCAATATTTGATAACGATGCTACATAACGTCGAAAGGAGAACACACTGAAGAGGAAAATACATTGTTTGAAGATAATCAGAGAAATATCTTCGTCATTGAAAAAAATGTATCTAAAAAATTGAAAACTTTAGGGAGAAAATATTATTTTTGAAAACATGGGTTGATGAAAAATTGTTAGTGTTTAGGGTTTAGGAAAGAAAATTATATAAAATTTTAGTTTTTTTTAATCTTATCAGTTAAATAACGATTTTATCTTTAAAACTAATATATTTAATAATTTATGAGTGGGTTTATAGGTTTTTAAAAGATAAAATATGTACCTTAAGAAAAGAATAAAATTTGGGCGGGAATAAGTTCTTTGGCCTTAAAATTTTGTTTAACTTGGATTTATGTTTCCTTACTTATGTCTCCCTCTTGTGTTTTCTATGAATTGTTACTGTGACAAATGATTTGATAGCAACAAATTACAAATATCACTTTGAAAAAAATAAAATTATATAATTATTTAAGTTAAAAATAAAATTATATTAAATATATATTTAATTATATAATTAAAAACAAAATTTTAAAAATCAGATTAGATCAATCGGTTAAATTAGAAATTAACTCTAAACCCAATTTGATTTACATTAAAAATTAGTTTAGGTTTTAACTCAGTCAAATTAAATTAAACCGGTTAAAACTAATATAATCGGATTTGATCAAAATTTGATTATTTTTAAAAAATTTAATTATTTTTAAGTAATTTAATTATTTTAAATTAAATTTGATTAATTTTTAAAGGTTTATAAATAAAATATAAGACCAAAAATAGAAGAAAAAAGAAAAAACATCTCATATCCATTAAAAAATTGTTTCATAAAAGATGAAATAATTTTGGATTTAACTTTTAGTAATACAATAAACCAACTTTTAAAGTTTTGAAATATCATATGACAATGATATTATATAATCTATAAAAAGACATTTTATATCCGTTAAAATATTTTTTGTAAGCAATGGTTAGAAGAATTATGTTTTTTTTTTAATCATAAAATTGAAACATTTTTTAAATCTAATTATTTCATTGAGATTAGGTAAATAATTGTCATTTCTTGAAAATATTATGTTCTAATCACCATAGATTTAAGTATTCTGATTGATTTTTTTTACAAAATTTTAGACAATTGAAACTCTTTGTTCTGATTTTTCTATTCAAGTGTAAAATTTGTCAGTTATTTTGATATTATTTCTAAAAAAATTATTATAATTTGATAATAGATTAGATTAGTCGAACTATAAATCAGTGAAATAATCAATTTGGCCACCAATTTAATTTTAAAAACATTGATCAAAACTATGTATAATATACACATAATATTACTCTATCCCTAGTTACATCCAACAGCCAACCTCAACGGTTTGGCACAATAGCCTAACATGTTGTCAGTTGCATCACCCATTTCTATTTCAGCTCCTTTGAACAAGGCTAAAGCAACGTATTCAATAAAGACAGACGATCGAAATGGCTGTCCGAAGAAATGTGACTTTCATCTTCCATCCCAACTTTAAGTTTAATCCATAAGTGCATAAATCCAAAACCTTGTTACGAATTCATGACCTTTCCTCCGAAGATGACACACCAGGCAGGAACTTTCTTGCTTCTTTCGTCATATGTCTGATTTCAGGGAAAGTGTGAACGTTATTTCGATTGTTACCTGCCTGCATTCTCTTTATTAATTCTGCCACATCACCGGCTTGGATAAGCCACGTGGCATCATGGGCCGGCTGTCTCTGGATGAAGGTAGGTATAGTTAGGGATAATTCCTTTTGGATATTCGCATATGCGTTTTAAATTGTTTTAAAAATGGAGATGAATAGTGAAATCACGATAATACCCCTCTTGGTTTTGTAACCAAATTGCCCTTTTAATGTGTGGGGTAATTTGGGTAATCAGAAGAAGGATAATTTACACTTTTGACCTCATCCCTTCTTTTTTAAAGAATAATATTTTTTATTAATGCTTTGGTCCAGGTACAAAAGGTATAGAGGAAGACTTGTAATTGCTATCATGGCATTTAAATTCCTTACTGTAATATGTATAAAAAATTTAATTATTTATATAATATATCACATAGCATATCATATTATAAAATATATTAAAATTTTAATCATTCTATCATTATCTTAAAATATATCATAAATACTTTATAATATTTTTAAATTTCTTTATATATACTCTTATCACATCATCACTTTTTATAAAAATATATTGATTTATATTAAATATATAATATATTGTGTGATATTTTTACTGCATCATATCAGTTTTGATACATTTTAAAATATACGTAATTTTTCACTTGAATTATATCATATCGTAATATATATACTATGTATCATATATGAATTTAAATTTAAATAACCTGAGAATCTGTATGTAAATAAATAATCTCAACCTCAATCGGATAAAACAGTGAAAGTTGTATTTATATTGAAACCAAATTCTTGCTGGTAAAATATTAAAAATTTTAGAGAGATATGTTGAATTTGAATTTTTACCATCCTTTTACGGGCCATTCCACTTCATAGAAACCAAAATGCCCAAGGCCAATTTTGTCAACTCGACCAATAATCCACCCAAACTTAAAAAGGGTAAGATAGTAATTTAACTGGTCATTAAAATATTCTTTTTATAGAGCGTAAGGCTTCTTGTTCCCGTAAAGCACACGCTTGATCAAGGAGCTCGGAGAAACCAGAGCAGGGAGAGAAACTCCGAAGAATTTAGAGGGAAATTTCTCTCAACCGATCGAGTAAAGCTTATTTAAGCGTCTGGTAAGTTCATTAGTTGCTTATTTTTTAAGCCTGTTTATCCGTGATGGATTTATATGATGATAGTTCTTTGTTTTGAAGAAGTCAAGATTGTTGACTTTTCTTTTTGAAATTCTTTTGATTCAGTCTTCTAGCTTTTCTGTGATGTCAAAGTTTTGTTTTTCCAATAATAAATATCAGTAAGAAGCGAATATGACAAATGTGTGTTTTTCAATTGATTTCTCTCATCCAAATCGTTTTGTAGAATTGACTTAAACTTGCTAGAAGAAAGTGAAATCTGATTGTGAAGTTTATTGCATCTGTGTTTCAGCTTCCGGTTGCTATCAGAGGAAATTGAACAAGTGCTTCTTCCTTACTCCTTCTAGAGTGAATATCCATACATGGGTTCATTGGCAGAACCAACACCTGAGACAAATGGCAGAAAGCCCCTTGGAATTCGATTTATAGAGCACATAAAGCGAAAAAGAATTTCCTACAAAAGCCATCAGGCCATTGTTTTAATTTTGACATTTTTGACATATGCTAGCTATCATGCCACTCGGAAAGTCACTAGCATTGTCAAGAGTGCTCTTGATCCTGCAGCTTCGGATGTGAGCTGGAAATTCATCCCCTGGAGGAAAACTCACCTTCATGAACCACCTGCAATTGGAAAGTTATCATGGAACCTGGGTGATGGATGGACTCCATTTAATGGGTCAGATGGTACTGCCTTGCTCGGTGAGCTTGATGTGGCTTTCCTCTCTGTATATGCTTTTGGAATGTACTTCTCTGGACATTTGGGTGATAGAATGGATCTAGGGATATTTTTAACTGTTGGAATGATTGGAAGTGGTTTATTTACTTCTTTATTTGGAGTAGGATACTGGGAAAATATCCATAGTTTCTACTACTACTTGATAGTACAGATGCTGGCAGGGTTGTTTCAATCAACTGGGTGGCCTTCAGTTGTTGCAGTGGTTGGCAACTGGTTTGGGAAGAGTAAAAGAGGGCTAATCATGGGTATATGGAATGCTCACACATCTGTTGGGAACATCACTGGTTCTTTGATTGCCTCTGCTTTATTGAGTTATGGGTGGGGTTGGTCCTTTGTTGTGCCCGGTCTTATGATTGCTTTTCTTGGCTTGATGATTTTCTTCTTTCTTCCTGTTACTCCTGAATCTGTTGGTTGTGATAGAGAAGAAGATGTATTGCATTTCCCTAGGAAGATTGGGGAGGAAGTAACAGAGCCTTTATTGAGATCAGAGACAGCGGTTAAAGAGAAAGCTGTGGGATTCATACAAGCATGGAAAATTCCCGGTGTTGCTCCATTTGCTTTTTGCCTCTTCTTCTCCAAATTGGTTGCTTATACATTTCTCTATTGGCTTCCCTTCTACATTAGCCATACAGGTAATTTGACTTCTTTGTCTTCTCATTTTTGTGGTTAGTTTAAAGATATGAACTCTTACCTCACTTGCGTATTAATTTCTTTGATGGTTACTTATTCATTCACATTCATCAATCTGCAGCCATAGGCGGGAAGTATCTATCCAATTCGGCAGCTGGAAATCTGTCAACGTTGTTTGATGTAGGAGGGGTTCTTGGGGGGATCCTAGCTGGTCACATTTCGGATCATCTAGATGCCAGAGCCATAACTGCAGCAAGTTTCATGTATTGTGCAATTCCTGCTTTGTTCTTCTATAGGAGCTATGGAAACATTTCCTTGACTGTAAACATGGTTCTTATGTTCATCACTGGCATTTTTGTAAATGGCCCCTATGCTCTTATAACAACTGCTGTCTCAGCAGACTTAGGAACTCACAGTTCATTGAAAGGGAATTCACGGGCATTGGCAACTGTAACAGCGATTATTGATGGAACTGGCTCAATTGGAGCTGCTATTGGACCATTATTGACTGGTTATATTTCTGCCAAGAGCTGGAGTGCAGTTTTCACAATGCTGATGGCAGCTGCTCTAATTGCAGGGCTGCTTCTAACTAAGCTTGTTGTGGCTGAGGTTACTGCAAAGCTTTCTGAATCAAGGTCACATAAAAGGCAGCAATCAAGGTCTCCAATGGGGACAACTGAAGAAGCGTGATATGCTAATATCAACATTCTATATCTTGTGTAATTCTCATAGCTCAGTATATTACAAGTTCTGATTTAAACAAGAAAAAGAATGAAGAGGGCGAAACCCATCGAATGTGTTGGAAGATAGGAAAGAATGGTATTCAATTCTCTTTGAGCAAGGGTAGGAAAAATCAGAGGAATCAGTTAAAAGATTCCTCCAAGTCTGTGTATATGATTTTTCTGTATGTTGTATCAATTTGAAAGGTGGCATTGTTTGGAAGATTGTCTTCTACTCATGAATTCTTACTCATTTGGCTAAAGGGTTCATTGTTATTCAGGTGGGAACAGGGGACTCAATTTGCTAGGAACTTTCCACTTGGTCAAGCTGGTGATCACTTGGATTTAATTCTACTTTCTTAAAAGGGAGAATGTTGTAGGTCCCAAATTGGAATGGTGGGCAACATCTGACCATTTCATGGCGAAAAAGTATCGTGAGATCAGCTTTCAACCACTTTAGAAAAAGAACCAAAGTGAATCACACCTATATTTAAGTGGGGACTCGCGTTTCATGTGCTATTATAATACTAGGGAACAAAGTTTTATTAGCAATGTAATAAAATCAAACTTTTGATTCACTTGAAACATTGGTTGTGGATTTGATCACTTGATCCGAAATTTTACCTGTTTGGTTTGATCAGATCAACTCAAGTAAGGATGATCCTTTGTAACTTTATGTGACCTAGCCAAGGGTAACAGCGGGCCAAGAAACTCCAAAATCAACATTTGACTTGGAGAAAGGTAAGGCACCAAACTACATAACCACCAAGAAAATTCTAACGTGGTCCCTGTTCATCAGTTCCTAAAATTCTATCCAGTTTTTGTTTCTAGACCATGTGACAAGTGAAAGAATGCGAAAGGAAAACGGTAGATGCGTTTTTGCAGAAATGTAATATTGCGTTTTGATTCACATAATGAAAAAGAGCAAGTGGAGATATTGCCATTTGAGAGGCTAAAACCCATGGGCTTGGCAAATTCAACGGAAAAGAAAACAGAAAGATAAAAAAGGCACTTGCTCTGTCCACTTTCGAAATGAAAATTAGGACCTTTCTGTTATGTGAGATTTGAGAAGAATGGGCTAGTGGGTGACGCAGCCACTAACTAAAGAATTTACCAACTCTTTCACCAATCCATACAGGCCAAATCACCATTTGTCACCCAAGGATTAATGCAAACACAATTATTCGCTTGAAAATCTAAATATTCCCCTTTTGTTAAATTTTCTTATTACTATTAGAGGTAAAACTGTTATTTTTAAAAAATATTTTAAAATTAAAAATTTATTATATTTTTACCTTCATATTCAAAAACTAGCAAAGTCACCCCTACCAAAAGTTTGAAAACTTACATTCCCTCCTAAGGTTTTTATAGCAGCTGTCGACAATCGAAGATGACGACGTTCTCCCTCCCTCCAGGCTTTTCTCTCAATCTTGGTCTATTTTCAATCATCATCCCCTCACTAACAGTTCAACAAAGAGATCGAGATATAAGTCACTTCATCACATGATGAATCTCTTCATTACACCGTCAGTGAGTGAAAAAGACGATCGAAAATGGACAGCGTTTGAGAGAGAGGCCGAAAGGGAGAGAGAATACCACCGTTGTCGTCATCTCCAACAGTTGCTGCAAAAACTCATGGAATAATATAAGTTTTTTAAAGTTTGATGGGGTTGATTGTTAGTTTTTAAACTTGAGAGATAAAAATATGATAAATTTTTAGTTTTTAAAATATTTTTCTTAAGTGATAATTTTACTTTTGATAGTAACAATAAAATTTAACAGAAAAATAAATATTTAAATTTTTAATAGTTAACAAATGAAAAATTACGTTTGCACTAAGCCTTGGGTGGGAAATAGTCATTTGGCCATCCATATATTCCCATTTAAATGATAACCGCTACAAACTTGATGCTGCTCACTATTAACCCACTGTAAAGATTTGTACTAATTTCTTTATTAACCACAAACTCTTCGTTCTTGTGATCACAACCACTATTTAAATACCATAAAACCAAGGGGAAGATTGGTTCAAGGGAAAAAAAATCATAATAACCTATTTTTTATGTTATTTTATTTATTTTATAAATAAAAAGATTTCGATAAGTTTCTATGATGTGATAAATAATATAAAAACTATTTTTATTACCAACCTCAATTATTTATACTTATTAATTTTTATAACATATAATAATACTTTATACTTAATATCTATTTTTGTAATAATCTTTCATTTTTGATAATAAAATGTTATCTAAACTAAATACATCTTAAGTATCCATTTATATATATCATCATATAATTAAATTAAAGATAAAATAATAAATATACTCTATTATGTAATAATACACATAAATATGTAATTATTTCCTATGAAGAATCTTCAAAAAATGTTCCCCATACCAAATAATGTTGACCGGTTTAAGAGGTTTAATCATCACTAGTATTAACGATTTATTGACAAATTCAATAAAGTATACTCAAGAGACAATTTACAGTACACATAAAATATTACTAGTACGAAGTAGGTCGAAGGACTATTTCCCATCCAAGGTTTGTTGTTTTTAAATATCCATCATTTAACTACAAAAATACCAAAAACGCACCTATCAGTGGTTAATTTTAACACTTTCCATTAGAGAATGATTAAAATGACTGTTTTACCCTTTTCAATTGAAATGACAAAAATGTCTTACATGTCAAAAGACTATATTACCCTTTTTCATTAAAATGACTTAAATACCCTTAAATAAAAAGACCAAAATGATCTCTTACTTAAATAACTAATTTTTCATATTCCAAATTACCGTTAATAATCAGTTAACCCTACAAAATTTAACCAGCAACAATATTCATTTGGTAAGTTCATCCCTAATTCTTCTATGCACTGAAAACAATGCAGCATTTGGGTTTGCATTCCATATTTTCGTTTGGAACTGCTTTAGATTTTGATGGAATAAAATGCAAAAAGTTGTGTAATGCAAAGGACAATATTGACCTGCTTAGAAACTTGAAAATACAAAGAGTTGTGTACTGGAATGCATGCGATTACAGAGAATTTAGATTCATAAATGTTGAATGGAGAATACAGAATGCTTCACTGAGCAATAATCTAGAAAATTTAAATATACAGAATATTTCACTGAGCTATCCAAAAAATTTATATGCACAGAATATTTCACTGAGCAATAATCTCAAAAATTTACATAATTCAATAAATTTATCTGATGTAATTATCCACCTCCCATATAGTTCAAAATCTTCAGTTTCATATATTCAACAAAACCTCTAGTATTCATTGTATCTGTGATTGTGAATGTTGTGAGGAGGATGAAGATGAAGCAAACCGACTTTTAGTTGACTGACTTTTCATAGTTGAGATTGTTCTTCTCTGATATAAGGGAAAAAAATAATTAGGTTAAATAAAACATAAAAAACAGTAGCATACAGAATAATAACATATAAACAGAAGCAATACCCTTTTTTTTTTGTCTTCCTGCATTGTTTGGATTATGTTGACAGGACCTTTTGTTGTGCCTCAATTCATGACAATGAGTACACTTAAGTGTAGACATAGGTTTTCTCTCTCTCTTCAGTGCGGTTTTTCCTCCCAACCTTTTTGGGTCTCCCAGGTTTGACATGCTTAACAGGTGGTTGTAACTTCTCTTCACATTCCTCTGCCCAGGTTCTTTTATCTGGAATAAGATAAATAATTTTAGCATATGTTCTCATATATGCAAAAATTTGTAACCTGTCATCTACAAACTTATCAAAGGTGAAAAAATTCATGTGCAATATTGAGCAGACTGCATGTTGGCAAGAAATCCCAGACAGCTACCACATCCCACAATCACACATTTTTTTGTCCAAATTCAAGGTGTATGTTCCGCTTGGAATACCATTCATATTAATCACCTCGAACTCTTTCAGTCCAACATATAAAATAGAGACATTTTGAGTTGTCTCAATATTTTTGTTTAACTTTTTAACAATCGGTGGGCAGTGTAGTAACTCATTTAGTACTTGCCTTCAGCCTACTATGAAGTCTCTTCATTATTTTTTTTCGATACAACTCTAACAAACTAAGAACAAACAACTCCCGATCTTCTCTAAACCAACTATTAAATGTTTCAGACATATTATTTGTGATGTAGTTAGATTTGGCTTCAGTGTCAAAGCCAAATCTAGACCGTTGATCTGACTCATTGTCAATTACCCACTTGGAAGCTATTTCATCTACTGCCTTCATTTTATTTAATGCCTCCTGAAAATTCATTTTATTTGATGCTCGAAAAATAGTCCAAAACAGATTTCAAAGATGTACCCCAAGAAAAATTTTCTTAAAATTCGCATATACATGTCTTGCACAAAATCGACTCTTTGCATTAAGCCATTGAGTTTGCAAGACATGTATTATTCCTTTTTGCCTATCACTCATGAAAGTGATACGCAAGACATCACCCATAAATTTTTTCAACATCCCTAAGAAATAACCCAACTATCATTGTTTTCTACTTCACAAACACAGATTGCCAATGAGAATATCTCACTGTTCACATTAATCGCTACAACAGACAATAAGAGTCCCCCAAAATGCCCTTTCAGATGACATCCATCAACCCCTATAAAATAACGACATCCCTCTAAAAAGTATTTCTTCTGTGCAGTAAAACTTAGAAAAAACCGATGAAAATGCGGTATCGAGGGAATTCCATCCTAATTACCTTAGGGCAGCCTTTGATCTTGCATTGGTCATCAATACAACATTACAATATTTAAACAGTCAGTTATACGACTCTGCATACTCCTTTGCTAACAAACCAATAGCAATTTTCTTAACTGTATACAACTTTCTATAATTTATCCGTAAAAAATGCTCCTGCTCCAACTGACAGCTAGGGCTTAATGCGACTCATTTGTTGTGACCATATAAACCTGTCAAATTTCTCTACTATCTATGATGCACTCGCATCTGAGTTATTATGAACCTTGTGGCAAGTGTGCATTTGCTCATACTGACGTATTTGGTAGGAATGACCATCTACCATCAGCACTGCATAGAGATGGCAAGGGCAGCCTTTAGATCTACACACAACTTTTATTCTTCTCTTCTCATTGTATATCTTTTTTGTAGCAAACCCACGCTCGACCGTGTAATCTTTGAGCATACGCCTGAAATGGTCAACACTCTCGAAAACATATCCAACCTCAAAATAAATTTTCCCCTCTGCACCTTTCTTAAAAGTCTTTCCCTTCATATGCATAGCTAATCTTCTAACACCATCCAATATTTGGACAAAAGAATGTGTGATTGTGAAATGTGACCGCTGTCTGAGATTCCTGGCCAACATGCAGTCTACTCAATATTGCACATGAATTTTCCCACCTTTGATGAGTTTATAGATGACAAGTTACAAATATCAGCATATATGAGAACATATGCGAAAATTATTCATCATATTCCAGATAAGAAAACCTGCCCAAAGGAATGTGAAGAGACGCTGCAGCCCCTGTTAGGCATACCAAACCTAGCAACCCAAAAAGGCTAGGAGTAAAGACCCCACTGAAGAGAGAAAGAGAAAACTTGTGTCTACACTTAGGTGTAGTCACTACCATGAATTGGGGCACAACAAAAAGTCATGCCGCCACAATCCAAACAATGCACGAAGAAAAAAAAAAAGGGTATCACTCCTGTTTATATGTTATTATTTTGTATGCTACTGTTTTTTATGTTTTATTTACCCTAATCATTTTTTTTCCCATATATCAGAAAAGAACAATCCCAACCCTAGAAACTCAGTAAACTAAAAGTTAGTTTGCTTCATCTTCTTCCTCCTCACAGCATTCATATTCACAGATGCAATAAATACTAGGGGTTTTGTTGAATATATGAAACTAGGGATTTTGAACTTGATTTTGAACTATATGACAGGTAAATAATTACATCAGATAAATTTATTTGGTTATGTAAATTTTTGGGATTATTGCTCAGTGAAATATTTTGTGCATGTAAATTTTTTGGATCGCTTAGTGAAATATTCTGTGTATATAAATTTTTTAGATTATTGCTCAATGAAACATTCTGTGTTCTCTATTCAACATTTATGAATCTAAATTATTTGTAATTGCATGCATTCCAGTACACAACTCTTTGCATTTTTAGGGTTCCAAGTAGGCTAGTATTATTTTTTGCATTACACAACTCTTCGCATTTCATTCCATCAAAATCCAAGACAGTTCCAAGCGAAAATCTGAAATTCAAACCCAAATGTTGCATTGTTTTCAAGTCATAGAAGAATTAGGGATGAACTTATCAAATGAACATTGTTGCTGGTTAAATTTTGTAGGGTTAACTGATTATTAACGATAATTTGGAATATGAAAAATTGGTTATTTAATTAAGAGGTCATTTTGACCTTTTTATTTAAGGGTATTTAAGTCATTTTAATGAAAAAGGGTAATATAGTCTTTTAGCATGTAGGACATTTCTGTTATTTTAATTAAAAAGGGTAAAACAATCATTTTAATCATTCTTTAACAGAAAGTGTTAAAATTACTCATTGATGAATGAGTTTTTGATATTTCTGTAGTTAAAGGATTGATATTTGAAAAAACAGCAAATCTTGGGTGGAAAATAGTCCTTTGGCCTACGAAGTATTGATAAACCATGAGAAATGAAAGTTGAATTCTTCCTACGACACTAGTAGCATTGCACTCTCTAGATGTCTAATCAATATATCAAATAATGCTACATTCAATTTATGCAATATAAAATAAGCAGTAACACTATATAACAACCAAACCAAACAAAGTTTTAACGGTCCATACAGTAAGCAGAAATCTGTCTCCAGATTACCAAAGAAACTCAATAACACAACTGAACACACTCTTTAACACCAAATGATACCTTGAATCAATTGATAGACATAATAATTGATATACAACCACGGTTCCTGAACAATAGATAAACACAACTGCACAATTGATAGACATAAAATTCATACATATATGGTACGACCTTGAATCAACCACACATGAGATAAATAATTTGCACCTATTAACTACAAATATTCTACAACAGAACACTAAGTTCAAAAAAAATATTTGAATAAAATAGAGAGTATTATATCAAGCAAAGAACCTATTTAACCAACCACAGTTCTTGCTCAAGTACAAAATAGATAACTCATCACGAACGAACTTTTTTATCTTTTAAATGTACATAATAATAGATAAACCAGAAGAGAACAAAAGTAAACCCTAGAAGAAGAGAAACTCCTTTTCACACAAATGCTTGGAAGTGGGATGCAATTCATGACGATAAAGGCTAAATACCTCAGTTGTACACTTTCATAGCCATCTACACGTAATTAAGGATGACACAAAATCCATCAATCAATTTATGAGTGTTAGACCACATTTGTTATTTCAACCAGAGATATTGGAGTTTCATTCTTTAAAAATAAATCCTTCACATGAAAGTGGGTCATGTAAACAATACTGCCTAGCACGAATCGGCTATTTTTTGAATCACGCTGGTCATGACAAATAAAGCATTTAGGCCTTAAACCAGCTGTAAAAAATAGTGCTATAGGCCGCAATATAAAAACTGCATTAATGAATTTTTATAAAACACAATAATAACAAGTTGTTGGGTGCAATAGGGTTAGGTATGGGCACTACTGCTAGGTGTAACCCATTACATCAACAATAAATTCATATTTAAGACTACAGCCAGCAAAGGATTGAAGAAAATTCATTCTATATTTGAATTAGTGAAGACGGTACAACAACAACGTGCATATACGTTTAAAATTTACGCTATCTCCATTGTCATATCTTAAAAGCAACAAGACTGTCCCATCAGGCATCAGTGGCTTCAAAAAATGTCTATAGGAGTGTGCTTCAGCGCATTTTAAACTATACCACAACGTCCCATCAGTGCTACAGAATTGAACTTTTGTTTCATTGTTTAGCCAACCAAGACTCTATAATTGATCATAAAACTTTAATTACAACCATAATTGTTAAAGGCCAAAAAGCCTAAAGCGATCAGGGTCCCATCAACTAAGAAAAAAAAGTGAAGCCAAGATGTCGCCTCTAGACCAAAGGGGATAATAAATTTTAAAATTTAAAGAGACCAAGTCAACATCTTCTTCCTCGTCATCAAATTTATCATTTCCAAGTTCATCTATTTCTTCATAATCAAAAGATTTATATTCGAAGACATCCTCATCCTTAGAATTTGACTTGGCTTAAAAAATGAACAGATCTTGGCCCTTTTTGTTGCAATCATTGATAGAAATCACTATCAAATACAGAGAAACAAAATCATCAGCTGACTAGTGGAATGTTAATGGAATGGGTTGTCCACATTTGCAAAAGTTTGCTTTAAAATTCTTACTCTCATATGTAATGCTTCTGGCTATGAAAAAATTGGAGTGTATTTGACCATGTAATTCATAGCTAATTACACTTGCATCATTATACAAGTTCATATTTATGCAAGTTCATAGTAAGAAGAGAAATAAGCTAGCACAACAAAAACTAAATGATTTAATCTTTGTAAAGTACAATCGAGTGTTGCAACACTGATATCCAGTTAGTGATAGCACAAAACAATATTGATCACATTATTGATGATGATGAGACATTGGTGTTTGAAGATGATTATTTAATTTAGGGTGATGCTGCTAAGGCTAGTAGGGCTTATAAAGTTGTTTATACTACTAGAGCTACAACAAGTTCTGTTATTAGAAAGGTTGACCAGAAGCAAAAGGGGTCAAGATCTCTTTTTTTTTTTGAGCCTAAATCTAAGTCAAAGTCTAAAGATATGGTGATCTTGGAATACAAGTTTCTTATGAAAAAGAATACTTTGATGAAGAAATGGACGAAAGCGAAGGTGAGAAAGCAAGTTGTCCGTCACTTTGTGCTCTCAACTTGCCATTCTCATAATCAAACTTGAGCCAAAAAAAATTCTTGTCAATCATATGGACCTCTTGCAACCCTATATTTTGCCAACAATTCAACGTAAAGTTTTAAATTTTGTAAAAACAATGCTCTATCCTCTAACAATTCCAACCAAAGAGTTCTCCCATCGTTGCACCTCCGTTGCAACCTCAGAAGAGTAGAACTTAATAACTTGCCGCCCATGGGCTACAAATGAGGCCATATAATACAAATCACAACCATTCCCTTTAACTCAATTATTAGTAAATAATGATTTCCACTCTTCATGCTTTGGAGCAGGGGCATCTTCATCACCCACATCACTCAAAACCCTAGCATTCACATCAGCATTAGATGATTCATCAACACCCTGAAGCTCTTTATCCCCTACCCAACTCTCAACTTGAAACTCGTTAGCCTTATTATTCTGACCAAAATCATCACTAATCTCAAAAACATTTTAGGTGAAAAGGGTATACACTTTTTTAGTCAAAGTAGTAGCTGAACTTTCCCCTTTTTTCTTCACAATGGAAACGGTGCATTTTAGCAAGGCAACTACCTGCTAAATGACTCAAGAGAAAAAAAAAAAAAAAAGAGGAAAATTATTGTTTATTTAACTAGACACATAACAAATTCCTACTGGACACCAAAAAGACTCAGAATTTGTTCCAAATGTGATCCCTAAGCAGTAGTCACGCTACAAATCTAAATAATGCAGAAAGCAAAAGTCATCTACACCAACCTTCAGTATAACTCTATTTGCCAATACATAAACCTTCTCTTATTTCATTACAATCAGTTTCAATAAACATAACTGAGAAACATCTTCACTGGCTATATCTTAATAGAAATATTGACCTGATGACTATTGATTAAATTGAGTCACTGCAATGTAATATAGAAATCAATCTAACAAATAAGAACATTGAAGAAGTAATGCATTGTATTGACGAATCATTGTAACTATTCCACGACAAAATTGAGCATGTTTTTATAGATTATTTTCTCTTCACAGCCGCATCTGATCCGGAAAAACTTATAAATTTGAAGAAAGAATAATAAAGTGAAACCTTTTTCTTTGACAAAACGGCATCCTTAAGCAGCAACTAATCTTCGTCGTCTTTCCTCTTAGGCTTGCGATATGTCTCTTCAGTGCGCTTGGCCATGAGAATCACGTCGTTAGCCAGCTTCTTGATGTTCGGAACTTTATAGTTTTGAGCAATGTAAATCCCACACACCGTCCCTGCAATTAACAAGAAACTTCTTCTTATGATCCCCATCGCAACTTGTTTATTACAACTGATTCTCTCAAATCGACTTCTAACTAATCAAGTAAAAATAATTATGCTGGATTTTCTGATATTTGAATTTCGAGAAATTCTTAGGGTTTTCTCTGTCTACAGACACATCGTGCCTTCTCGAACCGTGAAAGGCCTTGAGCGGCTTAAATGTACAAGTAACTAAAGCACAATAATCTGAGCATTTGACTAGAAGGTCAACGGCTTAGCCTACTGCTTTTTTTATATTTTAATTCTTATAAAATTGTTATAAACAAATTTACTTAATATCTCATCTAGGGATGACAACGGGAGAGGCGAGGAGGAGGTCTCAATTCTTGTCTTTGGTTTGTTTTTGTTACGGAGATAAAAATGATTCTCTATCCTCTCCCCATCTCCGTAAAAAAAAATCTTCTCTTCATACCCACAAAGAAAAATATTCCTCATATATCCTCTAAATATAATATAAATATATTAAATAAAAAAATTAAATAAAATTAAAATCAACTCACTATTTCAAATATTACAAATATAATATATTAACCACTTTAATATACACAACAAAAACCTAAATAAATTTACAAAACATAAATAATTTAAAACTATAAAGATATGTTAATATTTTAAGTAAATATATTAATATAAAGGGACGAGGACGGGGGTGAGAAGGGGAAGGGACAGGACGGGATGGGGAGGAAATACATGTATCCTCGTCCCCAATTGCGAAGATTTTTTTATTTCCATCCTTGTCTCATTTTCCTTTTTTATTGGAGAATTTTTTTTCCGTTAGAGTCAAAACTCCTAAAGTTGGACTGAAATTGTCATCTCTAATCTCATCAATTAAAACTCTTATCAATTTTCTATTAATCTAAACAAAAATTTCCTTTCCTTTTCCATATTTTGTCTCAAACTAGAACTTCATTAAATAATCTTCAAAATATGTATAGACGAAAAAAAGGTCAAGGAGGCCTGAACAATCTATGTTTGCTTAAGCCATAAGTGGTAAAAATAGCAGAGAACTAAAAAAATATGTTGCAGCATAGGACAAACCCTTAAGTTACGACCAATAAAACAGACTTATTTTCTCTAAAAAACTGTCAAAAGTAGGTTAAAGATAAGATTAAAGAGAAAACAAATATATGGAAAGGCCAAAGCAAGCCAAATAAACCAGTAAACAGCAGGGATATACAGGAAACCCAGCATCCCAACCCAAAAGCAGGAGGCATCCCACAGACCAATCGGAAGCCAAAACTCCAAAACAGGCAGCAAGAGGAAAACAAAGACCACCTGATGAAGAGAGCAAAATTTTCTCACCTTAAACTAAATTCATACATTTTATTATATTTTACTTCCCAATTTGCCAACAAATATCATCTTATTTCAAAGTCAAACTTATAATACATGCAATATGTTAATGAGATTTCTCAGCATCAATTAAAATACAAAATTCAAAGTTTTACACAAGATAAACTATAGTAACAACATTGGGTATTTCTTATTGAACCATGTTGTATCTACTACTATAATGTAAGTTACATGCAAAAAAAGAGTTGGCAAGTAATAGTTTTTAACGTGATACAATCCATCATTTGAGAGATTACATCCACGATTATGACATTACTCACTCTAAGAGAGTACTCCGATATAGTATACATATTGAAATTACCAGAAAAATATCCTAAAAATGATTTGATTAAGTCTTAAAGAAAATTGTTGAATATTGTGAGAGCCTTCCCAGATAACTTAGAATAAAGTTATACCTAAAGTGTTAAAAAAATTAGTGAAACATTAGAACTTGTAAGAAAAAAGTTTAGGGTTCAAGTCTCTATCATATTTATAAAACTTTGACTTATCTGATGTAAAAATTGTAAGTTCAATCATTATATTTGAATTTATCAATCCAATCAATATAGATGAAGTCTCTAATTATTTAAAAAAAAAAAAAAAACCTTAGAATGAAGTTATTTGTATCCATGCTCCCTTTATCGCTTTCATTAATTTTATTTTTGTAAAAGATGAGAGAGAACAATTACAATCCTATCAGTTATATTCATAATTCAAATTTAAATAATAATTTCCCTATTAATTACATTTAACACATAAGATAATGATTAGAAATTGATACCGCATGATCTTTATTGTTTTCTATGGTAGACATATTTCATTTATAATTCAAAATTATCAAATTATATGATGATTCGTTAGAGTTGTAACCGTATTTATATTTATTGTTAATACATGAATTATTATTATAATTCATCAAATTTTTCACCCATAATTAAATTTATATATTTTTTAATTTTACATTATCAATTAGATCAATAAACCATGATACAAAGATTTTTTTTTCTAATTTATAATCACTCAATCATTTAATGAAATATCATCATTGATAAATAAACTAGTTTTAAACTCTCATTATAAAGACACATTTTGTTTAAAATAAAAATCACGTATCCAATTAAAAATTCTGAAATATGAGAACCAAAAATAGATGTTTTGTGTCTTCTTTCAATTTTAATTATAATATTGTTTCCTCAACTTAAAAAAAAAAAAGGAAAATTGTTTTTTAATTTTTAATTCATTTTAAAAAACAAAGTAAAAAAGGTAATGCCACCCGAATATTTTACCTTCTAAACTAACATGGTTCAAGTTTGGGGCGGGGGCGAGGTGGGAGACTTGCCTAAAGCCTGACTTGAGCTCCATTTTTTTAGCTTGTTTCATGGGTAGTACAGCCTACTATTGTAGCAGGTTAGGTCAAGTTTGTAAACTTATTAAACTGTACCAAAGCCTAAAAATGGAGTTTAAGATTAATCTAACACGGTCTGTTATTGTAACAGATCAAAAAAATATTGAAAGATCATTATTTTGGTGTAGAACGATAGATACCTATATAGGATCAGTCGTTCTGTACACCAATGGCTACAAATGCCTGTGATGGCCTCTTTTAATATTTTTAATTTTTTTTCATTTCCCATATATACTACCCAATACCCATTATAAATTCATAGTACCACATTACAATCCACTCACCACCAACTTTCTCAATTTTTGATATCAATTCTGAAGTTTTCAACTCCCCCAATTAATTTTCAGTTTCCCAAATTAATTTATTTTCAATATTTTTTCAATTATTATGTTTGTTTCATTCATATCAAAATGAATATAAGCTCAAATAAGTTTTTTCATTTTGATTATCTTGAGATAGTGCTCAGAATGAATTTGAAGAAATCATTCATTTTCTAAATAAAAAATATGGTCAAATGATTGAGATGAATTTATTTTTGTTAGTTCAAATTGGAAGAAAAGTGTTCAACGTAAACATGTAAAAGAGACTTTATACCAACAAATAAGAGTCAAGTCAACTCTCACATTCTCATATATTATTACAAAGGTGTCATGTTTTGAGAAATCTATGTGAAGTAGAAGATAAAGTAGAAGATAAAGTAGAAGTGGAAAGCGACGCTATTGTCTTTTGTTTTATTTGCTACTTCACTTGAATTTCTCAAACCAGAGCATATTTGTAATGATGTATGAGAATAAAAAATATGATTTTACTCTTATTTGTTTTTACAAGGTTTTTAATATAGTATTTACACTAATCTATTTTCTTCTTATTTGAATTTACAAAAATAAATTTGCCTCAATTGTTCGATCATTCTTTTTGTTTAAAATATGACAAAATTAACAAGAAAGGAGATCCTGAAATGATTAGAAAAGTATTATAGGTTGATTTTTAATATTTTTAAATTTTATAATTAATATTACATTTTATACTTGAATTATGGTATTTTTCTATCGTGTAACAATAGTTTATCTCTATCATAAGTGATATGGATACACAATTAATTAAACATATTTTGAAAATAAAAAGATTATTTTACGGGCCAACCTAGCCCACTAGGCCACAAAGGGTCATGTTGGAGTCAACATAATATGATTCGATATAACTTATTGACACTACTAGTTTAAGTCAAAATTACAAGTTTAATGACCGCAAAACATTTAATTACATTTAAAATACAATTTCTATTTTTATATATAAAAAATATTAATATAACTTATAATTTGTTTTAAGAATAGACTTTTAGTATAATATTTATACATACAAAGAGATCATTCAGAGTCATATAGTGGTATCTTAGTATTGTCTTAGAGGTGACAATGAATTAGATTGATCCTTGTGCAACCCACTAACCGATATGTCGAATTAGGTTGAAGTTTATTATTTGGGGAACCTTTGTATTGAGCTATCTTGACAAAACTTAAACCTAGGATACAACCCAAGACCATACTCTCGTAAATCCTTAGTGGGTCGACTCACACATTTTTATAGATAAACCTTAATTTTTATTGATCCTTGTGCAACCCACTAACCGATATGTCGAATTAGGTTGAAGTTTATTATTTGGGAAACCTTTATATTGAGCTATCTTGACAAAACTTAAACCTAGGATACAACCCAAGGCCATACTCTTGTAAATCCTTAGTGGGTCGACTCACACATTTTTATAGATAAACCTTAATTTTTATTATTTTAATATTTTTTATGGGTCTTATCTCATGATCTAGACACAACCCCTTTTTTTTTTCTTATATTGAACAGAAGCAAATTTTATCGAATTATAAGGCTAAACCAAGTTTTTTATGGATAAATAATTAATTAGAAAGTTTTACAAATACGACAAATATCGGGCTTGTTAACCCCACTATTTAATATGCATTTATAAACTTTATTTTCTATATTTATTTATATATTTACATAAAACATGTTATATTATCGGGAAATTTTTGTATAGGCTTATTATTTAGTTTTTATGACATTCATTAATTCTGGCATATCAAATATCTAATCTAAACATTTCGATTTATACAAAATATAATACATTTTCAAATAATAATTTAAAGGCCAAAAGAATGTTTCATCCAAGATTTAACGAAAAGATAATATCTATCATATAAGTTTCAAAAGCCAGATTTTCACCCGTTATATAAATCAATTAGTAAATTTCCTTAATTTAAGGGGTAAGAAAATCATTTTATATATATATTTCTATTCTATTTGCTTTTAAAAATATAACCATAATTTTTGAAAATATTAAAGGTGTTAATAGAAATTTAAGAGAGTTTTGGTAATTTAAAAAATTTAGTGTTGTTTGAAAATTTCAAAATTTTAATATGTTTCTCAATAGTTTTAAAAATGAAATTAAAACCCAAAAAATTAAACAAAATGTAACATTTTAAGATTAGTTAAAATTTTGACATTTTTACTATTCTAAATGATAAATTTTAAACTAATAAGAGATACATTGATAATTATACTAAGTGTTAATGGCATTGTTTAATGTAAATAAAAAGCCTAAAGGCAAAACGGTTTTATCCAAGAAAATCAACTAGCATTTACTTATAGTAGTTCATGACAAGCGAAAAATTGATATTTTAAAACTTCAATGATAAAAATTTGACACTTCAACCACCCTTGGGTGAAAATAGTCATTTGACCTAATTTAAATTTGTAACTTTTATAATAATTTCTCAATAAAATTATATATACATGTTTTTAGTATATAAATATGTATACATATAAATTTAATCATATCATGATTAAGACTAGATTTGAAACGAGTTTTTTAAGGCTCAAAATAAGCTTTGCTTGAATGAACACGAGCCGAGTTTATCCTGAACGAGTCTAAGTACAAACATAAATCTGAATTTTAAACCAAAAATGAATATGAACCCGAACTCAAACATGGGTTGAGTGAGCCGAACTCAACTCGTGAGTTGCTCGTTCAAATGAAAAAAATCTAACTTAGAATTTGTGATTATATGATTTTGAATTAATAATAAAATAATATCTAATTACATGATGATAAATTCATATATATATATATTAAGTGTGAATGTATAACATTTTATCATAGTTTTTTATTTTTTATTTTTAAAAGATTTGAACAATTAAAAAAAGAGAATTGATGGATAAGTTGTGAAGAACAAAAGGGGGAATCATTAATATAAAATCTAGAGAGAAGAATTCAACTGTGTACTTTTCAAGCGTAGAATAAAATCACCTTGCCTTGATTCTCAAGGTTGGCTTGCGCCAAAAGAAGAGCAATTTTGTTAAATTATTTAAATTTGTTATTAAATTTCTTAATTTTGACTATTCTATGTCTTATTTATAATTATAGAAAAATTAAATTAAATTAAATACCTAAATTCATATGCTAGAAATAAAAGGCCAAAAGACTTTTTTTTTGTATAAGATATAGTGAAATCTTAAATTCATGTCATCCAATTTTTTAAAATTTAAACATCTATCTATCACCCAAAATCAGTTAAATTTTTCTGTTAGAATTAAGAAAAAAGACCGTCATTTTATCAGTAATATTAAAAAATTATAATTTTATCTAATTTCTCTCTCTAAATTTTGAAAACTAACAAATTCGCTTTTATTTAAACATTTTAAAATTTTAAATCGAATTAAACCATATTTTTAATATATGTATATAAAATTATATTTAACTAATAAGTAATTAGAGGGATATCCAATGGAGCTTGCTGAATTAAGAAGACAATTAGATGAGTTACTTGATGTGGGGTTTTTGCAACCTTCGAAGGCCCCATACGGTGCATCTGTTTTGTTCCAGAAGAAGTAGGACGGGAGCCTTCGGTCATGTGTTGACTACAGGGCACTCAACAAGATTACAACCTAGAACAAGTACCCAACTCCAAATATGGCAAATTTATTTGACCAGTTGGCAAAAACGTCTTATTTTAACAAGTGAGACTTGCATTCAAGATATGGGCAAGTTAGAATCCCTGCTGGAGATGAGTCTATGACTGTGATGGTTACTTGATACTGCTGAAGTTAAAGAAAAATAAGAATTATTAAAGAATAAAAAAAGTTGATGGAGGAGATGAATCTAGTGACATATTTTTGACGACCCTATTGATTTTAATTGACTTGATTTGATCTTAAGTTGGATCTATTTTTACTTAAACTTGACTTGTTCAATTTAAACTCGAGCTAATTTAGATCATATCCAATTCAAAATTAAACTATGCTCTAATTGTCAAAATTATTTAATAACTAACAAATCAATCAAATTAATTCATCCATTACAGTAAACACAACAAAATAACAAAAAATACCTCAAGGTCTCTAAAAAACGATACATTTTTTGCTGGTAGTAACTTGTTTGTAAATCATCAAAATTTAAACTATTATGAGTATATAAATATTACTAAATTTCTTTTGTATCATTTTTTTTAAACACTTGTACGTATAACCCAAGAACATTTTGGTTATTTTTAATTATTTAAGTTAATTTTAAATTTAATTAAAGCGTTGTTGAGCAGCCATTCACTGTAGATGAATGTCTGTTCCATGTTTGTGAATCGTTCAAGGGTAAGTAGACAATTTTAATGATTCAAACGTTGGCTCTAGTAGGAGGAATGCTTGTTCCAAAGCGAAAATTATCCAAAGATCGTAGTTCCAAGAAAAAGAAACACGATTTTAGTTAAATAATTGTAAAGAACACCTGTTCAGTAGGCATGAACAGCCACTCATGGTAGTTTATTCTGAAAATATATATAAAAAAGTTTGATTTTATAACATTGGTAGATATGTCTTAAGAATATTTTATTATTTTTTTTGATAAATATCTCAAAGATGTTATAGTCATTTTATAAAATTTGTCTTATTTAAAATTTATATTATGAGTGGGTAAACAGCCATGCAAGGTTGAGGTACACTCATTTAATAGTCTTGGATCGTTCATGCTAAGTGAACAATCATACATATGAGTAGCATTAGATTTGAGCTGAATCAAACTCGAGTTTAGCTTAATTTATATATAATAGATCTCGAGTTTAAGCTCGAGCTCATGAAAGTCCAGTTCAAACTCAGTTCGATTAGTTTTGAATTCGATTTTTTAACTATTTCGTTATTAAAACAATATCATTTTAATATATATTAAGTAAAATGACATTGTTTTGTATCAAAATTTTTAATTGAAAAATTTGACGAGTAACTTAAACTTGAGTTCGATCGAGCCTATATAGGACTAACTCGTTTCAAACTCATTCAAATTGAGCTAAAATTTAAACTCAAACAGACTCAGTTCAAATCTAACCCTATATATTAGGTTTACAACCGTTTATTAGTGTTGGTAATTAGATCATCGTTGTTTTGGAGAAAGGAGGGGATACAACGAAATTCTTCAAACTATTATAAATGTTTATACGGGAAACCTGTACATCAGTTCATCATATTTTATTTCAAAAACATTATATAAAACAATATATTATATATATATTTATTTATATATATATAAATTTATACACATAATATTACCCAAATACAAGGTATAATCATTTTCTATGTAACACCCAAAGTTTAGTTATTTTAATTATAATCAAAGTACATGTCAAACCTAAATTACTATAGGTGATTTAAATTAATAAATAAATAAATTATATTCCCTATTTAAAGAAATAGTTTAGTTCAGGAACCCGATTTCGCTTTCCCTCCCGCAAAAACTGACTCAATCCTCCGCTCTGCAAAGTTGTTGTCTTTCTTTTCTTATTTTATTTTTTCCTCCTCTTTCTAAAACCAAAACTAAAACTGTAATTAAAATTTATAAATTAAAGCTAAGCAGGTAAGTATCGTACAATCCTCCTTCAACGCCATTACAGCTTCCTCTTAGATCGAATCAGGTTCGTTTGTTGCTCTGTTCATCATCATCATCATCATCTTTGTAATTGTTGAATTTCTTATCGCTGTGAATTTTTTAATACGAATGGAATTTTATTTCTCCGATCGATTAAACGTCGTTCAGAATCATAAGTTGAATTGTATTGTTAGGGTTTTGTTTCGTTAATTTATTGTCCGGCGATATCAATCGTGTTTTAGTCAATGAAATCTATCATTTCAATAAAATCGCCGTGTTTTTTAATATTTATCATTTCAATGGATGATGCAATTAATAATTTAATTAATCATATGACGCTAAATTACACGTGTAAATAGTATTCATATTTTAAACACATATAAATGCCAGATATATACGAATAAATGTTCAATATTATATATAACATTTTTTGTCAATGTTTTTAGGATAAATATTTTTCAGTAAAATTATATACACAAATAAGGCTATGTTATTATGTGATTGAGTGTTATTTTAAATTTAATTTTTAACTATCTAATAACAGAATGACATATTATTGTTTTTGTATAAAGTTACGCACGTATCACTATTCAATGTTTTATACTAATTGATTTTTCTTTTGTCAAATCAAACGAAAATTATGGGTTTCCTTCTTTTAATTTTTTAAATTGTTGACTAGTTTCTTATTTCGGCTGGTTGATGAGGGGATTTATTAACTGCATCGTATGATTAATCAAATTGATTTTGTGTATTCTTGCAGGTTTATTGGATTTGATCTTTGGAAGTTTGGACTTTGAAGGTTGTGTTAAGTTTGTTAAATCAATTCAGGCCAACTTAAAATTTGTAACTCCCTAATTGGTGCCTAATTGAGATTCTTTCAATCAAATAGTCATGATGCTTTAGTTGTAATGAATATCCGAGAGTTCAGTTGGGGTGAAAAGGCTATATTTATAAGCAATGGGTGTGAGCTACTTAGCAATTTCAGCTGTCTGTACAGTTTTAAGCTTTGTAGGTCTTCAGTGGTGGACAGAGTTTTCACTGGATAAACTAAGAACAGCTAGGTTAACTGGTGATAATTTTGTTGATTTGGAGAATGCCAACCATGCACTTGAGTTTTTCTTCGGTTCGTATGCCACAGTTGCAATGCTGGCAAATTTTGCGCTCAATGTTTTCATTCTACTTATTCTTTGTCTCAAGGTATGTTGATTTTTCTAATTTGAATTCTCATATAAAATGCCATTACAATCATGATTTCCTGATCATACAAGTTGCGTGCTGTGGTAAATGCTTAGTTAAATAAAATGCAGAAAAAAAGATTTAGTCAAACTTTTTTATTTTGACATTCCTTTGCTCTAGTTTTTGCTTTGGTATAAATAAAATCTCTGGTTCTCTCTGCTTAATCCTTTGGTATCTATATGTGTAATTTGTTCCAGAGTAGTTGCTTCAACAATTAGCTCCACAAGCACAAGTCAATGTTCAACACATGGTGTTGTTAAACATGGATGTAACTAGCTGAGTACATATAAAACAGCAGTTAAAACAACACATCAACAGGCAGTTTTTGTTGCCTGAAAAGAGGATCAATTTTTGTACACACTATATCTTTTAGAGTCAATTTTCAACTAAATAGAAATTTGTATCCTAAAACCTCTGAAGTGACTATTTTTTAATATCTGTTAATTGTCATGGCAAGGTATTTGAGGTGTATACGATCTTTACAACTTCTACTTACCTATAATGGCTAAAGCCTCTGAGAAATTGATATGAACCTTAGGAGAACTACACCTCAAAAGCTAGCTATTGAGATGGGAGAGTCCAATATCATATAAATCTCACACTAGTTGTCTATACTTTCTAATGTGAGGTCCAAGTCTTATACCTTGCATTTAGGATCCTAACATAGTACCACGCTCCGTAGCCCTGGTGCCTAAGCAGGCTAGCTGTGCGCTAGCTCCTTGCTAGTCCCGGGCAAACACTGTAATGTCGGTGTCACCGCCCGCGCTGCACGATTGTAACTGAGAAATATGGTGATGACTTTGATACCAAATGATACGAACCTTAGGAGAACCACACCTCAAAAACTAGCTATTGAGATAGGAGAGTCCAAGGCCGTATAAATCCCACACTAGTTGCCAATACTTTGTAATGTGGGATTCAAGTCTCATACCTTGTATTTGGGATCCTAACAGAAGTATAATTTGATGCCATGAAAAAATTACCTCTTGAGCTTCGTGATCACTGTGCTGTTATGTATAACTGAAAGATCATTATAAAAATGGCTGTAATATGTCAAATGATACTCTGAGGATGCCAGCAACATATTATGCCGGGTATTGAGAAGGACTGAGGTTTAAATTTGGACCACATTGGCTTATAGAACATGTTGTTCTCTTCTGGGTTCTCTCTAAATAAAATATTATGGTTCTTATATTTTCTTTACTTTTCTTCTCTTTTCACATCTTTCACTCATCTTCCACAGGTTCGATCTATATCTCTATAAGGACTGTAACTGTACCATGCCACATGGGCCCCTCATCTTCTTCTCCTTTTTAAAATATAATATCAATTATCTAGCAAGATTTTGTTGATAAAATTTATTCTTCTTTTAGATATAGATTGGGTAACTGACAACAGTGTTGCTAAAATTATTTTTTCCTATCAGTAGTTGTTGTTTTAATAGCTTTAATATCTGTTTTCCCCTTGCAGACTATATTCTTTGTAGAGTTGTATCCTTCTGAGACTCATAAATTTGTGGAACGTCTTATCAACTATGTTATTTACAAGGTGAATTCTCCTTACTTCTAATTAGTTGCAGAATGCATAAATATGCGTTTAATCAGAATCTTTTGGATACCAAAGTTTGCAAATAGTTCATTGCTGGTCTTTTTTCTTCATCTGTTACAGAATTTTATAATTATAATTTAGAAGTGTTTAGTAACTCATAGGAGAAGACAACATTTGTTGATCTGCCAAATTCTGCTAGAATGTATGCTTAAATCAGGCAGTTAGAGGAGAGTAAGATACAAGGAAAGAATGACTTTTGAGGTAGATTTGACCACAGAATTATGTAGATTACTTGTAGTTCATTAAAGTATTGCATTATCTTGAAGAATTTGAATGAGTGGATGCAACAATCTATGAACTTCTCTGTCCTAATTAGCACACATAGAAATGGTTAGCTCAGCAGTGAGAAAGGCTTTGGACTACAATTAATGCTTGAGAAAGGGGTATCTTCATCAGTTGATGTGAATGTGCCTTATTGCTAGTAGGAATTTTATATGATTTTTTTTTTTTTTTAAATTTTTGACAAGTTACATAAATTAAAGAAGGTCCTGTGCAAACTGGGTTCTATTCTCTCATGTGAACAGTGACCAAGTATGGATTCAGCTTCTGCACCATCTAATGTGAACAGTTCTCTGGTAAATAGAAAGTGCTTATATTCAATGTCTCCTTGTAGTGGACAGGAGAGGGGGTTAATGATTTTTGTTTACCTCTATTAATTTCTTGAGGACATTTTAGGAGAGAAGATTGGATATATAAGATGAGATATTGGACAAGTTGTTGATTATGTTTGTAGAAGATAATGAAATCTGCTTTTTGAGGGAAGGGTTCGGCACTAAATATGCATGGTGAATGAGGGCTCTTTGTCTGATTTGGGAGTCTCCTGGATTTTTATCTGTTTCGCAATTGTTGGGTTTCATATTTTCTTATTTTTTCTTGCGAAGAGCCCTCTGGTTTTAAAATTTGATCACTACAATAGTGCTGGTTGTTTAATCGTTCCAATTTAGATCTTGTTCTATAATTGTATGATTTTCTATGATGATTTGACTTTTATATAATTTTCTGGCTATTGAAGATGTTGAGAATTAATTCATGTATGAAGTTGCCATGTATAATCTCAATTATCCTCATAAATGTACTTGAATGCTATGTTTTAACAGTTCTGTTGTTGTATGCGTGTCAATGGACATTGAACAGGGGACATTTCTACCGCTTGTTTTTCCACCAACAGTATATCAAATGGGCTTGTGGTCAATTTGGTTGACTGTCTTATGTTCTTTAAAGGTATGTGATGCAATGGACTTGCTGGACATTCTATTTTAAGATTCAATCAGTAAGAACATGTAATTTCAACATGCACATATTTATAACAAATGTCATGGATATTGACCAGATGTTTCAAGCATTGGCAAGAGATAGACTGGAACGTTTGAATGCATCTCCCTCTGCAACACCATGGACATATTTGCGCGTGTTTTCAGTATTACCATTAGTTTTATTTGTCGACATTTTCTGGTATGAGCTAATCTTTTCATGTTTCGTATACTATTGAATCTAGGACTGCATTTTTGTGTGTAGTTTATATCTTTTTAGTTTTCTTGTGATAGAATCATGGATGAAATCTTCATTTTTGCATTCACTAATACAACCAGACTTAAAATTAAGGGCGATGTTGTAAAAAATAGCTGACTTCCAAGATCTGACAATATGCAAGCAGCAAAATCGTGTCGTAGAAAAAAGAGCATCTTTCTTCTGAAGGATTATGTGAACTCTCCAAGAATATGTATAAACTTTCTGAGGATTCAGAATATTGTCTTCTATGTTAAGAGTAGTTGGTATTAAGGCCTAATGCTAATTCAGGAAAAAATGTGTAATATTTGCTTTCTGCTTTCTATGCACTGTTGCAAAAAAAAAGGATACCAAAGAACCTTGTTTCCATCTAAAGCTCTAATTTAATAATCTACAGGCAGACACTGTATGTTTTCAGTATTTTCATAAGGCTTAGAAATGTTACTTATGTTATATGTTTCACACTTGCAGCTTAAGGCTATGTCTGACAATGTACAGAACACTGGATTCATCTATGTTCCTGTTGTTATTTTTTGAGCCTCTAAGTGTTGCTTTTGAGACCATGCAGGTAATGTTATAGAAAACCTAATGGAATATTATACATAGATTTTGTAAATTTTACTACTTCTTAAGCCATGATTGATGAAGTTATTTATATCTAAAATGCTTCCTATAGGCCATTTTGGTTCATGGTTTCCAGTTACTTGATATATGGATCCACCATGCAGCAGAAAATAGCACAAACTGTGATAGGTCAAAGTTCTTTGATACATCAGCGGCAGGTGCTTTTTCCTACTCTTTACCTTTAGTTTGATGAGTGAATGTGATACCTAAGATAGTAGAAGGGATAGTTGCATATTTTCAGGCTTGGCAGTTCCATGGTGCATTTTATTATTCATTAAAAATTATTTGTAGTTTCTTTTGTTTTTTGCTGTGGTTTGGATCTTTCAAAAAAAGTAGTTTTGTTCCCATGAGGTGTCCTTTTCATTTTAAAATTTGGCACGTTTTGATTGTTCAAGTTCCTATCAGCCATCTACTTAAATTTAGGTTATGATTCATGTAAAGTTGTTCTGTTTCTATTCTGCTGCTCCCTGACTTGTGTATTAGTTCTTTCTCATCTGTATGTGTATGGCTTAATTTTCTCTTTTACTTCCATTTAGCTTTGTATTCATGCAAAATCAAACATGTTTTAGTGGGATATGTTTCCTTATTTTCTGATGAAGGAATGTATGTGCAGGTGCATTGTTGGAATGGAAGGGCATTCTTATCCGAAATTTGGGTTTTTTCCTAGACATGGCCACATTGTTGATGGCACTTGGTCATTACATGCATATCTGGTGGCTTCGTGGCATGGCTTTCCATCTTGTGGATGCAGTCCTTTTCTTAAACATACGTGTAAACATTTCTATAAATAGTCCATTCTATTTTTAATTGCAAACTAGAATCATATCTTTATTTCACGGGCTTTCTGTATATCTAAACAGTTGTTCTTGCAGGCCTTGCTAAGTGCTGTCATCAAACGTATAAAAGGATTCATCAAATTAAGAGTCGCTTTAGGTGACCTTCATGCTGCGCTTCCTGATGCAACATCTGAAGAGCTACGCGCATTTGAGGATGAATGTGCTATCTGTCGGGTATGCTTTTGTCTTTTGTTGTTGACCTTTCAAGTTCCACTTGATCCCTTGAATTGTGATGAACTGGGAAAGTTTGCAGGAGCCCATGGCAAAGGCTAAAAAGCTTCACTGCAATCACCTTTTCCATCTAGCATGCTTGAGATCTTGGTATGTTATATGTTATTTGTGACTGACTGTTGGCTTGCATATTTGCAGTCTATGAGGCTTAATATAATGTTGAAGTTTAATTTGAAAATGGCAGGTTGGATCAAGGTTTAAATGAGATGTACTCATGCCCTACATGTCGAAAACCGCTTTTTGTGGGTAGAACTGAAAACAATGCAACTCCTCGTGCTGGGGAAATTTCAAGCGATGAACTGTTAGCTCGTCAATTAAGTCTGGGCCTTGATAGGCGAAATGATTCTGCACAAACCCTGCCCACTGGTGTTTTCCTAACGCAGACACAAAACCCTATGGAAGATAGCCCTTGGAGGTTTAGTTCCTTTACATCAATGCAGTTTCCTTTTCTTGCCTAGAAAAAACTTATCTTCCTGTTGATATTTGAAAAGGACTCCTTTGATTTAGTGGTGTTAAAATCCACTAGATTTGCACTTTAGTTCGTCGGTACTCCATTCTGGCTTGTTGCCGAAGTTCCTTTTTGCTGAGTTCTGTGGGTTCTGGGGTTTTGATTCTGCACTAACCCTGCCCACTGGTGTTTTCCCAACTCAGACACAAAACCCTATGGAAGACAGCCATTGGAGGTTTAGTTCCTTTACATCAATGCAGTTTCCTTTTCTTGCCTAGAAATAACTTGTCTTACTGTTTATATTTGAAAAGGCACTCTTTTGATTTAGTGGTGTTAAAATCCACTAGATTTGCACTTCAGATCGCCAGAACTCCATTCTAGCTTGTTGCCGAAGTTCGTTTTTGCTGGTTCTGTGGGATTCTGGGGTTTTAGACTTAGAATTATGGATGACTTAAACCTATATTTGTTTCAAAAGCGTCTAACCTTTTGATTAACAAGCCTAGCAGCCAGTTTCCTGGATACAGTAAGAACCAATTCAAACTGCTGTTGTAGAAGCTTTTTGTGCTTCTGCGTCTCTGATCACCAAATTCCATTTTGGGCAGGACTCCATTTGAATGGTGACTGGAATTTGTAATTTTACTTCGTAATTGGCCTTTGCTTATACCAAAAGATTGTTTCTATGTTCTCTGATGTGTAAAATTCATACACAATACTTGCAATTCATCAAAAAATATAATATTTATAGGGTGTTTTTTCTATTATTTCCATTTCTCCTTTTGTTCTTTAGGAATGCAGGACTGGATTCAAGTTGGTTGCACTCTTGGCCAAGCCAAGGTGTTGATGGAGCTGGTCCTTCGACAGCTATGAGATCAGTTGGATTAGGGAGAGTTCAGATGATGATGAGACATCTTGCATCTGCAGGAGAAACCTATGCACAAAATGGCATCGAGGATAATACTTGGAGCGTTTGGCCAATGAATCCTTCTCAGGCTGCTGGTGCTGCTTCTGGCTCACTTCCTCCTGTTGCTGGACAATACCCTGGAAATACTAGTGGTGCACATATTAGATCAACCCTACGATCTGGAAATGATGACATAGCAAACATACTTGCCATGGCTGAGGCCGTGCGGGAGGTTCTGCCACATGTCCCAGATGAGTTAATTTTACAGGTAAAATCTGAAGCTTATGATTGATAATGCTCTTCTTTATCATTTATCTGTTGCCTTTAGTTATTCCTTCGGTTCAGGTCAGTTATGTTGTGTATGTTTGTTGTTAGATTAACAATTTTTGCTTGGAAAGAAAATTTGTGTGGCTTCTCCTGTCATGCAAGCTACTTATTCACAAGTATATTGTGGATCATTGTGAAAAATTTGAAGGGGTTCATCATCTTAAAATTGACTTGTCCAACTTGCATGTTGGGCATTTTGATATTAAAATAGAATAATATTACATGTACAAATAAATTATATAAATTTATTTATACAATCTAATATGGTAGTATCTGACTGGATGATTTTAAAGTGAGAGAAAAAACAAATAATCACATTATCCAATTACAAGTTATTGCTAGGGTTAGATTCGAACCAAATTGAGTTTGAGTTTGACTCAATTTGCATCAAACTGAGCTCGAGTTTGAGCTTGGATTCACTTCAAATGAGCTGTAGTGTGACTCATTTTAAAAGAGTCAAGCTCGAGTTTGAATCGATCTTTTAGTTTAATTCATTATTAAAATAACATTGTTTTGTATCAAAATTTTTAAGTTCGCGAGCTTGATGAGCTGAACACCTCAAAACTCGAGTTTGAGTTAAAAAATGTTGAATGTTTAGGTTTGCGCTCATTTCAGGCTTGTTTGAGCTCGAATTTGAATAAGTTTAGTTCGAATTTGGTCCTAATTACCACCTCAATTTATATAAATAAATTTTGCTAATTTATTTATATACTCAAATAAATTAGTAAAATTTATTTATATACATAGTTTTATTCATTAACATAATGGTACCGACTGTCCTATTTGTGTTGTAATAAACCATTTGAGTGAAGTAACTAGCACGTCCCAACATCAGGGTTTTGTGTATCTTAATAGTAAGAGATGGACCTGCTGATGAAAGATGCATTTCAATAACTGATTGTTCTTATTTTGCTAAATGGGCATTTTCATGTAATTGACAGAGAATTCATGTTTAGTCTTTGACTGTTTTCATGCCGTACCGGCAGTGTATGGGTTTGTTTAAATAATTAACAAGATGTAGTTTTGCAGGACCTGCAGAGAACAAATTCAGCTACTGTTACTGTGAATAATCTTCTTCAAATGTGATTGCTTACATATTTTAATGCCTTTTCGAATACGCGAACGAGAATCTTGATCCAGTGTACAAGTTTGAAGGCATGCATGCTCAGCAGGAAGGTAGTTTGAATCACCACACAGAATGGCTTAATGTGTTTGTTCTTTGAGTAATGTTATGTGTACATATTTTTAATACACAAATATATACACATATAAATGTCTCATCATGTGATTAGGTGTTACTTTATCATTAATTCAAAATCATTTAATCACATCATGATATATTTATGTGTATATATTTGTGTATAAAAAATATATAGGTATCGTATTATTCTTGTTCTTTTGTTATTGTTAAGAAAAGATCAAATGTTGAGAGCTCTATTCTCTGTACATAAAGGCAGCTTGCTAATCAGTTGTTCTCAATGAATAACCGAAGTATAGCCCTTTGTATTTATGTACTACATTGAAAAATAAAGCTGCTATATACACATTTAACAGACTGTTATATCATATACAGTCTGGTTTTGATGCTGCATTCCATTTGCTTTTCATGTGGAACTGTTAATGCCGACACGTGGACGGCCTCGGAGAATGTTGGACTTAGTTTGGAATATTTAAATAAATATTCAAATAATATGTTATTATATAATTAAGTAATTTTAAACTAAAGATAAAATAACATTTAATCGTATAATAATAAATTATCTAAGTATTTAATTGATACTCAAAACTGAATGTAATGGCATGACTAAACACATTCTCCTTGTTTTTTTCATTTGTCAAACACTATTTCGAATAATATATTATACTACAGAGTGGAAGAGCAATAAAATTATATGTATAATTTTTGTATACAAACATCGATATGTTATAATATGATTGGGTATTGTTTTGTCTTTAATTTTTAACTATCTAATTATATGATAATATATCATTATTTATATACAAAAATTGTGTATATAGCATACCCTTGACTTAATGTCTTACTATTGTTTTATAAACCCTAATTTTTTATAGGTGATAGAAAATTACAAAATTTTAATTGATTAATGTCTAAATTTATTATAATTTTTCATTAAAAATATTAGTAATTATTTTAATCTATATATTTTTTGGTATTGTTTCATTCTATTATGTTGTGTATGTAAGGACTTTCATTTTAGTTTTAATTTTCTTTATCATTTTTTAGGATTAATTGTGGGGGTATATAAGATAAGAAAAAGGAATATTTTGTTATCACTTTTAAAATAACGAAAAAAAAAAAAAGAATTAAGAGATTTTTAGAATTTATGAGATGGCATGAATAAATAATTTGATTTTAAAACTTTAAAATGGGTTGTCTTAAGAAATAGGATTAGATTTAAGAAATTTAAAAAATGAGTATATAGTATGATATAAATAACCGGGTAATTAATTAAAATAAGCAAAATTTTAAGCGTTTATACGTTTTTAGGCCACCTTAGAAAAGTTTTACCAAAATAAGCAAACCGTATTTTTTTTATCCTTTTTACCCTTATGTTGAAAAACCAAGTAAAAATATTTTTTCTGAGAATGTGCGTCGATTTATGGCTGTTACGATGGTAGCTAGGGATTTTACAGTGAAACCCTAAATATGTCGAATGTATATGGATGTTTTTGAATGTCTCGAACGCTTAAAATGATGTAGTTTCGATGTTAATGGATGCCTAGAAGTGTAGCCGTTGAGAGACAAAAGCGCAAAAAGTGAACAGTGTCACGTAAACTGCACAAATACTGTTCACATCGCGCAAATTGCTTGCAAAATCGCGCAAAAAATACTGTTCACAGACTATGATATCTACTTTTGCGCGATATAAACAGTGTTTTACGCGATGTGAACAGGTTTACGCGGTGTAAACAGTGTTTACGCGATTTGCGCAGCACTATAAATTTGCGCAGTTTGCATGACACTGTAAATTTGTACGCTTTTGTCTCTCAACGGCTACACTTCCAGACATCCATTAACATTGAAACTACATTATTTTAAGCGTTCGAAATATTCAAAAATATCCATATACATAATTCGACATATTTAGAGTTTCAGTGTAAAATCCCTAGCCACCATCATAACCGTCGTAAACCGACGCACATTCTCAGAAAAAATATTTTTACTTGGTTTTTCAACATAAGGGTAAAAAAGGAAAAAAAATACGGTTTGCTTATTTTGGTAAAACTTTTCTAGGGTGGCCTAAAAACGTATAAACGCTTAAAATTTTACTTATTTTAATTAATTACCCATAATAACCACTCTTTGGCCCTAATGAAGTTGACCATGATATAAATAAAGCCAAAAAGCTATAACCACCCAAGGTTTAGTAAAATGACGAATGTTCACTCGTTAACTTTTAAAAACTTATTTTATTGTTATGATTAAAGATAAAATTTCATTTAGCTAAAAATATTTAAAAAACCTATAATCTATCATATTTTTCTCTTTATTTTAAAAATATAATAATTTTTTTTATCTAAGATTTGAAAACTATCTATTTTTCCCCTAAGGTTTTTTCTCTTCTTCTTCAATGAATATCTCCTTCCCAATCGTCAAAGTTCTCCCTCCTGGTCTCTTTGTCGCCCTCCCATGGTTGTCTCTTGTTAATTTTTTAAACTAAAAAAGGAAAATGTGATAAATTTTAAGGTTTTTTTTTATTTTTTAGTTAAATGATATTTTTACCCTTAACCATAATAGTGAATTTTAACAGAATAATAAGTATTTAAGTTTTTAAAAACTTAATAATAGAAAATTTTTCATTTCACTAAACCTTAAGTGGAAAATAGTCCTTTGGCCTATAAATAAATAGGCGTATCAATCTTAGGTTGAGCTGAACTTTAGCAGAGTGTAACAATAAATTAAAAAAATGTAGCTATCTAAGGTAATTATTTAATGAATAATTATACATTAATGCATTTGTTGAGCCTTTGGATTTTAACAGTTAAAGTCTATCTAAGAAAATAAACAATGTTCGATGCTGCATTCCATTTGCTTTTCACGTGGAACTGTTAATGCCAACATGTGGACAACCACAACAGGCCTCTGAGAATGTTAGATTTAGTTTTGAGTATTTAATTAGATATTCAAATAATGTGTTATTATATGATTAAATAATTTTAAATTAAAAATAAAATAATATTTAACTATATGATAATAAATTATCAATAAAACTATGTATACATATTTTTAGTACATAATTTGTATATACAGATGAGATGGTATCATATGATTAGATGTTTCTTTATTATATAATAACACATATTTTAAAATCACCTAATTACATGATGACATATCACTGTATATATAAATTATATATCAAAAATAAATATATATAATATTATTCATAAATTATTTAGGTATTCAATTAATACTCAAAACTAACCTTAATGGTATGACTAAAATTACATACTCTCTTTGGTTTTTTTCATTTGTCAAGCACTATTTCAAACAATATATTATATTAAAGAGTGGAAGAACAATAAAATTACATACATAATTTTTTATGTAAAAATAATAATAAACTTTAAATCTTAAAATTAATTTATAAATAAATATTTAAAATTTATTTATATTTATCTTTGAATCTAAAACTAATCTTTTGGCGTACATTAAAATAGGTCATCATAATAAAACACGTGACTTGTGCAGCTGTGAAGCAACCAACTTGAGTATACGTTACAGATGGTACACATTTTAGATGCCGTTCACATCACGGGTCACTGGGAACAGTCAGTCCCTTCCCCACCAAATTATAACGCGTAAGTTGTAATGAAACCGCATTATCTGTCATCTGATTCTCGTGTCAACATCCACACGCCCATTTCATCATATTCTCTATCCTACGCGGCGAACCATGTTTCACTGCCAAACCACCACTGGGCTCTCCTTCTGTTTTTACTCATTTACCCCTGAAAGACTTTTTTTTGACTTTTTACGCTTTAACATCTACCTTTGGGAAAAAGATAATTTTTTATCCAAGTTTTAATTTAAATTCAAAATTATACCTATGATAGGTAAAAAATCTAAATACTCATTTATAAATTAATTATCATTCAAATTTTCAGTTAAAAACAAAAATAAAATCATCATTCTATTTATAAACCCTAAAATCTAAAAAATTTATATCATTCCTTCATTGAGTTTAAAAACTCACATTTACTTTTACGATTAAATTTTAAAAAATTTAATTTTTTCTCTTTCTAGGTTTCATTTTTGATGACTTACGGAATTGACTGGGATCAAGAATAAGTCGAGGTCTTCTCTAATGAAAAACGATCCTTTGTCATTCAGATCTGGACGATAGCAAGACTCAATGAAGCATTGTCTTTCATTGTTTGGATGACAAGACGAAGGATGACATGACAAATAACGATGCTTTATTATCACATCTGAACAACTATCCTTTATCATCTTTCATAGTTGATCCTAAAAAATAAATGAAAAATACCAATTATTGGTTAGAATGATAGTGAGTGAAGAGAGAAACAAACCTTAATGATAAAATCTAAACCTTTAAAATTTTAAGAATGAGTTAAATATTAATTTTTAAATTCTAATGATGAAAATAATATAAATAAAATTATAATTTTATCTTTATATTTTTTACTAAAACTTTTTATAATAATTAATTTATGAATAAATATTTAAAATTTTTTTCTATTACAAATATAATTTTGAAATTCTTCCCTTTATCTTTAACCTTTTATCATCCTCGCCTCGCCCATTACAAAATTTTGTCGCCTTCTTTATAAGCTCCTTTTAAACTCATCGTAAACCAATCGGGTCATCTTATCTCCCAGCAACAGCCCTAACTCGTTACCAACTGAGTCAGCTGGTTCAACTCAACCGAAAATGAGACGATTCAGCAGGATCGAATTTATTGAGCCTTGCTATTCACCATCACTCTCGGTCAGAGAAACCGCCATTTTCAAACCAAGGCCATTATCATTTCCCTCATTTTTTGAAGAAGAACACGATCTAAGCTTCACTTTCGATCTCTTGACTCCTAAACCATGTCCCTTGGATATTTTTGATACTGTCACCGATCTGGTCCAAATTGACAATACGCCGTCGCTTTACTACTACAAGAGAGTTCACAAGACGTTCACACCTGAGTTTGCGTTAGAGACTCTGTGCGACAGAGTTAGCGCGCTCGAGTCAAGATTTGACAGGCTGGTCAACGCGACAGCCTACGGAGGGGAAAGGAAGTATACGTGGACGGCGGAGATTGAGGGCGGTCCGGTTGAGCGTAAGTATAAATGGACGGCTGAAATTAAGGAAGGGAGTAAGAAGGAAAAGGGAGGGAAAAGAAGATCGATAAGAGCTATAAATGGACGGCCAAGATTAAGGGAAAAGGAGAAGATGGTCCGAACTTAAGAACTTACACCTTTGAAGCATCAGGTGGTGATGCAGGTGAGTGTAGCAGATCTGAGAAGAAAGGGAAGAAAGATAAGAAGGAAGGAGAGAATAACACGCGTGTAGTGGAGATCGAAGAGCCTGGCGATCATGGGGCCCTTGTTTTAAGACAGGTACGTGAAAATTTAATTTTAAGTATTATTAAATTAGAGCACAGATGGGGTGTTATTCTTTGCGGTAAGTTGTTATTGAAACCCTTTACTGACCTATAGACACGAATTAAGGATCGCGAAAATGACTACATAATAAAGGCATGCAGAATATAGTGATTTTGATTGTTTGTAGACTTGGTAAATTTTACTAGGACTTGTCCGTCTAATATGATAAGATATAAAAAAAAAGGGGAAATTAAAATTTTTACTACTATTTTAATTTGCGTATACAAAAATGTCACATATCCTAAAGTTTAAATAAATATATCATAACAGTAATTAATTTTTTTAAAATACCTCTCTTTAATCTTTTATACAGACATTCTCTCTTTTCATCTCTGTAACTTTTTTTTCTCTTCTTTCTCTTTTTTTAAAGTGATAAAGGAATCATTCTCTCTTCTTCCTCATCTTCAAAAACAAAAAAAGGAAGAAAAATACTGAATTCTTCATATTAAAAATTCTTCAAAGTAAGGATAATAAAAAAAAAAAAACTCACAAAAACTCAACCACATCCACTTTATACGCTGGAAGAAATGACGATTGAAAAAGATCATTTAGTAGGATTTAACTAAAAAAAAATAAAAAAATTAACATTTAAGGATTTAAACTGAAAATAAAAATGCATTCAAATGAAAAAAAAAAAGTAAAAAAGGCGTGTGCTGAGAACCAGAGGTTGGTGTTGACGCCCCCGTGTTAATAATTATACGCTAACCCTTATTGCCCATTTATATATATAATATAATAATATATAATATTATAATAAACATTATATATTATAATAATATATTATATTAAAATATAATACTGTAGTCTTTTTTACTGACATGACCTTCACCCCTTTATAAAATATAATGCTTCTGTAATAAATATACAGGGATTGATAGGAGCCCCCATCGTTTTATAAAATAAAATAAAGGGTTGGCCAGACGCCAACCCTTTATAAAATTAAAAAGAGTTGACATTAACGTCCCTTTTATTTTAATTTTTAAAGGTTGTAGTATTATGCTTAATTTTTTTAAAAAGTGTTTTCAGATAAAATAATGTCTTGAGACTGTAGTATTATATTATATATTATATATTATAATATTAATATTATATAATATTATAATATAATATAATATTATAATAATATTATATATTAACGTCAACCCTTGGTGTTATCAACCCTTATTACCTTTTTTTTGTTTTTAAACTTTATGTCAACTATTTTTTATTTTTTTATTTTTAGTTAAATATCAATTTTTTTTTTTCAGTAATATCCTTAAACGTTTATTTTTTTATTTTTTTCAGTTAAATTCTATTAAATGATTTTCTTCGATTGTCATTTCTTCCAGACTATAAAATAGATATGGTTGAGTTTTTGTGGGTTTTTTTTTTTAAAATTGAAATTTTTACCATTATTTTAATCCGCGTATACAAAAATGTCACATATTCTAAAGCTTAAATAAATATATCACAACAATAATCAACTTTCTTAAAATACCTCTTTTTAATCTTTTATGCAGATATTTTCTCTTTTTTTTTTTTTTGCAACTTTTTCTCTCTTCTTACTCTTCTTTCAAAGTGATAAAGGAATCATTTTCTCTTTTTCCTCATCTTCAAAAACAAAAGAAAGAAGGAAAAAAACTGAATTCTTCAGATTAAGAATTTTTCAAAGTAAGGATATAAAAAAAAGAGTAACCCACAAAAACTCAACCATATTCACTTTATAACGTAGAAGAAAAAACGATCGAAGAAGATCATTTAGTATAATTTAACTGAAAAAAATAAAAACTAACGCTTAAGGATTTAACTGAAAAAAAAAGAAATTGGTATTTAACTAAAAATAAAAAAATAAAAAATGATTGGCGTAAAGTTAAAAAAAAAAAAAGGTAATAAGGGTCACGACAACCCTTGGTATATTTAACGCCAACCCTTATATAATATATAATATTATAATATTATTATTATAATATTTTTTAATTATAATATAATAATATATTATTATAATTATATTATAATATAATATTATATTATATTATAATAATATTATTATATAATATTAATATTATAATATATAATATAATATTACAGTCTCAAGACATTATTTTATCTAGAAACATTTTTTGAAAAAATTCAGCATAATACTGCAGTTTTTAAAAATTAAAATAAAAGGGTTGGCACCTTGGCGTATGACGCCAACCCTTTTTAATTTTATAAAGGGTTGGCGTCTTGTCAACCCTTTATTTTATTTTATTTTATAAAAGGATGGAGGGTCATGTCAATCCTTGCATATTTGTTGCAGAAGCATTATATTTTATCAAGTGTGAGGGTATGTTAGTAAAAAACACTGTAGTATTATATTTTAATATAATATATTATTATAATATATTATATTACAATATAATTATAATTATAATATATAATATTAAATATTATAATATTAATATTATATTATATATATATATATATATATATATATATATATATATATATATATATATATATATATATATATATATATATATATATATATAAATGGGCAATAGTACGCCAACCCTTATATATAATTATTAACAAGGGGACGTCAACGCGAATCCCTGGTTTTCAGCATACACATTTTTTACTTTTTTTTTCAGTTAGATATAATTTTTTTTCAGTTTAAATCCTTAAATGCTAATTTTTTATTTTTTTCAGTTAAATCCTACTAAATGATATTTTTCAATCGTCATTTCTTTCAGCGTATAAAGTGGATGTAACTGAGTTTTTATGGGTTGCTCTTTTTTTTTTATTATCCTTACTTTGAAGAATTCTTAATTTGAAGAATTCAGTATTTTCCTTCTTTTGTTTTTTAAGATGAGGAAGAAAAGAGAGTGATTCCTTTATCACTTTGAAAGAACCGGAAGAAGAAAAAAAAAAGTTGCAAAGAAGAAGAAAGAGAATGTCTGCATGAAAGATTAAAGAGAGGTATTTTGGAGAAGTTGATTACTGTTGTGGTATATTTGCTTAAGTTTTAGGATATGTGACATTTTTGTATACGCAGATTAAAATAGTGGTAAAAATTTCAATTTCCCTAAAAAAAATTATGTTAGGACTATGATTTGTGACATGAAAAGTATTTTAGGTTGGGTTTAGGTTGACACTCAAAAAATTTGATCTTGTTTGAATTGATATAAAACCAACGTAAATTGAGTTAAACTAACTTGAAAATTTTAATTTTGAACAAAATATTGTATAATATTAAAAAAATTTTAATATCCTTTGTTTTCTTCATTTAATTGATAGAGTTTTAATCTACAAAATTTATATTCCCTAATTTGAATCAATAAATAAATCAGTATTGCATCACCAAACATTAAATCTATATCACCAAAAAATACTCATTTTAATTTAACAACTTTTTTTGATAGACTTGTAAAAAATTGTTTATAATTTTTTTTATTATAATTACTATTAATTTGAATTTATTATATTTAGTGTGTTATAATATTTGTGACAATTACATTCATTATATGAATTGAAAATTAAATTTCTTAAATATTTCTACAAATAATTGTTAATCTTCTTAATGACTATCAATTATATTATTTTAAAGTTAAAATTATAGATTTATTTGAGTTTTTAATTATAATATTCAATTTTTTTATTTTACAATTGATTGTATAAAGAGAGAATAAACAAATTATTAGTATTAATTTGAAAGAAAATAATTTTGTTTTAACAAAATGTGTTTCGTGTCAAAATATTTTTGTGTGTTTTATTTTGTAACAAATCGTGTTATTATTTGATATTTCATAAGACGTGTTGTTTTGTAATGAATTATGTCGTTATATATTGTTTGTGAATAGTTTCAGTGATGTCAATTCGAAAATATTTTAATTCGATTTAGGTTGAGAAATTTTAATATAATTTTATTTTAATTGAATGAGGGTTTAGGATCTTCGATATAAAACTTAAATTGATATAATTTGATAATACGAACTATCAGATCTAATTGTTTGACCCCTGATTGTATCTCAATTAAGTGTTTTTCAAGTAGCGAATAAGTGATTGGAAAAGGTTTTGAATTGTATGCATAATAAGAAGGCATTTCCTTATAGAGGGTTAGAGGTGGGCAAATGTAGTGCCAACCCAACCCTCAGGACTGGGCTTGTGGATGGCTCGGGGCTTTGAAGGCTATGATCGACCTAGGCTTGCCTTCATATGTAGGGCCTTGACAATTCATGTTATGGGCCTTAGGGGAGGACCTAGTGGTTCAGTTCCACAACCAAGTCTTTAGCCCAGTCCTGACCACGGTTTATGAACCGATGGTTTTGGTTTGAAATTGTCAATTCACGGTTCAAAAAAATAAGAACTCTAAGTCGAAATTGTAATAGGACAGTTTGTAATCGGTTCAAAATCAACAATTCTGGTTCATGACTCGGTTCAAAACTAACATTGAACCGTTTATTCTAATATATGATCTTGATTTATTTTTTTAATTATTAATTACAATAATTGAAAATTAAAAAAAAAGTTTGGATTTAATTTTTTAATTAAACTTTTTACGTATCTTCTTATGGATTAGAAGAATTAAAGCGTATATAATTCACTTACTTTTGCGTATCCGATAGTCGGCAGTATCCCCTTACTTTATCATTCACCTCAGTTATCTTGACTATTTTTTTCCATCATCAAACTATTCGTAGTTAAATGAAACGATTCTTTATTGTATTCTACCTTTATATCGTATTGGCGTAATTCGGCTTTTGTTCAATCATCCACACATACTTGTGCTTCAATAGATTCGAGAGCTGAACTTGATCGCCTCTCATTCAATATATTGCTCCATTGACTAAAAGTTTGTTCTACTACGACAGTTAATATCGGTGTTGTCAGAACCTGTTTAACAATAGCTACTAATGTTGGAAAGGTTGATGCATGTCGATTCCATCATTCTAGAACTAGAAGGGCTTTATCTATATTGCTATCACCAAACTCAAAAATAGTAGTTAAATAAATATCAAGCTCCGAGGTGGAGCTTAATGTTTATCTTGATCTTCCGCCCCTTTGCATCATAATATGATCACCATAACTCATGTTTTGGGTTAATGATAAGGTAATAGATGGTAGAGAGAAAGAAGAACCACTTTGATTAGAATAAATTAATGAATATTCAACATAAATTTCTTTAATTAAATTCATAATGTTAGTTATAGTTGATGAAATATTAACTTCATCCTCATAATCTAATTATAAACATTCATAATATAATGTTAAATAATCTGTAATATCATCTAATTTAAACCTAGGATTAAAAAAACAAGTAACAAGAAAAATTTTTGGAATTGTTTTATAGTAAGTTAACCATTTTGTTTTCATTAAAACAATAGTTTTTTAAAAAATAACATCTTGTTCGGCTTTCTGTAAAACTCCAATAATATTAGCGGGTTCATTTAAAAACAAATAAGAAGTGAGATAATAAACCCCGCTTAAAGTATAAGTTGTATATTAATATTTTTTAATATATTTAAAATTGTTTTTCAAATATTCTAATGTTAAGGATATAATGTAACTTGTGACACATTTTGTGAAATAAATTAGCACAATAAATCTTTATAATCAAAAGATTCGTTGAGTAATTCATATGTTGAATTTTAATTAGTCAGCACATCTTCAGGAAATCTTTTTGGCATTTTATTATGTTTACAAAATATATCCTATTCTTTCATAGTTTGGGGATGTGTTTATAAAAATAAAATTATTGTTTTTATTGGACTAATATAATTATTACGGAAATTTAAATTATCTTGTATGCATAAATTTAATACATGATATGTACATCTAATATGAAAAAATCTATCACCTAAATTGGGTTTGCAAATTTTAATTAAATAAGTTATTGAAGCCGTATTTGAACGTGCATTATCAAATAAAATTAAAAAATTTTTATAAACTAATTTATATTCTTCTAATATTCTTTTAATTATTCTATAAATATTATCAGTCGTATGTCGGTAATCAAAACCCTAAATGTTAAAATTCTTTTTTGTAATTGAAAATAGTCATATATCCGATGACAAATTATACTCATATAAGAGTGAACTTATCAACGATCACTCAAAATATCATTATATATAGATACACGTCTATCAAAATTTATAAAAAATTGAATTAATTCTTTTTTTATTTTTTATATAAATTAAATAATGTTCTTTTTAATGTATTTCTTGGAATAGTTTTATGTGCAGAATTTAATGCAGTTTTATAATAATTATTAAAACCTAAATTTTCACCAAAACTAAATACTAAATGATTTATTGTTATTATTTTTATAAATTTTTCCTTACTTTTATTATCACTATAAATAAATTAATATTTATGTGTAGAACTATACTCGCTTTTTTGTGTTTGACCTCTATTTTATCCCATTTTTTCTGGATGCTTTGACTTTAAACAATAATAATTATAAATATAAAACAGCACTCCCGTATCTATCTCCTTGTTTGAATTTATAAATTCGCTTACAATAATTGTAAGCAACTTCAATTATTGAAATATTTTTTGATTGTTGTCATTCTAGGGTTTTTCAACTTTTAGAATTTGAATTTCAGTTCCGTTTTTTCGAATTTTATCGTTTTACGATATATCGATTCGTATTTTTCAGATTTTTGAAGAATTTTTCGATTGTTCCCATTCTAAGGTTTTTCAACTTTTAGAATTCGAATTTCAGTTCTGTTTTTTCAAATTTTACCGTTTTACGATATATCGACTCGTATTTTTTAGATTTCTGAAGAATTTTTTGATTATTATCATTCTAGGGTATTTCAACTTTTAGAATTCGAATTTTAGTTTTGTTTTTTCAAATTTCACTGTTTTACGATATATCTACTCGTATTTTTAGATTTTCGACTGATTTTTTTATTTTTAACATTCTAACATATTTCAACGTATAGAATTCAAATTTTATTTTTGTTTTTTTGAATTTCATCGTTTTAGGATATATCAACTCATGCTTGATAGTAACATCACTTAAATCACATATAAAATGAAAATCAAATACATATCTATATATAATGACAAATAAAGTATATCGTATACATACGCACATACAATAAATATATGCATACGAACATATGAAGAACGATAAATAAACAATGAGCTAACTAAATATACATCCGTGAGCTACTCAATATAATGAAAATATAACTACGACGCTAAAAGTTGACGCATAGAGGTAGACGACTCTTAGAGAAAATCGACTCTCCGTGACAACGTCAAACACTCAAAAAAACGTAACATAAACATACCACAGTCACCGAAGCGCATTCCCTACTGAGGGACATCCGTCGCTCGATATAAAGCGAGGGAATCATGTCGTGGAGTCTGTCTTGAAGCGGTCCAAAAATTCGTCGCCTCTAATAACGGGGTCTGAATGTCATATACGGTCGCATGCGTTGCTCAAGAGATCCCATATTTCTCGAATATGATACATCTGAATTGTATACTGTAATAGATCACTCACGAAAATCTATAACTCTAACCACCCAATATGCGCAGTCGAAGTTTATAGGGATGTAAACCTATAAACAGTGACAAATTTTAGTTAATTATAGACTAATTCAACTAATTCAATGTAATGAAAATACATATATACTATACTTGATCGATCATCCCCCATGGTTTGTACAATAATCTCGGGGTATACGCTGCGTCAACCATCCTCGTGAAGAGCCTCGAAAACTCAAACTCCTCAAACGGTGTGGTCTGCCAACTCTTCCAAGTCATCTCAATATGGTCTCCGAAGAATATGTGGGTAATCGTCCAACGCTATGAAACAGTCACACGGTGGTCGTCTTGGTGCCGACGTAATAAAGCTAAAAAATAATCCACATGCTAAAATGGTATAAACAAGTTTACATGTGTTAGTTATTGATAAATATATCAAACTTTTTCTCATATTATATAATATAAACAACTTACATCGTCGTCAGCCATCGACGTAACTTTATCACAAGCCGTCAAAAACTATTCTTTGACTTCAACCCGATGAAGTAGACATCATGGGCGTCGGAAGTCGCAGCGCTGGTGTACCACGTGAGGAAAGATTCCTCACGCTCTGAGGTAGAGGATTGAACGGTCCTAAGTTGTCGTTTCGCCTTCCCTTTGAGTGGATTTGTATACTGGGTGTAAACCAGGGGACCCTTTCGGACGATCCGATCACGTGTCGTACGAATCAGCTGCATGATCCCAGAAAATAATTAATTCATCATTCCATCCTACGTAACAATTAGCATTAATCGATTTATTTTACCTTTTTCATGTATGCGGGAGGAGGTTTAGCCGGAGAATCTTGAATCACGGTCAAGTCCACCACGCGTGCGCCCTAGACAGACTGAAAAATTATAATTTTGAATATTTCAGTGACCAATATATACGAATATTTATATACTAAGTATAATTGATATACCTCAATATAGATGGCCTCAGAAATGTCCTCCTGTGAACCAATATCTACTATCTTTTTAGTTGAGCTCAGGATATCAGCAAGTACCCATAATCACTCGTCCTGAAAAAGAGTCAAAACATCATTAAATAAACAATATATTTGAAAAGACAAATCGATCAATGACATTTTTTTAAAAAAATTAACCTCAACCTTCGGAGAAGGTGTTCGGAGAGACCTTCGATCGATAATATATTAATGTCGGTTCCCTATATGTATGAAAGGACAAAATGGTAAAGGATATTTCATATAAAATATAATATCTATAATAATTATCATACCTCAAGTGGAGGATTTGAAGCAACTAGAGATCCTATCGGATGGCTTCATGAGGAAGACCCTATACGAATATATATATCAAATATTAATCGATAACCGAACAATCATAAAAATAAAGTTTCATTGATAAGTGTCATACCTCAGTTCGGACAGGTGATACAACAGAAGGGCTAACCGGTGCCTCCTCCTGGCGACTACCCTAAGATAATAGTAATAATAACTTACTCAGTGACATTTTATATATAATAATATTATAATATAATAACGACATTTAACATTAAATATAAATTTGAAATGTCATACGGATCTTATGTGGCTGATGGGATGGTATTGCAGTATCAATGTCGGATGTCGGTCGAATATCGTCGTCCCTCTCCTGTACGAATGTAATAATAGTTGTCAGAATAATAACATTGTAGACATTGTTTATAAGTAATAAATTAGAAGTGGTTTTACAATCTGAGCGACGGGGCCTAGATATGTATGCGTGACGATGTCCTCCAAACAAGTCATACAATCCTGTAATCGAGTCATATCGTCACGTAATTGAGTCATCTAGAAAGAGATATCGTCGCGAAAACTCGATATCTCACGTAAAATCGTAGCACCCCAATGCGCTAATGTAGCATCTAATGTAGAAATACTAGGTGATACGAATGGGGGACACTGCTCGGTGGCACGATGGATAGTACGATCCTCCACTCCAGGATGGTCTGTCGTCCGTGGGCTCTGAACTACAGGGGAATATAGATGTTGCTCCATAACAGGAGGCTGAATAGACTCCTCATGTGTCTCAGAAGTCTGGATGGGTATATCTGAAGGTCCTGAGTCTAGAGAAGCCCCGTCTCCGATCGCGAGAGGAATAGAAGTAGATTAGAAGGAATCAGCATCGGGTAAACCGGTGTACTGCGAATCTCAACGTACCATGGTAAACCCTCCTCGGTTGATGATGGCCGAAGAGGGAATGTGGCATCCTCGTGAAGATATATAAGTTAAAATAATTCCAACATATAATGAATTAATCGACTTATTAATTAACGAGTACATACCGGATCACCAGTGAAAATATGACCTATATGAGTCTAATTAGAGACGTCTCGCGTACGCCACCTAAACATCCGTGGGAACGTATAGGGATCAACAAGATCAACCAATCGTATAACGTGCCCAGGTCTTATATATCCAATACTGCAATATAATCATTTACGATTTAAATAAATCAATTCATATTTTTTCCAATTAATATATATAATCAATAAATTAAAAATAATCAGAAATACGAAAGGAAATTCGTAGAGGTCGTATCTATGCATCTCAAGCGTCCGTTTGGAGCACACTTTATATCTCACCTGTGACATAGACTTGTATGTGATCTACCACATGGGGACACCCCAAGGGTAGGAATTAAACCCGTCCAGATGATCAACCAACTGTAAATACTCTAAAGACACATTCTTTTGTCGATCATTCCTCAACAAAATCATGTGAAGAACATACAATAAGGTCATCTTACAGCGTCAATATCGTCATCCTCCCATGGCCTCGACAAGAAAACACGCTCTAGATTATGATACTGCACCTTCGGACAATCTCAAAAGTACGTATCTCTGATCCTTTGTCTGGAAGAACGAGAAATATATGAAAAGATATCAATGCGTCAGCTAAACGAAAGACCTGTCACCAAAGCAAACTCAAACGGGCTAAAACGAACATCAACTCCGTTAATCCGAACCCAAAACTCGTCTCTAACAAAGAATCGATGTAGCTGCCATAGTAGAAATGAATGAACCAATATCCCAGAGAATTTGGTCTCGGATAAACGAAGAAGATACCTGAAACATGTTCTCTCAAATAGTCGTAGCTGCTCTGGGTCAGTGTCGACGTAATCCTAGATAATACTGTGCGTTGTGCACGACATATCAGATCTATTCGAAAGTGTCTGGACTCATCGGGGATTCGCAGCTCTCTTTCAACACGTTTTCTTTTGCGAGAAATATCTTGCGAAAATTTACAAAATCCGTTAGTCATTCATAAATAGACATATGTAAACCAATTAAAAGGAAAAAACAAAACTGAAATTCGAATTTTATACGTTAAAATACCATAAAATATTAGCAATCAAAAAATCAGTCGAAAATCTGAATAATACGACTTGATATATCGTAAAACGGTAAAATTCAAAAAAATGAAATTGAAATTCGAATTCTAAAAGTTGAAATACCCTAGAATAACAACAATCAAAAAATTCTTTGAAAATCTGAAAAATACGAGTCGATATATCGTAAAACGGTGAAATTCAAAAAAACGGAACTGAAATTTGAATTCTAAAAGTTGAAAACCCTAGAATGACAACAATCAAAAAATTCTTCAAAAATCTGAAAAATACGAGTCGATATATCGTAAAACGGTGAAATTTGAAAAAATGAAACTGAAATTCGAATTCTAAAAGTTGAGAAACCCTAGAATGACAACAATCGAAAAATTCTTCAAAAATCTGAAAAATACGAGTCGATATATTGTAAAACGGTGAAATTCCAAAAAAACGGAACTGAAATTCGAATTCTAAAAGTTGAAAAACCTAGAATAACAATAATCGAAAAATTCTTCGGAAATCTAAAAAATACGAATCGATATCATACAACGGTGAAATTTGAAAAAACGGAATTGAAATTCGAATTCTAAAAGTTGAAAAACCTAGAATGACAACAATCAAAAAATTCTTCGAAAATCTGAAAAATATGAATCGATATATCGTAAAACAGTGAAATTCGAAAAAATGAAACTAAAATTCAAATTCTAAAAGTTGAAAAACCGTAGAATAACAACAATCAAAAAATTCTTCAGAAATCTGAAAAATATGAATCGATATATCGTAAAACGATGAAATTCAAAAAAATGGAACTGAAATTCGAATTCTAAAAGTTGAAATACCCTAGAATGGAAATAATCTAAAAATTCTTCGGAAATCTGAAAAATACGAGGTCATTCCATCATATAATATGTTCGAAAGGCACAAAAATCGAAAAAGTTAATCTTAAATTTAAAAACTACATATTGAAAAATCTTAAAACAAAAAAACGGATATAAAATTCGAAAACTACACGTCGAGAAACCCTATATGTGAAAATATCAATTTACCCCCTAAGGAAATTTCTATTACAATAGGTCCAATATTTATCCCTTGCCCCTCGTTAATTTTCGAATCTATTACTGTCCCTGCAGTTTTAAAATAGTTATTTTCACCCCAACCCACGCTAGCGGCGCACTGTTACATGGTAAATTTCAGAAACCCCTATAGTGGACTAAACTATAACGACCAGATCCCTAATGTTTTTAAAAAGACGCTTAATCCCCCTAACCAACTGTCACAGTGGGAGTGTTCTTTGTGACAGTGGGAAACTGTCAGAATGGTGAATGCTTCGGATGCATTTTTCGGCCAAAAATCGATCATTTCGGCCTCCAATTTCAACATAAATCGAATTTACATAGGCTATAACACAAAACCCCTCAATAAATTCAACGAAAACAACCAAGAATCAAAACTTATTAAACATTGTTCAAAATCCAAACCCTAAGGTTTCAAACCGCAAAATCTCACTCAAATCTCGATAATATGAACAATAACTTGATTCAAACAAGATTACGGAAGATATACTAACCTTCTTGACCATTTTTGGTCGCTGAAAAGAAAGAAAATCGTCAAAAATCGGCTTGACAGTGGGATGACAGTGGGACGACAGTGGACAGTGGGAAAGTTGGCTATTTTTCTTTGGATTTACACAGTGATAGTGGAAGTTTCACAGTGAAAAATATAAAAATTTGTCTTGTTTATATATAGGGGTAGTTTCGATATTTCACAAAATTTAGACATTTTTGCTTTAATCTGAATTTTTTAAGCAATTTCACTTAAACCCCTTTACTTTTATCTACTTTTTATAATTTCCCTTTTAAAATAGGTTTGCAAAAATCACATTGAAATATATACACTACCCACTAAACACTCAAACCAATTCCAAAACTCCATGAGAATGATACTATCTATTCACATCATCCAATATAAATATCCTTACTTTTGTCGTTTCTTGTCATAATTCAACTTTATTCCATATTTTCTTTTATTTAGAAACATAAATTTTAAAAATATAATTAAATTTTAAAAATGCTATAGCATCAAGTCTAAATCGAGCTTAGTTTATCATATCAACCTCAAGCTTCAGAGTAGTTTTATCAAAACTCATTAAACTCTAGTTTAGTTTCAAGCTCAACTCCCTTGAGCTAAGACAAGCTCAAACAAACCGAACGCAAACTCAGTATAACTCGAATTTACCTTAAAAAATATCACGAGATGGGTAGGTTTGGCCTGTGAACCTAACCGAAATTGGTCTGGATAAAATCAAAACCGGATTGAATCAAAGCCAAAACCAAATTTTGATTGTTCAATTTTGGTTTATCTAATTTTAAACCGTAAAACCGTTGGTTCATATTCGGTTTATAAATCGACAATTAAACCGACGATTTACATCTTTTGAACCGACAATTTTAATTTTTTTGAATTTATTTTATTTTTTAAAATTAAAAAAAAAAGGAACCAACGATTTTTTGCATATTTCAGAATTTTGCAGGGGACAAAAATTCTAAACTTCATTTTCACCCCCCTTTTTTTTTTAATTTTCCCTATATATATCTATTCAATCTTTCAACTCTCTTACTAAATCCTTCAAACTCTCTTATTTACTCTCATTCTCATTCTTTCAATTTTTAATACTCTCTCAATCTTTCAATCAAATTCTCTCAAATTTAATTAAATTCTTTCTTTATTTTTTATTAATTCTAATTTTTATTTCTATTATATAATTCATAATTAATTATAGAATTTATTCCTATAATTAATTTTATTTATTATTATTTATTATCTTTCATAATTAATCCTATAATTTATTTATATAATTAAATTTATTTATTATCAAAAAATGGTAAGTAGTGAAAATTCTTCTGGTAATAGAAGATTTAGTCAATATTCACATATTTCAAATGTGAATAAAATTCAATTTATAGATGATTTTTCAACACAAGAAAGTAAAAGTCATTATATAGAGGTAGAGTAGTAACAAGAACGTCAACAACAGGTGGAGATGGGACAACAGTCGAAAAAATTTCTACCTCTGATATTTTCAAGATTCATTTTAAGAAAATACAAAAAGAAGATGGTAATTTTGAAGTTGTTTGCAATTATTGTAAGCAAATTTATAAATTTAAACAAGGAGGTAGATACAGGACGTTCAAAAGACACTTGGAGTCGAAGCATCCAAAAAAAATTGGGCAAAGTAGAGGTCAAACACAAATAATCAGGTATGGTTCTACACATAAATCTTTATTTATTTATAGTGATAATAAAAGTAAAGAAAAATTTGTAAAAATGGTAGCAATAAATCATTTAGTATTTAGTTTTGGTGAAAATTTAGGTTTTAATAATCATTGTAAAACTGCATTAAATCTTGCACATAAAACTATTCTAAGAAACACATTAAAAAGAATATTATTTAGTTTATATAAAAAACAAAAAAGAGAATTGATTCAATTTTTTATAAATTTTGATGGGCGTGTATTTATATGTAGTAATATTTGGAATGCGCATTGATAAATTCACTCTTATATGGGTATAACTTGTCATTGGATAGATGCGCATTTTCAATTACAAAAAAAAATTTTTAGCGTTTAGGGGGTTTGATAACCAATATACGGTCGATAATATTTATAGAATAATTAAAGGAATATTAGAATATAAATTAATTTATAAAATTTTTTCAATTTCATTTGATAATGTACGTTCAAATACAATCTCAATAACTGGCTTAATTAAAATTTGTAAACCCAATTTAAGTAGTAGATTTTTTCATATTAGATGTGTAAGTCATGTATTAAATTTGTATGTATAAGATGGTTTAAATTATCTTAATAATTATATTAGTCCAATAAAAACAATAATTTCATTTTTATGGACACATCCCCAAATCATGAAAGAATAAGGTAAATTTTGTACACAACATAATAGAAGGCTAAAAAGATTTCCTAAAAATATACCGACTCGTTATAATTCAACATATGAATTACTCAATGAGTCTTTTGATTATAGGGATTTATTGTGCTAATTTATTTCACAAAATGTGTCACAAGTTACATTATATCTCCAACATTGAAATATTTGTAAAACAATTTTAAATGTATTAAGAAATTTTAATAATGTAACTTATACTTTAAGTGGGGTTTATTATCCCACTTCTTATTTGTTTTTAAATGAAACCGTTAATATTATTGGGACTTTACAGGAAGCGGAATACGATGTTATTCTTGAAGAAACTATTGTTTTAATGAAAACAAAACGGTTAATTTATTATAAAACAATTTCAGAAATTTTTCTTGTTGCTTATTTTTTTTATCCTAAGTTTAAATTATACGGTATTACAGATTATTTGACATTATATTATAAATGTTTGCTATTAGATTATGAGGATAAAGTTAATATTCCATTAACTATAACTAATATTATGAATTTAATTAAAGAAATTTATGTTGAATATTCATTAATTTATAGTAATCAATGTGATTTTTCTTCATCTCTACCACCTATTGTTTCATTATCAACCTAAAATATGAGTTATGATGATCGTATTATGATGCAAAGTAACAAAAGACCAAGAGGAACATTAGGGGCCACCTCGGAGCTTGATATTTATTTAACTACTATTTTTGAGTTTGCTGACAACAATATAAGTAAAGACTTTCTAGTTCTAGAATGGTGGGATCCACATGTATGAATCTTTCCAACATTAGCAATTATTGCTAAACAAGTCCTGAGAACACCAGTATTAATTGTCGCAGTAGAACAAGCTTTTAGTCAAAGGAGTAATATATTAGATGAGAGGCGATCAAATTTGGCTCTCGAATCTATTGAAGCTCAAGTATATATGAACAATTAGATAAGAGCCGAATTACACCAACAAGATATAAAAGTGGACTTCAATAAAGAATCGTTTGATTTAACTACGGATAGTTCGATGACGAGAAATAATAGTCAAGATAGCGGAGGTAAATGATAAGGTAAAACGGTACTATCGGCTATCGGATACGCAAAGGTAAGAGAACTACGTAGGGTTTAATTCTTCTAACCCCAAAAAGATACGTAAGAAATTTAATTGAAAAATTAAGTTCAAACATTTCCTTTAATTTTCAATTATTGTAATTAATAATTTAAAAAATAAATTATGGTCGTGTATTAGAATTGACGGTTCAATGTCTGTTTCGAACGGGGGTCATGAATCAGAATCATTGGTTTCGAACCGGTTACAAACCATCTTATTACGATTTTGATTCAGGGTTCTTATTTTTTTGAATTGTTGAAACCACCAGTTTATAAATCATGGCCATGACTGAGCTACGCTAGCAATCGAGTTCAAGCCAACTCGTTTCAAAGCCTGCCTTACCCACATCTTCAATGCATTTCTCAGCCTCTCAGTTATAAGTCATATATGAGAAAATCCAACGATTCTGGGCATTGCAGGTGACCCACAAAGAAAATCATTATAAGAACTGTAAGGCACGCGGTACATTTCAATTTGAAGGACATGCTTTCTAGTGGTTTGGATTGCCTGGTCCTGCTGATATCAGTGAATTATGAACATTTAATGAAGTTCACTTCATTCTTGTTAATCCTTATATAACTGTTCTTAAAGCCCTTGAATAAGTTTTTATATATGTTTGCATTTCATTTACCAGATTATTTCATCCTCCACATGAAACTTCTTAAATCCACGCCCCAACATTTGAGTAGCACTATTCATTTCTAAATGTCAGTGATTAAAATCCTTTGTTACCTGATTAAACCCCTATTATTGATGGAAAATCACTCATATCATTCTTATTTTCATAAACACACTAGTCCAGTCCTTGTGTACTTATAAAGCCTTCATGCCTTTATTGTTTTGTTCTAAGAGTTTTTATGTTCTTAAACTTGGTTGTTCCTACTGTTAAGAGGCTCTGATATTCTCTTTTCTTGTAGAGGAAGGCTTTTTCAAAAAGACCCGGAGCTGTTAGAAACATCAGGGGCAAGAACAAGGAACTGTCTCCTCAAGATGCGGCGATAATGATTCAGATGACTTTCAGAGCTTATCTGATTCGAAGATCTCAGGCTCTTCGAGCCCTCAGAGATCTTGCTGTTGCAAAGACAAAGTTGAAGGAGATTAGAGCGTTGTTCAACAACTTATCCTACCGTCGTCAAGTGGCTCGTGATGCAGAAGAGCGACAAAGGTTCTCTGAGAAAATCATTGTTCTACTCCTCACTGTTGATGCCATTGAGGTAAATTATTCTTGTTCTTCTATTTGGTGATTTTTCTTTCATCCATATCCAGTTGGGTATATGGTCTGCAATAATGGTCTTGATGGGAATCTGCACAAATCAACCCCAAATGTAAACACTTTAATATCTTCACACAACCATCAAATTATTTTTGAAATTAGTTGAAGGAAATTAAAAAATGCTCACAATAAAATGTGCCAACTCCACCAATGGCTGTAGCCTCCAAATTTACTCCTGCTGCTTCTTGTTCCAATTATCAATTGTTATCCTAATCTCTAGTTATTAATTGGGATAAAAGAAGCCAATGAGAAGGCGCATCCTTGTCCTAATCTCATTGCCTATCGTAGTTGTGGGTTCTTAACTCTGTTTTCTACTAAATTATTGAGATGGTGCATTAGTCTATATTGCATCTCCATCTGATATATTGATGTTTAGGGAGCTGATCCAATGGTGAGAGCTGCAAAGAGGTCAATGGTGGATGAGCTGGAAACGATGCTCGACACGGTGGACCCTCAACCAGCTGTGAGATCTCTTTCGATAAGGAAAAGGACCTTTGATATGCCTGATAAAGTCATTCAGAAGGAAATCGCTGCAGGTGTTGCACAGGTTGTAAAAATGATTGATGAAGAGAAGGGTGCCGGCACTTTTGAAGCATGCATATGAGAATAAGGTTATATAACTAACAATCCCCACCCCCCTTGGTGTCACTTTTTATGTGTTCTTATGTAAGTGTTTATCATTACCTCTTTACATTGCCTGAGGCTGAGGTGTACTGGATCCTGCTTAGACTTGTATTTAAATTTGCAACCTGGGTGGACTTTTGTTTGTTGCCTTTTTTCTGTTTTGCAGTTTTTGCTGTGAATTAGAGCTTGCTCAAGAATGTTCGAGCTGGGCTCTTTTGAGAGAAATCAAGTTTAAGTGTGGCTCGAGTTAGAGTTTGAATCAAGTTTTGAGTTCGGCTTGACACTAAAATGACATCATTTTTATGTATATTGGTTAAAATAACTTCATTTTAGTTGATTCGCGTTAAATTTTCCAAACTCACGAGCTTGACAAACCAAATATCCATAAAACTTAAGTTTGGAAATATCAATTTTCAGGTTCGAATTTGAGTTCAAAAGTTCAATTTGAATCCACTCTTATTGTGAATGTTGTTGAAACAAGTCTGAAGTCTTTAAAGCCCTCCTGGCAAGTTTACATAAAATAAAGTTAAGCCCATTGGGTTAAGAATCCAATAGGAATTGTAAGCATCAATTTGATAATCCTACGTATAATTCAATCCAATGTTAGGGAGGGCATGTTCGATAATAATCTCTTTCAGTACAAATCTGAAGTTTTAATCTAATACATTTAAACCAATGAAACTATATTAATATTTTGATTTGTAAGGTGCATTAAAAATTTGGAAATCCAATTACGATGAAATTATATGCATAAATAATAACGTGTCATTTTGTAATTGAATATTAATTTATCTTTAATTTTTAACTATTCAATCACATGATAATACATCATTTTTTGTACTCATATATATACTCAATCGTACGTATATACATGTAGTATTGCCATGAGGGGATTTCAACTTTATATGTATAGTATTATTCAAACTAAAAATTTACTTTATATTTTCTAGGAAGGAAATAAGATAGCCAAATTTTTCCAAGAGAACAAGCAAAAACCCGATTTATTCATGAGCAATGTTATGAATATATATTTTTTGTATATAATTTAAATATATAGATAATATGTTATTATGTGTTATTTTATCTTTAATTCAAACTCGTCTAATAACATGATGATATATCATATGTGCACTCAAATTATATATAACAAATATATACCTAGAGTTTTATTGTTTATATATTATCACGTGGATACCGAATTTCTCCTATAAATAAAGTTTTGTATTATAATTATTAGTATTCTATGATACAATATAATATAAATGAAAAACAATATATATCATAAATATATCAATATTTGATGATATATTGAATAAATTATATGATACGATATATATATCATATGATACAATATATATAATCTATATAAATCGATATATATTTTTAGAGAAATTATGATATGGTAAAAATATATTTAAAAAATTTTAGAATTTTAAAAAATATTTATAATATTTTTTAAAATAATAATATAATAATTAAAACTTTTTATCATTTTATTAGTATAAATTAAAATTTTAATATACAATTCGACATCCATACTTTATATTATATTATTTCCTTTTTCTATTTAAAAGTCCACCCACACCCTTTTTCTCTTTCTATAGAACTATTTACAATCAGCCTGGCTTAAATTCAAAGGAATAGTTAGCCTAGTCGTGTAGAACTAACTATTTATCATTTACGCAATTATCAACTGTCAAAGGCAGATCTCTAATTACGTAGTCATAAAGTTGTTGATTTGACAATTACACTTCATGTTTTATTAATAAATAAATAAATAAAATTTGTATTTAAAATAGAAAGTCAAAACGTATTTTTCTGGACGAGACTCACCAAAAATTCAACCCTCCAAAATCAACCGTTGGGTGGCACATCAACGGCTCCAACGCTGACGTCCTTTTTTGGTTTCCCATACATCACGTTCCAAAATTAATGGCAAAAATCAAGACTTTTTGGCCCCCAAAAGCTTTGCTTAGCGACAAAGGAAATATAATCTTCCAGATGTAAAAGGTATAGATTTGACATATCTGAGCGATTTATTAAAAATAAATTTGGTTTGAATTTGATAAAATGATAATAAATTCTATCAATAAATTTAAAATTTATATATTTAGTATAATCTATTTAATTTTTAATAATAAAAATTATAATTTTACCTATTTAATATAATTGATTTAACCTTTAATGATAAAATATATGAAATCTTTTAGGTGTAAGGATATAGATTTGAAATCTATCAGCGATATATCAAGGACAAATTTCTGATGAATTTGATATAGTGATTATAAACCGGATTATTAAACTCAAAATTTTACCTATTTAGTGTAATCGATTCAACTCTTAATGATAACAGATATAAAACCTTCTAAGTGTAAGGGTATAGATTTGAAATCTCTCAACGATATATCAAAGATAAATTTCTGATGAATTTGATATAGTGATTATGGACTTGATTGGACCCAAAATTTTACTTGTTTAATGTAATCGATTCAACGTTTAGTGATAAAAGACATAAAATCTTTCTTAGCGTAAATATATAGATTTAAGATCTATCAGTGACACATCAAAAACAAATTTCTGATGAATTTGATACAGTGATTATAAATTGATTAGTAAACTCAAAATTTTACCTATTTAGTATGATCGATTCAATCCTTAATAATAAAAAGATATAAAATCTTTTTAACGTAAATGTGTAAATTTGAAATCTATTACTGACATATTAAAAATAAATTTATGATATAATAATTATAAACTCGATTATTAAACTTAAACTTTTACTTTTACTTATTTAATTCAATCTATTCAACTCTGAGAAAGATAATCCGGCCAAAATAAAAATATCCCCATGAAAAAGACTCAAGACTTTTGTTGCTTCAAACAAAATCCTTTGGCCGGAGCCATTAAAGACTTGACTCAATTTAATTTTTATTATTTTATCAAACAACTTTTCTTTTCTTTCATTGCGTCTATTGGTGGGCTTTGATTCTTTGTTCAATTTAATATTTTATTAAATTAAAAAAATATAAATTTCTAGAAATAACTTTTTTCAGTTGGATTTTAAAACTGAATTTATTTATACACGTTGAGTTAGGTGGCTTGTTGTAGTTTCTACGTTAAAAATTAGTTCAGATTAAAGTCTTTACTTCACTTCTAATATTAATTTGGCCAAATCACTGCTTTCCACCCAGAGTTTGTTGAAATTAAATTTTACCTTTTAATTATAAAACAATAAAAATTTCACCCATCATTCTCTTTCATTAAGTGATAGGATATAAAAATCATTTTATATAAAATTTTTTGTTTCCTTTATTTTTTTCTCATATTATTTTTTTTCCTTATTTTTATTTTACCATTTTGAAATTTTTAAAAATACTAGAGATGTCGATGAAATTTTTCAAAGGGTTTTTAAAAATTTTTAAAAAGTTTAAGGATTGTTTAAAATTATTTTTAAATTTTTAATAACCCCCTTAATAGTTTAAAAAATTAACCGTTCATATTATACAAAATTGATCAAAATTTAATATTATAAAATTGGTAAAAATTATGATATTGTTTAAAAGTTTAAGTGATACAATTTTTAACTAGTAATAATATATTAATAAGTTAACATTTCTATTAAATGTGAATGAAAAGTTTTATAATTTTAATAAAAGAACAAAACAATTATTTATAAGAAAACTAAATAAATTTATCAATAAAAATAGATGAGGATGGTAATTTGATTTTTGAAAACTTAAAAGAAAAAATTATAATTGCATTAAACCTTGGTTTGAGAAATAATCATTTAACCTTTGTTAATTAGGCCAAGTAGTCATTTCCAAAAAAACTTAACGTACTAATTAATTGAAGTAGATGATGGGTGATAATTTTCTTTTTTAAAACTTAGAAATAGTGGTTCATTTCATTAAACATTGGGTGGAACATAGTCATTTGACCTTTGTTAATTAGGAATATTAATTGGATTCTAATGACGTGACAGAACAACTTCGTCCAATTCAAACTAAGAATTAAGATCCCATTAACAGATTCTTTTCTTGCATAACACGACTTACCCTGCCAGGTTGGTGCCACGTTTCCCAACTTTCTTAAACTCAGACCACTGTCTGCAGGTTTCCTGTCTTCCCTGCTGCTCTGCACAATAAATTTCAATGTCAGACTTGCCTGGACATCGCCGACGCCTAAAGGTGGAAAATTCAAAACCACAAAAGTCAGAAGAAAAATACAATCATGGATGGTTACTTTTCAACTTGTATTGAAAAAAAAAAATCATTCAACATACCGCAAAACGGGGCGTTGAATGAAGATTCTACTGTCAGTTCCAAAAAATACACTTACTCTATTAACCAATCACATCATGGCAGATAGAATAGTATGTTGGCCAAATGACAATTTCAACCCTAAGTTTAGTTATATTCATACAATCACCCCGTTAGAGTTTAAAAAACAGAAACCCTTTCTTTTTTTTACGTGTATCAACTAAAAGTTTAGGATAGAAATGAGAAGTCATTGACGACAGAGATGATAGTCAGAAACGTGAAGAAAAAATTTAAAGAAAAAATATGAGTTTCAAAATTATAAAATTTTAGATATGAATAAAGTTGTTAGTTTTTAAAACTCAAATAAGAAAAATAATATATTTTATATTTTTTTAATATTATTAATAAAATAACAATTGTATTTCTATTTTTAACAAATAATTTTAACAGTAATTGTATTCTAAGTAAGATTTCGGGTGTTTTAAACTCCTTGTATATGACTTTAAAAACTCACCTAAATTTCGGTAGGATATTATCCTTTGAGCTAGTATATTATATTATATATTAAAATTTCAATTTTATGTATCATATATCAATTATTAATAAAATAATAAAAATTTAATTAACATATTATTATTTTAAAAAATATCATAAACATGATTAAAAATTTAAATTTTTTTATATATATCTTAATTATATTATCATTTTTTAAAAAAAATGTATCGATGTATATCGTTAATATGTCTCGTATCATAAGATAAATCATATGATAAGATATGATTACTATATCGTATTAATTATGATATATTTTATAATACATGTTATTTTTATCTATATTATATAATATTATAAAATATACATCATATATATATATTTATTATATTATATCGTATCATATCATAAAATATATTTATAATATCATATTATTTATAATATAATCCATGATTTATATTATTATTTTATATAATATTAAATCATATCATACATTATATTAACTTTTTACAACTTCTCTTTTTCTATTGTGTCTTGTCGGAATCTATCATTGACTTTGACAAAGTAAAACTACTTATTTATAAACCTCGTGCCGCCAGCTCTCACTGACCCCGTCCCTCCCACCAACCCACGCGAGTTCACTTACTCCTTCGCTACCCCCGTTCCATCACCCGCCCCCTCCTAACCCTGGCATTCTCTCCCGCCCCCACACAATTAAATAACACTCAAATTTTACTTTAAAATGGGTCTAATTTGACACTTTATTTTTAAATAAAAAAATAAACTATAAATTTAACCTATAATTCAATTAAAATCTTATAAAATTTTAATTTTTTTCATATTTTAATAAAACAAAACCCATATAATATTACACAAACTTAGATTTAGTTATTTCAAAGAGTTTTTTCAATTCAACAAGTTATCAAATTTGACCAAATTTTAAATCATTTAATATTTATATATAAATCAAACTAAATTATAGATCAATTCATAGTTTAATTTGTCCGATTAATTGGTTCGGTTGACTTTTAAAAACACTGATTAGGTAAAATTTAAAAACTTTTTCAAACTAAGTTGAAGAAAATAATTTGAAAAATTCTAAACTAAATCAAATTATTATATATTTCAAACCAAATTAACTCAAATAAAAAAAATACAATCTATTAAAAACTATTTATTTTGAAATGTTTTGTACTTAATAAATGATAATTAAATCATAGTTATTTAAAATATAAAAAAATATATATATGTATATAAACTTGTGCTTTAAATCATAATTTTTTCATTATATTAAATCATACTTAAATTGTAAATTATTTTTTAAATTTTATTAACTAAAATTAAACTATTTTATATATAAAACCTAACTAAACCTAGTAATTTTTTATGCACATGGGAAATGATTGTGCATAAATTAAATTGGCTGTCAGACTCCATCAAGGGTCCAACGGACAACATTGCATCACTTCATGCGTGTCATTTTCTCATTTGACATATTCAAAAAATATTTTTGTTAGGGTAATTACCATTTTTGTCCCTAATTTGTTTGATTAAAAAATTAAAAATAAAATAATATCTAATTATATAATAATATATTATTATTTATATATAATTATATTTTTATTAAAAAATAATAAGTATTTAAAATATTTTTGTTTTTGGCATCTCAACAAAAATATTTATTATTTTTTCTGGAGAATATTGGTAGTGCGGTGTGAAACTGAAAACAGCGTCAATAACACGTGGAAAGTGGAAACCATTGCGCCTGTTATTTCTTAAAACAAGTAGGTCCATAGGGTCTATTACCTGCCACGTGGGACCATGTATATGGCTGCTATAATTTAACACAGCGACTGTCACCGACCGTTCACCACCCAGCTGTAATTGAAAGCGACGATACCCCTATAAACACGTCCAGTACTTTCGTGGTGGGCCCCACTGCAAACGTGGTCACGTCAGCTCCGACTGGATCACAGGTGTCGTCACGTGCTTTGGCCTCAAAGTCAGTCCGCCACGTGGCTTCCATCTCCGAGATTTCTGTGGACCCCTTCGACGTTAGGCCGTTTTTATTATTAAACAAATCAAAAGCTTCACTCCAACGGGTTCTTTCAGTTATTGACAAATTAAATTCACAAAACCCAGACCTTCACGCGCTGTTCCGCTCACTCGCCCAGCCCGTGGCGGGTAACTAAAACGCTGTCGTAGAGCGCCAATAAAATTGTTTTAGTTGGTGTGTTTCCCGTTCAACAACCGAGAGTTTACCCTGCAAAGCACGTTTCGTCAAACCCGAAACCTTATAAATACCGGAACGCTCATTCAAAGCTCCTCTCTTTTATTTTCTCTCTCGTTCTCTGCATCCGATATTTCGCTTGATTCTCGTTCTTGTTCTCTGCGATTTCTCTGCAGAATTTGTTCATATTACTTATTATCATATTATTTTCATAGCTTAATCTCGTATTTCGGCAGAGATTTGGAATCGAACGAAAGGTTTGGCCCAAAGAATCACGTCGTTATCGAATACTCAATCTAACTTTTGTTTCTTTTGTGTAAGCAATGACGTCTTGTTTGTTTGTTCTGTTCTTGTAGATAGAATAATAGCATTAGCCAATACCGGTTTCGGCATTTGAAGATTGCTTTGTGATTCGTTACTTTCGTTCGAGCTCTCTTACGTCAGGTACTTCGCGGTTTTTTTTTAAGTCTTTTACAGTTCTGGTTCCTATACGCCATGCGTTTATACGATTTGTCCGTTCGTTTTCTTCGTTTTCTTGGAAAGAAAACAAAGGAACGCACGCTATTTGTTCCTTTTCAGAAGGCTAAAAATGGTATTTTCATTTAGATGGATTATTAGATGATTGGTGAATTTAGTTTTTCGATGTTTTCCAATAGTAAAACTGATACTGTTGAGAGTGAACAAGATCTGTACAGTGTCTATCTTAAAGCTGTGCTTGAAAACGTTTGATGTAATATTATTTTTGTTTTGGTCTTTTGATTTCATGAGTCTTAATGTGTTTTGTTGGCTTCTTTTCACTACAAAATCATAAATGAATGGTCAAATGTCAATTTTGCCAAGGTGTAATTTTCACCTTAAATTTGGCAATTCCACAAGAGGGGTTTTTTATTTTTTGGAATGTTTGATAGTAAACCAACGAATGGTAATACATGAAATGAAACGTTGATCTTCTTTACATAAATATGATCAATTAACATCATTGATTTTGTGGATTGGGTCCTTCATCTTTAATGCTGGTTGTGCAGCTGTAGATCATCCTGTGTGGCTGCATATGGAATTGTTTGCTCCCCACTATGTGGGGCAACAGAGCTTTTTATTGTGCAAAACTACCTATAGCTGCTATTTTTTCCTACCAGATATTAGTTCTGTCGGTCACCTTTTAATGTCCAACACTGTTTATAATTTGTCATTACTTTGTGTACATATTTATATGTTTGTGGTTTGTTTTCTGCTTATGCTTTTAAATTGAGTGTGATGTAGGTGATTCAATTTTACTGTTTACACCATAATGTTTATGTTTAACCTTTCCTTCTTCAACCAGAACAAGGATGTAAGTTGCCATGTTTTTGTCTGCTGCTTGAGCTTTTTCTAACGTGATACTTTGCATATTTCATATAGGAGCTTAGGATAATGGTAACCCTACAATGTTTGAAGTTGATTGAAATCACATGAGGGGTCTTCCACGTTAAACAAAAAGACATATTCTGTGAACAGTTTGTGCTATTTATCTTTATTGTTGTCAAAACAGCAAATTTTCAGTAATTTGTTGTCTAATCTTGATGAAACCTTCTCTTCAGTTCAAATTAATATCCAAACTTCTACAGGGCTTCTGATTAAGTTCTTTAGTTATACAAAAAGCTGTAAACATATTGTTTACCATTGCAATTTGGTTGCTTTTGTCCATGATTTTTGCAGACTCTTTGGTTTGTCCTTTTTTATATGTTACTTACTCTATGATATATTTGTTGCTCTGTTTGCAATCTATGTGTTTCAAATTGATGTAGGAATGATACAAATCTAGGTCACCCTTTTTTTTTTCATTAGAAAGCAAAAAAAGTTGGAGTTTAGTGGGTTAAATGTAAAAGCAACTTCTGTGTTAGTGTTATCATGGGGAAGGACTAAACAATTTAACATTTTGTTGCCTTTATTTTGATGAAATATCCTTAAGTGAAGATGGCCAAGGAAGTACTCAATGTGTAATATAAGTTATTATTTTAATTGAAGCAGGAGACATTAGTGCCCTCATTCTCACTGTAAAGGAACTTGATTTGGGGAAGAATTACCTTGTAACAGAAAAAGAAAAGTGTAGTGTGTGAGTTCATTGACTCTGGAAAAATATGTTTTCCCCCTTTACCAACTCTGCCAAGATATTTTTCTTAACCCACAACTTCCACTTACAAAGTATATAAGTATTTATTAATAATAAAGTGATGTTAAATTTTATTTTTTTCATCTCTGGAATGGGTTGTTTTATGTGAAGAGTTAGTTTATCGGAATATTTTTTATGATGTTATCTTTGTTCAACAAATTACCTAATTAGATTATGTTAGTATAAACAACATCAATTTCTTTTGTTGCCTCATTTTTCTTAACATCAAGTGCAAGGTAGGAATTTTCCTCTGGTTCAGAAGCTAATCATTTTTTACTCTCTCAAATTAATCTTTTGCAGATAATCTTCTCTCATAACACTCACAGATACCATGGCTATGGAGATGAGAAGGTATTTACAAGTTATTCTTTCTTAATTTTAAAAACTTCTGACATTAGACTCTATGCATTCTTCTCTTAACAAATTCTTCGATGATTTAGTGTTCAGGAGCCTGATGCTTGATGGACTGCTCACCAAATAGCTGTGACAAGAAAACGTTGAAGAGGTGGTTCTTCATTGATAAAAGGGTTGGGTAATAAGGATATTTGAGTTGAAGATTGAAGCGTATTGCCTTGCATTTGTGTGGGGGATTAAGTTTACTAAGTTTCCACGTTTTAGATTGTTCTACAAATCTTGATTGAATGGACTTGAAATCTAATCATACTGCTCCTGTTCTTGCTGATCCTGCACCCATAAACAAGTCAAGATTGGGTGTGCATTCCAGTATCTTGCCATACTCTTCAGGAGCTTTCTCCCCAGATTTATTGCTAAACATTCCTTGGAAGAAAACTGGAATACTTGATGATGTTCGTGCCAATTCTTGGCTGGATGCCATGAAAGCCTCGTCTCCTCCTCATAGGAAGATAATGAAAGACTCTAACAATGACCCTGCGTCAACTGATGCTGATGTTGCTTACCGTACTTGGCTGGTATATTTTCGCATTTAAGTTATTGGACTTTGTCTAAAACTTTTGATGAGTTACTCATTTTGGTTCTTTGCCCTTTGTACCATTTATTGATTTTGCAGCTTCACTATCCATCAGCACTTACGTCTTTTGAACAAATCATGAATTGTGCAAAAGGCAAGAGGATAGCATTGTTTCTAGATTATGATGGAACTCTTTCACCAATTGTGGACAACCCTGATTGTGCCTTCATGTCTGATGCTGTATGTACAGATTCTTGGATAAACATGTGAAATTTTTAGGTAAAACTTATTTCTTTTTCCTTCATATTCACATTGACACCGTATTTTTCAGATGCGTGCTACTGTTAAAAAGGTGGCAAAACATATCCCTACTGCAATAATCAGTGGAAGAAGCCGCGACAAGGTTACTTGCAGATCCTCTTCTATACAGTGACAGTGATATCAGTCTAAATTCTTCCCTGGCAGTTTTTCTGTTTGTTCTGCTGGTCATCATAGTCCTCTGGGTATTGACAATTGCTTGTTTCCAATTACAGGTTTATGAGTTTGTAGCTCTGAAAGAACTGTATTATGCTGGAAGTCATGGAATGGACATCATGGGTCCTGATGAACAATTAACATCTGGTGATCACCCAAACAATATTATATCCACCGACAAGCAGGTTGTGTGCTGCTAGTTTTCCTCTGCTAAAGTTGTTTCTCCCCCTCATATTATTTCTTTTCTTGAACTGTTTTTTGATATGATTTCTCTTTGGATATAGAGCAAGGAAGTTAATATTTTTCAGCCTGCTAGGGAATTTTTGCCTATGATTAATGAGGTGGGTAATCATCTTACCTCTACAGTCAGATCACAAGTTTTTTTTTCTCCTTTTTAATGTAATACACAATTTCATATTTTTTGTGTATGAACAGGTATTAAGTTCCCTTATGGAGAATACCAAGGAGATTAAGGGAGTAAATATTGAGAATAATAAATTCTGTGTCTCTGTCCATTACCGTAATGTAGAAGAGAAGGTAAGGGTTTCTGCTGAGCACTGAAGTTTTGACTATTTGATGCTAACTGGGGCAGTATTTTTTTGCCTTGTTTTGTTAATTTTAGTTTGAACTTTGTGAACTTGTTTGTAGAGTTGGGAAACAGTTGCACAGTGTGTCCATGAAATCATAAAACAGTATCCACGTCTGCAATTGACTCATGGGCGGAAGGTAATTTTTTAAACCAACATGCAGTGATCAGTCTGTTTTCCATGAATTTCACTATTTACTGCATGGTCTACTTAGGCTATTCCCTCTTTAATTTGTGTCGTCCATGGGCACCATGATTAGGTTTTAGAGGTTCGACCTGTGATCAATTGGGACAAAGGGAAAGCTGTCATGTTGCTACTTGAATCACTTGGTGAGTACATATATTTTCTTTTGATCTTACATGTGCTCTGATCACTAATAGAAAAAATTTTCAGGGTTAAGTAATTGTGATGATGTACTTCCGATTTATGTTGGAGATGACTGCACAGATGAAGATGCATTTACGGTAATATACGACTCACCATCGCTTTAACTTTGTAATGAATTCCATATGCATTTCCTGCTTATCTGATGAATCAACTTACTGGCTTGTAATAGGTTTTACGAGAGGGAAATCGTGGTTATGGCATATTGGTTTCGGCTGTGCCCAAGGAGACTAAAGCATTTTACTCTCTAAGGGATCCATCAGAGGTACAGAATCTAAATTGTTGCTGTTTGCTTGCTTTAGTTGTGTTTGCCATTCACAAGGCTAACTAAGATTTCTTATTTGTATCCAGGTGATGGAGTTTCTCAACTCATTTGTGCACTGGAAGCAGTCAAGTGCTCTATGAAGTATTTTTACGTAAAATAATACGAAGAAGAGGCGAATACTCTTTGATATACGAATACAATAAGATAGCATATATGTTTTAAAGAAAATATATATATATATATATATATATATATATATATATATATATATATATATATATATATATATATATATGTAGAGGCTTTGAAGCAGATTCATTTAAAAGACCACCTCCACAAGATATAGCCAGGAGGGTTGAAGCATACCTGTATTTGCTTAAAGCTTCGCACCTTTATGTAAATTTCTTGTTATTAACTTCATATCTTCATTCTTTAATCTCCTTCAGTTTTTGGGTCAATAGTTATTTCACCATGGGAAGAATACTACGAAAATTTTAATATTTGTTGATTCTTTCAATTATTCTCCATACTATTGACATTTATTTTTTTAAATCGGAGTGAAAGAAGAAATAAAATGGGGATATGGGAAGTGATTTCTAGACTTTTAGTCCCATCTTCTAGTTTAAGTAAGGGTGTAACTGTAATAAAATTATTTCATTCTTCCTCCATTTGTTCACTTCAGTCTTCACAGCTTGATGCCAATAATTCTAAAAAATTAGAGTTGCACTTAGAGGTAGAGACACAACCAAGTTACGTTTGAACACTCTTTGACTCAAGTTTGATTTAAATAAAAAATAGTTCGGTTTGAGGGTTTTTAGTCAAAATTAAGGTTGGTTTGAGTTTGACTCAAATAAATAATGATTTAACTCGTTTGGTTTGAGTTTGGTTCAACTTCTCAATTCAAATACATGGTTCAAATTCATAGTTCAAATTTGTGATTTATTAACAAAACGATGTTGTTTACTCAATAAACCATGAACTTGAGCCATTAATTCAAATTATGAATTTAAGTTAAACTTAAACAAATTTCTTATTATTCAAGTTTAATTCAATTTAAAAAATGAGTTGACTCTTCTAACTCAAATTCGATTTAAATTAAGTTAGCTCCAACCCTAATTGGGTCATGTTACTTAATAATGGGCCACACCAATTGCAATTGTCCAACCATTCAATTAAATATTTCTACTCAAATGTAAAACATAATAATAAAACTATATATACCTAATTTTTAATACTTAATTACGTATACAAATAATTTATTATCATATAATTAAATATTATTTTATTATTATCTTAAAATTATTCAATATACATAATTTGAATATTAAATTAAGTATTCAAAACTGAGTATACATGACATTGCTAAAAGAACAATAATCTGAAAGCCCATCGAGAAAATTTGAGTCAAGATCTTAGAAAATTACTCCCAGCAAAGTAGAAGAGTTTCAATATGATTAGTTCGATCTCCAAAGTGGCGCTCTAGTTTAAGAAGGATTTCTCGCTATTAGAAAAAAAAAAAAAAAAAGAAGTAGAAGAGCCCAAATCACCAAGCGATTATTGAACATGGAAATGTTAGTAGTTTCCATGATCGGATGCCTTGTCTCAGCATTCCATACATACGACTGATAACGCAAAATTAAGATCTCTAATTAAACGTAGATGATGAGAAGCCAAAATTAAATTCCACCATTAAAATGGTAAAATATAGCTTGAAACACATATAATGAAATTAAAAAAAAAAAAAAAAACCTGTTTTCACAAATTCCCATTGAAAAAAATTTGTAATTTTAAGATAATTATAACTCTTGTTATTATGTAATTAAGTAACTTTGAATTAAGGATAATGTAATATTTAATCACATGATAATACATTATCTATTTACTTAATAAAATATTCAAAATTGTATATATATAACGTTACTCATTTTTTAAATACCTACCTTCAAGGTCGAAAGGAGGGGTCTAAATGAATTAAGCCACTTGTAAACAGTTTGCGGCTCAAATCGATACAAATTGAGTCAAACACCAACTTGATGTTGGAGTTAGTTCACCATGCTCGCATGCACACAACTCAACTCAAGTAAAATATCAATAAACTTTTATTAGTTTTAAATTTTATATTTACATTTATGAAATATTATTTTTTGACTTTGAATATAAAACATAATTGATACACATATAAGTAATGAGGTTTAAAATTAGAGGGTTTGAATATAATTTTTTGAGTGAGCTCGAATTATCCATTCATGTTTTGAGCTTAAGTCAAACTATTACTGTCTCAATTAGTTCAAGTTTTTTTTTAAATAATCAAATCGAACTCGAATCATCCATTCATATTTTGAGCCTCAGTTAAACTATTTCTAGCTCACTTAACTCGAGCTCTCCTTTAAGTGATCAAATCGAGCTTGTGCCAATACTATTTGACTCGATTCGATCACATCTTTAGTTTATAAACAATATAACAAATATTTAATTTAGGGACGAAATATTTGACTTTTAAAGATAAATTTTTTACTTTTAGGAACGTTTTTTACTTTTAAAGAAATTTTTTTTTTTCACCTTTTATGAAATTTGTTGCAGCGAGAGATTATAGGAGGAAGACAATTATTGTACATGGTGTCTAACTCTCATTTAATGTTAGACTTATTTTGATTTTTTCTGGTATTTCTACTTATTCTTCCTCTCATTTTCTCTTAATCCAAACACTCAAATTTTACACCCATCAAAATAATAAAAAAATCCACTGATATATTTATTGATGTCAGAGAGAATATTTTATTGCTTCACAAAACAAAGCATATGTTAATTCCTGACGACTCAAATAATTCAAGGATGGAGCAGCATGACCAAACTCAAATAATTCAAGGATGGAGCAGCCACGACCAAACTCAATAATTGTTAGCCATTTGTATTGGGTTCGAATACATACATATATATATATATGTATGTATACATATATATATATGTATATATATATATGTATGTATACATATATATATATGTATGTATGTATATATATATGTGTTAGTATGTATGTATTTATGTATGTATGTATGTATACAGACACACATCATGTATAGACTAGATAAGATTTGCCAGGATGTACTTCTTAAATACAATTTTTCTGGTACTAAAAACACTTGAAAGTATGTCATATAAATCATTTTTAAAACATTTTTTTAATATATAAATAATAAATTATTATATAATTAAATATTTTTTAAATTAAAAATAAAATAATACCCAAAAACACGCTTAATATTCTGTAAACAAAACATTGATCTTTGAAAATTTTGGAAACTGGAGGCTTCAGGTGATGTGAAGTTAGGACCTAGATTCATCTATTAATTGTTCACCATCTTTTTTCCGGGTCCATCTGGAATTTTGAAGAAGTGTACTGAAACAAGCTTATTATATTAATAAAGGCCAAAGATTTGTTACCGGGTAATTAATTAAAATAAGCAAAATTTTAAGCGTTTATATATTTTTAGGCCAACCTAGAAAAATTTTACCAAAATAAGCAAACCGTATTTTTTTTACCCTTTTTACCCTTATATTGAAAAATCAAGTAAAAATATTTTTTCTGAGAATATGCGTCGATTTATGGTGGTTACGATGGTGACTAGGGATTTTACAGTAAAACCCTAAATATGTCGAATTATGTATATGGATATTTTTGAATGTTTTGAATGGTATAAAATGATGTAATTTCGATGTTAATGGATATCTAGAAGTGTAGCCGTTGAGAGACAAAAGTACGTAAATTTACAGTGTCGCGCAAATTGCGCACAAACTGTTCACACCAGCAAAACACTGTTCACATCACGCAAAAAGCAGATATCATAGTCTGTGAACAGAATTTTTGTGAGATTTTGCAAGCGGTTTGCGCGGTTTGAACAGTGTTTATGTGATTTGCGCAGTTTGCGTGGCGCTGTAAATTTACGCGCTTTTGTCTCTCAACGGCTACACTTCCAGACATCCATTAACATCGAAACTACATCATTTTATACCATTCGAAACATTCAAAAACATCCATATACATAATTCGACATATTTAGGGTTTCACTGTAAAATCCCTAGCCACCATCGTAACCACCATAAACCGACGCACATTCTCAGAAAAAAATATTTTTACTTGGTATTTCAACATAAGGGTAAAAAGGGTAAAAAAATTAGTGTTTGCTTAATTTGGTGAAACTTTATTATGTTGCCCTAAAAACGTATAAACGAACAATTTTTTGTTTATTTTAATTAATTTCATGTTGTTACCATCCAATGTTTAGCGTATTTTCAAATACATATATATAAAATTTTAAAAATTTAAAAACTTATTTATAAATTATTAAACTTAACAAAATTTGTTTAGCTATAGGGGATAAAAACTTTATTTAACCAGTGATATTAAAAAATATAGAGATTTACATCATTTCTCTTCTTAATTCAGAAAACTAATAATTTCTCTTAATATTAAGTTTTGAAAAGTTATATTTTCCCCTCAAATTTCAATTTTCCAGTAAAACCTTTCCCTCTCCAACACCAACACCTTCTAGCCTTCTACCTCCCTTCTTTCAAACTCGTCTTTGTTGGAAAAGACAAGTCTTTGTTTGGACAAAGACGTTAATTCGTCTTTGTTATTTGGAATTGATGAAGACGTCGACTCTTTGTCTTCAAACTGTCATCGTGAACCGACGATAGCGAAGAGAATTCGGGACAAAATGACAACAAAGAGCCATCGTGTGCACAAAAACGAATCAACTTTTCATCTTCGTGCATGATGAAGCCACAACGGGAGAATTCCAGTCGGAGTGAGAGTGTGTCAGGAGGAAGAGTTCGATGGGCTGAAAAAGACAACTAGAAGAAGTTCTGGTGGCCAAAAAAGTTGGGTTTTGAAAACTAAACCCTAAGGGGGCACTTAGTTTGGGTAATGTTTTATTACCAAAATAAAAAAATTACCTTGAAGATAGATTACTTAAAAGATTACTGGGTATAAATGATTACTATGTTTGATAAAATTTGATAGGTATAAATAATTATTGTGTTTGGTTAAAGGTAATAAAAAATTACTAGTAAATTATTTTACTTAAATGCCCTTGAATATAATTGTTTTTAAATATTTTTCATATTATTTGTCATATTAATTAAAAATAAATATATTTTTGTCTCAAAAAATTAATAAATACTAATATAATTATAATAAAATCAAGATTATCTTGGTAATCTTTAAATACCTAAGGTGAAAGTAGTAATCAAATTACTACCTATATTACCTGTCACGTCAGCATAGGTAATAGAATATTATTGTAATCTTTTATTACTGACAAACTAAACAAGAAAATAAAAGATAGATTATCAAAGTAATCATTAAAACTCATAACCAAACGGTCCATAAGAGAAAAAATATAACTTTTTAAAACTTAGAAGGATGTGAAATAGTAAATTTTTAAAACTAAAGTATTAAAATAAGATAAAATTTTATTTATTTTAATATTACTAGTAAAATAACGATTTTACCCTTATAACTAACATAAAATTTTAATAGAAATTGAATGGTAAGTGAGTGTTTAGGTTTTTGAAACTCTTCGAGTGTAAGTTTGAAAATCATCTAAACCTTGGTGGGAGAAAGTGTTTGGCCATTAATCAACCATACTTTTGAAAATGGTCTAAACCTGGGCCACTATGATTTTTTTGCAACTATTTTAAACATCTGAATGATTAAGAAAAACTTTTAAACCGGTTTGACTGATAGATGTACCAACCAAGAACACTCCCAGATGGGCATTGTTGCCAACTTCTAGCGGCGCAGTCAGAAATTGTATTAAGATCTATAACACAGATCCGCCATCCATGGAAGACAAAAGTCACTCCAAGTCAGCCTAATTACTTTATAATTTCAAGTACAAGATCTCATTATCGTATTTCTATATGGTTGTAACAACCATTCTTACCTTAAAGCATGGCAGGAATTGCAGCAATTCCAGGATCTGTCCACGTGAAAACTTGAAGAAATAAGCCTGCAATATTTCACATGGCATATCACATGTTCACATGGAATATTTCACATTAGTGTTCTCTCATTGAACATGAATTTTTATCTAAAAAAATTGTTCAAATTATATCTGATGATTTTTATTAAATTACTGTGTGCATGGATCCAAAGTTATCCTATATTTGTATAAGATGTTTGCCCCGTACATATGATATATCACGTTCAAAAACACACGAATTTGAAACAAATAGAAGAAAGAGTAATGTTATATACATTCATTTTGAATACCTAATTGCGTATTTAGATGATATGTGATTATATATTATTTTATTCTTAACTAGGTCTCATATTCAAAATATATGAAATAGATATAAGAAAGAGTAATATATATATATATATATATATATATATATATATATATATATATATATGGTAATTCGTATCGTATCAAAAATTTTCGATTCTAAACTGAATCGAAATACTTTTGTATTGACCTGACTAAATTCAAAATAACCCAAATTATGTAATAAGTAAAGTTGTGTTAAAACACAACAAGTAACAACATGATTTATAGTGAAACAATACACTTTGTCAAATGTTAAGTAATAACACAATTTGTCACAAAATGACACTTTGTCAAAATAAAATTGTTCTGTTTCATTTAAACAGTAATAGTTTACTTATTGTCGTTTTATATGTCAAATGTAAAATTACGGATGTGCACAATTTAATTTGGTGCAGTCTAAGAGTTTTTTCAAATTAAACTAGAAAAACAGTTTGAAATATTTTTAAACTAAATCAAATCATATTAGATTTCAAACCAACTGAAAAAATATGATTTAGTCCGTTCTAGATTACGGTTTGAATATATTAAAACCATTCATTTATAAATATATATTATTTTATAAAATTAATTGAATTATAGTTTTCTAGAACATAATATTAACATGTATAATAAATATGAAAAAAAATACAGTTTACAGTTTGTTTTGATTTGAAAATAAATACGAACCTAATTTTTTATTAAAAAGTTTTATAAAATATAATTATATATATGTATTTAGAAAAAATACAGTTTACAGTTTGTTTTGGTTTGAAAATTGCTTATACCATAACACAAAATAAAAATTATTTTTCAAAAATATCCATAATTTTTAAATGGTTTGATCTGGTTTTATAGTTTAGATTGAATTATATACACCTTTAATAAGGATAAAACAATAAAATATCATAATAAAAAACCCAAATAAGTCTATAACTTTAACTTTAAAATAATGCAATTGATAATCAATGAGATTGACAACCATTTGTTAAATATTTAAATTTAATTTCCAATCCATATGATGAATGTGTCTGTCGTAAATATTAAAACTATTAACAAAAAATATAATACATCAAATATAATAAGTTCAAATCAACAATACTTATAATACACCAACTAGAAAAAAAAAAACTATAAGTAGTTTTTTACAATTTTGTCAAAAAGAGTTATTAAATTACAATGAATATTTTCGGGTGATGCAAATTTAGTGTCTTGTGATACAATATCGATTTCTTTGTTGATTCAAATTAGAAATAGAAATTTTGTATATTGAAATTTTTTCTATCAAATAAAGAAAATAAAAGATATTAAAGATTTTTTACCGTTATGATGTTATGTAATATTTTGTTTAAAATGTTCGAGTTAATTTGGATCAATTCGAGTTGGTTTCATATCAACCTTAACCCGACCTGATTTTTAAAGTTGAACCCAAACTAGTTTTCGTATTGAAAATCATAACTCTAACTCGAATTTTTTCGTATTAAGTTAATGGGTTGTGTCAAATTTGCTCCAGTTTAATCCAAATGATATGTGATTATATAATTGAATATTATTTTATATTTAATTGGGTATCATGTGATCATGTGCTTTGGTATCACATTTAAAACAAGCGAAACAAATATAAGAATGAGTAATACTATAAATTCTCAATTGGATATTCAAATTATTTGTGATAATGTGATTGTACTTCATTTTATTTTTAATTCAAAATCATCTAATGATACGATAATATATACTCTAGATATCCAATATACTTTAAAATTATATTCAGATAGTTTTGTTAGATAAGAAAATGCTTGTATCTTTCAATAGAGCTTTCTTAATTTCATATCTTTTAGCTTATTCATATGGGTAGACAAAATTACATAATTGAAGATCACAATACATAATGTAGGGGACTACTTTGAAATCAATAAGAAAATAATCCAGGATGATAGCATATGGGGATGGATTTGGGTTGGGTCGGGTCGGGTCGGGCCGAACCCAAACACCCCTTGGCTCTAGTTTGATTTGAATAAAAAATGTTTTAACTTAAGTTTATCTAGTCAAAATTAAGTTTAGCTCAAGTTTAATTTGGATGAAAAATGGCTCAATTTGTTTAACTCGATTTCATAGCTTGAATCAATGATTAGAATTTGTAACTCGATTCGGTTTAAATTAATAGTTCAAATGTATGACACAGATTTGTGGCTTGAGTTTGTGTTGTATTGATAAAACAATTTTGTTTTATTCAAATAATATTCAAAATTATTGATTCAAATCACAAATTCAAACTACTAATTTGAACTATTGAATTTGAATCGAATCGAGTCATAAATTTGAACTACTGATTTGAGACTCAAATTTGAACTAAATATTTTTTTGACTCGAATTTGACTTAAATTAAAAAATAAATTAAATTTTTTTATTTAAATTTAAATTATATAAATATAAACAAAATTAAATTAACCTGAATCAATTTTTGAAATCGTGTCAATTTGGATTATTTGCAGACTAGTTGCATACACACAATCTTCTTTAGGTCAACAATAATTATAAAGAGACAAACTTAAATATCATATTCCAGAATATTTTCGCCACGTTTGGAAGCATGCAGCCATTAACATATACTATTTGAATGGCTAATTTTTTTCCTTTTTAATTTTAGAAAAATTGTCAACGTTATAATAAAAATAAATGAAGAAAAAAAAAATCATTTGAAGCTGCCATTGCCACGTCTTTCTCAAAATTTCTAAGCTAAAAATATGACACCTTTATCCATTTTACCATTAAACATTTAATTTATTTAATTCAATTGTAAAACCGATTATTAAATATAAAATTTTACTTATTTAATATAATTTATTTATCCCAAATTGACACTCTAAATTCAATAAAGTTTATTCATTAAAAAAAATCAGTAAAATGTTCTATTAAAACTGGTTTATTTATGAAATTAAAAGGTATTAATATTATATTATCAAAAGATGATATAATAAATAATATATAAAATAAAAAGATGATATAATAAATAATATATAAAATAAAAAGTGGTTTTGATTTTATTATAATTATATTTTTATTTATTATTTTTTAAAATAAAAATAATCTTATTTTTAATTAATATAATAAATAATATAAAAAATATTTTAGAATAATTATACTTTAAGATATTTAAGTAAAATAATATATTAATATTTTTTATTATTTTTAATTAAATATAATAATAATAATAATTTATTTATTTATATTAAATTTTATCAAGATAAATCGGTTAGAAATTAATAAAAAATTTAGGTTCAAAATCTGTTTCCGGTGAATGTCACGTGCTTTACGTGTAAAATTTAAGTAAAAGAAACAAATAAAGAAATTAGAAGCAGCCATTTTTTACGCCGTTGATGAGTCAATACGTACGAATTCATAATAAGTATAAACTAATATGAAAAATATTATATTAATTAATAATTGAATTTTTGAAATTATAAATAAACAAGTTTCCATCTAGCAAACTTAATTAATTGTATTTATAAGTAATTAAATACGATTTTACCCATGATAATATATTTATTTATGTATATATATATTATTATATAATTAAATAATTTTAAAATAAAAATAAAATAATATCTAATTACGGGATGATAATTATAAATATATTTATTTATATACTCAAAATAGATGTATACCACTAACCAACCTCTAAAGTGAAATCTAAGAAATGTTAGTGTAATATTTTAAGGGTTATATTTATTTTTTTATATTTAAATTAATATATTTTCAAAGATCAATACTATATGTATCCAATTTTAAATAATTAATTGATTACATAAAAAAAATAATATGTTATTATATAATTGTGTGTTAATTTATTCTTAATTTAAAATCATTTAAATACTTAATTGGGTACTAAAAAATATATGTAATCATATAATTAAATGTTACTTTTTTTTTAAATTTAAAATCACAATAGTATTCAACTTGGTATTAGAAATTGATATTTTTTCATATGATTTAATGCTAGTTTATTCTTAATTCAAAATCACTCAATCACATAATGATATATCATCTAAGTACTAAATTAAATACACATAATTTTACTGTTTTTCAATCCAAAAAGGGTTAATTAATCCCTCCTAACCATGGTAGTCGAATCTTGTATCGTATTGTATATCAAAAATTTTATTTTTTATATTGTGTATCAAGTATTATATCGTATCATATGAAATAACTTTTAACAAATAAAATAATTATAAAAAATATAAAAAAATCTAATAGACAGGTCATCATTTTAAAAATATTACAAATACTCTTAAAAATTTTTTTATATATACTTCTATTATATCATCATTTTTTTTTAAAGTATATTGATTTATATCAGTAATTTATATTATATCATATGAAACATTTACTGTATCATATTAATTAATATATTTTATAATACTTATTACTTTTTATCTATGTCATATCATATAGTAGAATATCGATAACTATACTCTTGACCCTCTTGAGCCCGCCACCAATGAAATGGAATACCTTGTTTATTGTCAAAATATGTAGAGCTTATCAAGCAAAATTTGATAAGTGATTGCGTGCTTAAACCTAAAATAGATTAGCACTCTTCAAAAATGGAGGTTTGACATTACTCATGAGAAAGACAGCCCACCAGAATAGAGATGCCCCACATTTTTATACAATTAAACTATTAAGGCCAAAGGACTTATTCCCACCCAAAGTTTGATATTTTTTCAAGTTTTCACTTTTTAACTTTAAAAACCTCAAACACTCACTTATGGACAGTTAAAGTTAATGAAACTCTAACTCCTTAAAATTTAGTCTCATTCCTTTCCTCCAAACCCTAAAAACTAAAAGTTTTCCCTTAGACTAAGTTTAAAAAAAAAAAGACATTTCCCCTTATAGGGTTTAGTCTTCAATCTCTAGCACCATCTTTGGCGACGAAGAGTTCTCAATGCATCATCATGCTCTGACAATCTTTCTCCCCTCTTTTAGAACTCCGACTGATGAAGATCTTATTTAGAAAGAAAAAGAACTTCATCAGGAAAGATGATGAGAAGACAGAGTTTTATTTTCATCTTTTCAGATAAGATCTTCATCAGTCGGAGTTCTAGAGGAGGGGAGAGAAACTACAAGAGCATGATGATGCATTCTGGACTCTTCTTCACTGATAATAGCGTTAGAGATTAAAAATTAAACTTTAGGAGAGAAATGTCTTTTTTTGGAACTTAGTTTAAGAGAAAATTTTTAGTTTTTAGAGTTTGTGAGAGAGAAAAGAGATTAAATTTTAGTTTATTTTTAATATTATAAATAAAATAATGATTTTACTTATGAAACTAACAGACTTATTTCTTTATGGGTGGGTGTTTAAGATTTTCTAAATTAAAATGTGAGAATTTGAAAAATCAATATACTTTGGGTTGGAAGAAGCTCTTTGGCCAACTATTAATCACATTGATGGATGAGTAGACAAAGCCGCAAAGACAAATTTTCAATTGCATTTGTTCATTAAATACTATATAAGCACGTCTCTTCTGGGTAGTATTGGAGAAATTCCTTGACGTGTTGGTCAAATATACGAAATCGATCAACCAAAATTTGACATGATCAAGAAATTAATTAATTAATAAATTACTTACGTTATTCCACATTGCATATGCCATTTTCTAATCTTTTGACTATTATTTGGTACTATGTATGTAATTTTTATATATAAATAATAATGTATTATTATATAATTAAATATTATTTTATCGTTAATTTTTAATTATTCAATTAATGATGACAAATCATTACTTATCTATAAAAATTACACATATAGCACCAGTCTTATCCGAACACTACATATATTTTTTTAATACTCAAATGACTGTTTGTACACATAGCACTATTATTTAAAAAAAAATCAAATGTTTAACTGTCATTCACTTCTATGAGTAAATCTGTTAAATTTTCTTGTAAATGACAATTTTGCCCTTTATTAAAATTATGAATATATTTTTATCAATTTAAAAATTTATCATTTATACTCCCAAAACATACCAAAAGTCTCACCAAAGTTTAAAAATTTACAATTTGGTCAAGTGTTTGAAGGTGGTGTTGTCATTTTTGAATCTAATGGAGACATATTAAAACTTTAAAATTTTCAAAACACCGCCTAAACTTTTCGCCTTTTTGAATTAATTAATGCCTGCTGCCTTGCTACAATTAACTATAAATCCAATGCTTAAGCTTCTCTAATTAATTGGGGTTAAATTTGATGCAGACCAAATCTAAATTAGGTCTAATTTGACAATGATGCACTAAAATTTAAACTTAACTCAAAAATATTTTACTTCAAATTTGATTCAAATTAAATTGAATTTGAATATTCAAATTTATTCAAATTCAACTAATTTTACAAAAATAACCCAAATTTTGACTTGAACTCGACTAGCTCCATATGAGCCTGAGCAGAGCAAATTGAATCCATGTATTTGCAGTCTTCACCCTCCCATTCTCTCTCTTAACGTAGACATACCCACATGCCACATTGGCATTCTTCTCCACTTGCATGTCAAATAAAAATTATGAACAGTGGTCTCTGTGGATTCCTCAATTCAAATCTCAGCTACCAACTCTAAATCTCAAATTTCTCCATCTTGAGTCTTTGACTGTGCGGTATAGCAATTGTAATTGTCACTCAAAGCCTTACAATTTTTCAACAAATATATTCACCAATTCAAATGCTTGCCTCGTAAAATATTCTTCGGATCCCTCCTTCTTGTCCTTATTGTTTGATCATTTGGTAAGAAGCTCATGCACAGATCTAGCCACCGCACCCTCCGAATTTTTTTTAAAATAACGGTGGGTTTGATTCAGGTGAAAAATAAAATATTACTATAAAAATAAATTAATTAGAATTTTATCAAATATAAAATTTTATTATATTTGATAAAAATTTATATACATAAATAATTATTGTATTTAATCAGATTTAATAAAAGAATATTAAAATATTATTTTATTATAATTATTCTAATATATTTTTTATATTACTTGTTATATTAATTAAAAATTAAAAGTATTTTTGTCTTAAAAAAATTATAACAGAATTAGAGGTTATAAATTAGATTACTTTATATTATTTATTACAATAACCCTGTTAATAAAAAATTACTAAAATTTTTTACTACTTAAAAATCAAATAAAATTATATAAATAATAAAATATATATTATCAAGTAATTTTTATATCCCTTGAGCTAAACCCCAAGAATAACTCTCCATTAATGTGCCTTTCCATGCAATTTTTCCATCCTGTTTTAGGTCAAAGTTTGTAAAGCAAGTAACAATGCTCCTTTAAATGAGCAAAATTATATGTGTAATTTTTGTATATAATTTTATATAAAAATAATAATATATTATTACATAATTAAATAATTTAAAATTAAAATAAATTAATATTCAATTATATAATAATATATTATTATTTATATATAACTCATAGTTTTGTAATAAACAAAGACCTCTCTCCTGTAAATATAAATATAATATTACATATTAAATTAGTTTCTTTCTGGTTTACCCAATTCAAGATCTACCCAGCAAATGGGTTCTTGCCACATGACAACTTCAATCAATTTTCTTTCTCTCCTGTAAGGCTTTCTATTTAAACTCCATTTCATCATTTTAGCTCCCCCTCTCGACTTCCATTTCCATACGCCACAAAGCATGGACACCCCTAACCCTTCTCATGCTACATACTACACTCCCTTGCCGGAGCAGCCCTCCCTCGATGGAATTCCGGCGGCTCGCCGGAGACCCTTGAAGGGTTTTGTGGTGATCTTTGCCTCCATCATTTTCCTTGTGTCATTGGTGGGGCTAATCCTCAACCAAAGCCAAGAACCATCAACACCATCACCAATGCCAAACAATGACCATAAACCCTCCTCACAAAATGAGCCATTTTCCCAACAAATGCCGAGAGGGGTAGCTGAAGGCGTCTCCGCCAAGTCAAATCCGTCTGCTTTTGATGAAGAAAAAGTTTCTTACAACTGGACAAATGCTATGTTTTCATGGCAAAGAACTGCATACCATTTTCAACCGGAGAAAAACTGGATGAATGGTAGGTATAAGAAAGCTCTGAAAAGTTTGAAAAATTTAGCTCAGAAATCACGTGCTTTTTTTTAATTACTTTAATAGGTTTCTGTTATTGGTGGTTGAGATAAGATTTGTACACATCAAAGTCTTTATTTATAAACAGTGCTAATTATTTATCTTTTGGCTTTCTCCATTGTTGGCTTGGTGGGGAAATCTGGACGTCGCTGCCTCAGATCCTGATGGTAAGTATGCAAATCTCTTCTTTTGTTTTTATGTTTCTTTGTCTACCCAATTGATTTTAAGCTTTTTAGCTTCATTATAATTGATGAAACTTCTATTCCCATCCCATTAATGGCAAAAGAACTAAGAACACGATCTAAACTTAGTCTGATTTGGATTAGATCGAAAAGCATCTGACAATTTGTCAGCCATGACAATAAAATCATAATTAATTTTACTAATTTCAATTAGGACGTACAGTCATTAATCCATTTGACCATTTCCGGGATTTTATTGTTAATAATTTTCCTCCTAACATTTTGTAATATCTGATTTCATGAGCTGGGTATTAGTTGGCAAATGTTGAAGAATGGTAACAATTTGTATAATGGTAAAACAGAAGGATGTAGAATAAAGAGATGGTCCTTTAATAATTATAGACCAATTAGGAATGTTCAGTGTCTTCCCGACCTGGCACGATAATGTAAGATGGCCAGTAGGGTCCCTCCAGGTAGCCATCTCTGTCTGACTTGATTGGTTGTTCATTTGTGATTTCTGCTGCTTTTAACTCTTTAAACACAAAGAGGGCTGTATTTTCTAACATTTGACTGTTCGTTGGCTAAGGCGAAAAAGTTATCAATGCTTCCATATTTACAGGACCACTCTTTCACATGGGTTGGTATCATCTGTTCTACCAGTACAATCCTGATTCGGCTGTGTGGGGCAACATCACCTGGGGCCACGCCGTATCAAGGGACCTGATTCATTGGCTCTATCTCCCTCTCGCTCTTGTCCCCGATCATTGGTATGACATCAATGGTGTCTGGACGGGCTCTGCCACTCGCCTTCCTGGCGGTCAGATTGTCATGCTTTACACTGGGGATACTGACGAGTCCGTGCAGGTACAAAATCTTGCATACCCTGCAAACCTATCTGATCCCCTCCTCCTTGATTGGGTCAAGTACGAGAATAATCCAGTTTTGGTTCCACCACCGGGAATTGAAACCGATGAATATAGGGACCCGACTACTGCTTGGGTTGGACCCAATGGAAAATGGAGGCTGACAATCGGTTCAAGGCATAATACTACCATTGGTATGGCACTTGTGTACCAAACCACTAACTTCACTGAGTTTGAGCTTTTGGAAGGAGTGTTACATGCTGTTCCGGGTACGGGTATGTGGGAATGTGTGGACTTTTACCCGGTTGCGATAAACGGGTCAGTTGGGTTGGATACATCAGCTGGTGGCCCTGGAATCAAGCATGTGTTGAAGGCTAGTTTGGATGATACTAAAATTGATCATTATGCGATTGGGACATATGACCCAGTGAATGATACATGGACACCCGATAACCCTAAAGAAGATGTGGGAATCGGGTTACGGGTGGACTATGGAAGATACTACGCTTCAAAATCATTTTTTGACCAGTACAAGAAGAGAAGAATCCTGTGGGGCTGGATAAATGAAACTGACACTGAAACTGATGACCTCGATAAGGGTTGGGCCTCTGTTCAGGTATTTTCTATAAACATTTTATACCGAATTTTAAAGGTTTTTTTTTCCATTTTTAGTTTTTCCAACTATCGAAAAATATTCAAAAAATTGATTTTGTTATATTTAATATATACTATTTATTTAGTTATCAATTAATCGACCAACTGGTTGATTGCAAAACATTTTAATGCTAAAAAGGTTTAGTATTTTTTTAAAGAAGTAGATGTTATGTTTTTATAAAATTTGGTATCTATAAAAAAACCCTCAATATTTTCATATTTATACATTTTTTTACATTTTCATTTTCAATATATCGGAGAAACTTTATTTTCGCGTTTTCGTTTCTGTGTTTTATAAATAACTTATAATAACATATAATCATATAATAATACGTTATCTGTGTATCTAAAGTTTTACTCAAAACTGTGTAGGTAGTTTTATTGATAATGATTTTGGGTGTTTTGTAGACCATTCCGAGGGCTGTACTATTTGATAACAAGACTGGAACCAATATCCTTCAATGGCCGGTGGAAGAAATAGAAAGCTTGAGATATAACAGTACAGAGTTTGAGAAGATTCTGATTGAACCCGGATCAATTGTGCCGCTTGATATAGGCACAGCCACTCAGGTTTGTTCCATGACTTCTTGAATTTAGAAATCAATATTTGCTTATAAATGGAAGTATTCTTAACATGGATGTTTTGTTTTGATATTGCAGTTAGACATTTTTGCAGAGTTTGAAACAGAGTTATTAGCCTCAGCCACTGAAGAAGAAGAAGAAGAAGCGTATAATTGCAGTTCTGGCGCTGTTGACAGAAGCACATTGGGACCCTTTGGCCTCTTAGTCCTTGCAGATGACTCACTTTCAGAGTTCACCCCAGTCTTCTTCCGCCCCACAAATAGCACCAATGGCACTCTCACCACTTACTTCTGTGCTGACGAAACAAGGTTAATTTAATTTCCCTCTTTGATCTCACCAAGAAACAAAAAAAAAAATGTAATCTTTCTGATGAAATCGAGCTTGTTATTTGAAATGCAGGTCGTCGTTGGCTCCTGATGTTGCTAAACAAGTTTATGGAAGCAGTGTCCCTGTTCTTGATGATGAAAAATTATCCATGAGAGTACTGGTATGTTCTGATTTTTATATTATAGGTCAAATGACTATGTCCCACCCAAGGTTTGATATAATGGCAAGTTTTCACCCTTTAATATTAAAAAAGCCAATTTTCCGACCATATGCTATAGTTAATTGTTAGTTTTAACAGTTAAAAGATATTTATTTTCTTTTGTTCAAATATCACAATATGAAGTGAAATTGGGTGTGTAAGTGCATTTTTCAAAACTTAATAGGGGCAAATGAACATTGCCCATATCTTATTTCAAAAATTATCATATTAATCTCAAATATTTTTAAAATATACTTATAATGTCAATAGTTTTAATATAACATTCACATTCCTAATTTGTTGTATTTTATTCATTTTTTTGAATGTGTAATTGTAACTTTTTGAAATTACTAAGGGCATATTAAAATTTAAAAATTCAAAAACACCCCCAAACTTTTTTTAGAATTTCTAAAAACTCTTACAAATTTCATTAACACCTTCAAAATTTTAAATAATTACAATGTACCCCAAAATATGATTATATTTTATTGACACCTCTATTTATACTTATACTAAAATTTTTAAAATAAACTTTCAGGGTAAAACATTATTAGGTTAGAGAGTTTTTTTGTCTTTTCAATAATTTTATAAAAAACAAAATTAAATAAATTTAATAGATAGATCGATAATTAATTTTTTCATACTTAACGGGTAAAAATCTGTTATTTTATCAAATCTTAAATGAAAAATAGTCTTTTAATGTATATATGGTTTAATTTTTTTAACTATACTAGATGGATTTCTTTATAATGTTTATGAATGATCAGGTTGATCATTCGATTGTGGAAAGCTTTAGTCAAGGAGGGAGGAGAGTTATCACATCAAGAATTTACCCGACAGAGGCCATCTATGGAGCTGCAAGATTGTTCTTGTTTAACAATGCAACAGGAGTTAATGTTACAGCCACACTCAAGATCTGGCAACTGAGTTCTGCCTTCATCCATCCTTTCCCATTGGACCAATAGGAATCGAGCCCACCTTGTTGCCAAAAATTTGTGCAAATTTTGTGGCAACCTGATCATATATTTTGTTATCATTTTTTGGTAGGGCTGTCGTTTAATTATTCTGTATTACGTAGATATGCCCTTTGCCTCTTGCTGTATTTCGTTGTTAGTTATTATCACAAATAGTCCTTATATTTACGGTTAAATTTAAATCGAGTTTGTTCAAATTCAATGAACCCAAAATAAGTTCAATTTAAGCAAACTCAAACTTAAATTTAAACTTTATGGTGTTTGGGTTGTTAAGCTAACAAATCTAAAAAATTTTGATACAAAACAACGTTTCTTTAATCAAAATACATTAAAATAACGGTGTTTTAGTATTAAGTTAAACTTAAAACTCGAATTTGTGTTAAACTTGAACACTTTTGAAATGAGCTCGATGAGTTTAAACTTGGTTACATACAAATTGAGTTGAACTTAAGTTTAAACAAATTTAAACTCAATTTGATTTGATTTAAATCTAGCTCTACTTTATATTTAACCTCGATTGTGTTATTGCAATATTAATTAGGAATTTTGTTTTATGGATTTTAAATAGAGCAATGCTATGTGTACCTATTTTTGGTATATAATTCATGTACACAGTGATGTGTTATCATGTAATTAGGTGATTTTAAAACATGTGTCATTATATGATAAAGAAACATCCAATCATATGATAACACCTCATCTGTGTACACAAATTATGTATCAAAGATGGGTACACATAATTTTATTGTTTTAAATAACGTTTGTCTAATTACGGTTAAGGAAATTAAATTGCAAAGAATAATTATTAGTTATGGATTCTCCTAGACATGACTTGTTTAACCTCATGTTTGAACAAAATTTTTGGTTTGGGTTTAGGCTTTCTCCATTCGAGTCTCAAAATTTTTGTATAAATCCAATCATTATATTTCACTATATTGAAATATATATATATATATATATATATATATATATATATATATATATATATATATATCAATTTGAAAAATTAAAAAATTTAGTTTTTAAGTACACAAGTATGTAATATTTAAACTTATTTTAAATTTATTCTCAAACATGAAAATAATAAACAATACGTAAATATAACATTAATATGAATTAACAAGCCCTACATTTTTAGGCTTATCAGGTCTCGAATTTGAATAATCTTTGTTTAAGTCCAAACTTGATAACTTAATAGACAATTTTTTTTTGTTCAAGTCCATTCAAGATCTAAATTATGTTCTCTCAAAAATGGTTTTTTCGAACCGAACAATTAGACCTTAAGATTGCACTCGTAGTTACGGAAGTCTTAAAGGCTTTTTAAATGGTCATTTTTGATATTTTGAATTCAGATGAGCTCAATCATTTTACATATGCTTAGATCTGCCTTACACAGTCTTGAGTTAATAATTTATATAATAAATAGGTATACATTTAATTGCATTTAAAGTGCGCAAAAATTTTAAATAAATTATTAAAAATATTAAGCTTTAAAACTTTGTATATAAATTAACATGATATACAATAAATTAAAATTTTATTATCAAAATTTTATATAAATAATTAAATTCAAAATATGAATGACCGTTCATCTAAAAAAGAAAACATTCAATAAATTTATATGGGTTGGGCTTGGGTATCCATTCTCTATCCAGTTGACCCAAATTAGCCCACAACATAGTGACTCTTCAGACCATTGTAAAAAAGAGTAGATTTAAGTCAAGTCAAATTGGGTTTAAACTCATGTTCATTTCACATTAGTCAAATTCGAACTAAAGTTTTAGTTTCTAGTTCAACTCAAATTTGAGGGCTCGTCAACATCACCATATTAGAGTTCTTCTTTAACCATTATTTTTCTTTTTCGACAATTCTTTACTTTTCTCTATGATTCTTCTACTTCTTCAACAATTCTTCATATTTTCTAATAAATATTTTTCTTTTTCTTCCCAATGTCATTCAACATTCAAATTGATTTGAACTTGAAGTTGAAGTACTCATTTAAAAATTAAGTCAAACTCAAACTTACCTTTATTTAAATTCGATTCAATTCGAATCTACTCTTAATGGTAAATAAGGACTCCCTTTCATGATTTTCCCCATAAAGGTGTTTTTTTTTTCTTATAACAAAAAATCCCACTCGAATTGGATTGTTCTTTCAAAATCAAACTAATCTTACTAAACAAGACAAACCCTAAATTTAGTGATTAACCCTATAACTACTGAATCAAATCAATTAAGAGTTTAATCTTAATATATCATCATAAAAAACTTAATCTATATTTTTTTATGCATAAAACTTTATTTTTTACTACTCAAACTATCTATTAGAATAAGGTGTATTCAAAAAAAGTTATCCTCACTTATTCAAGTATTTTGATCTCAATTATCATGACTTGTATTTACTTCATACTTGACTATAGACAAGTCAAAGTATGGCAAAGACCAATTACTGTATTTATTCAATTAAAAATTCGAATTAACAATAATTATGGGTTCCCGTCAAATAATTTTTTTATAACAAAAAAATTTTATTAAATTTGATCATCATATCTATAGAATCAAATCAATCATATTAAATAAGATAAATTTTAAATTTAATAATTAATAAATCAAATTATTTAAAAATTTAATTTTAATATATTATTAAAAAAATTAAAAATCATATATTTTGTCACTTAAATTAATCATCGAGGTTAGTCAATTAAATTAATTATCACAAAAGTGTTCCACTCAGGAGCCATGCAAGTGACAATGAGCTGGCAGATGACCGTTAGGATACTTGGAATGACTGTTCTGGCGGAATCAATGCAGCCAATCGCTGCTTATTTTATGGCCTTCTGTTTATTTTCTTTTTACTATTTTTTTATTTTTTTTTTATTATATTCTTGTCTACCTACTCTTTGTGCCTTTCAACTTTTTCTTTTCTCGGTTTATCCACATGATCAGAACTAATCTAACTAGGGTTAGATTCAAATTGAGCTAAGTTTAAACTTAAATTTGAGCTTAAGCTCGACTCAATTTACATAGAGTTGGCTCGAATTCGAGCTTGAGTTTGATCAAGCTCAGCTAAAGCCAACTCATTTCGAGCTTGAGTTTGATCAAGCTCAACTAAAGCCAACTCATTTCGAGCTTGATCGAGGTGAGCTCAAACTCGACTTATTTTTTGTTATTAAAACGATATCTATCGTTTTAATACATATTGATCAAAACGATGTTGTTTTATATCAAAAAATTTTATTAAAAAATCTGACGAGTAGCTCAAACTCGAGCTCGACCGAGCTCGGCTACGGCCGGCACAACTCGAATCTAGCTCTAACTCCAATTGAAAAAAGCTGTGTTATTAAAACTAAAAAAACAGTGTCGTTAATGCTAGATTGGACCGTTGTTTTTACTTGAATCGACTCTCTGTTTAGTTTAGTTTATTTAAAAATTTGATTTTATTTTTAGATATATTTATAAAAAAAAATTAAAGTAATAGTTGATAATATTAAATGAGTATAATTGAATAATTTGTTAGAAGTTAAATAATTATTATTAAAAATAAATAAATATTAATTAGAGAGAATAATTAAATTGAATTGAATTGATTTTAATAGATTAAAATAAGTTAATTATTTATATAACTATTTTTAATAAGAGAACACTAGATAAATGACATTAGAACATTCGATTTAAATACATATTATTTATATTTAAAAAATATGATAAATATTTAATAGTATTTAAGAAACACATTATAATTTATGATAAGTATTTCCCACCGTAAGGTTGGTCAAATAATATTCCCATCATTTAAATTTGAAAAGTTTATATTTCTCCTATTATCTAATTTTATTGATAAAAATATTATTATAAAATAAACTATAAAAACAAAAATTCAAAATATATTTAAAATGTATGGATTTTAGGTTTGATAAATCAATAATTTTTATTTTTAAGTTTGAAAATTTTAAGTTTTTATTTGTTATTTAATTATTTATGTAACAAAAACAAAAATATTATTTAAAAAAAAAGTAAAAGCAAAAATTTTTAAAATATTTATAATATATAATTTTCTCATATTTTTTTTTAATAATCTTTTCCTCTTCTATTCTCACTTTTTTTTTTCCCAATGAATGCCACTTTTTTTTTTTTTCTATTAGTGCTTACTTTTCTCCAATCTTCCTTCCTTTTCTTCTCTCCCTCAACAAATGTCGATTTATATTTTCTTCTTTTTTCACTTTCTCTTTTTAACAAATATCAATTTATCTCTTTTATTTTTTATCGTCCACTCAATTCTTTTTATAATTATAAGCATTGAAAGATAAATTAGTCAGTTAAATTTTTATTTTAAATATGATGTTTTTATAATTAATAAAATTAAAAATATTGATAATTGAAATATGTATTAAACAATAATGATAAAACCGTTATTTATAGTAAAATAAAAAAAAAATCACTAATAAAAACAGATGGTAGGTGAAATTTTTAAATTTTACAAACTTGAAATGCAATAATTGTCATTCCACTGAATATTCGGTGCGACATAGTCATTTGGCCATTCAAAACCCATTCAAACTAAGTTAGGAAATGTAGGTTTGTAAGTGATAATATTATATAGTAAATTCGTAATTCCGAAGCGAAAAATCTCTTTATTCTTTAATTGGCCAAAGGATTAATGTCTATCCAAAGATTATTTTTTTCTCAAAATTTTATTTGTTAATTTTAAAATATTTAAATACTCATTTATGTGTTAAAAATTTTGTTGTTATTAAAATCGTCATTTAAAATTTTATTTTAAAAAACTAATTTATTCTCATTTCTCACATTAATTTTAAAAATTAATAATTTCTTTACAAACTTAATTTTAAAAAATTATTTTTTCACCCTCACCATTTAAAGTTCTTAGGAATTTCAAATTTTAGAGTAAACGACCCCCTTAGATCAAAATGGTCAATTTATCATAATCGCTCTATGCATTGATCGACGCATAGTTCATAGTATCAATATGTGTGATTCACACAAATCGACAATGACAAATCCACCAGAAAGGGAAAGAAGATGTTATCAGAGTGAATTATCGAAAAGAATGGACGCCAAAATTAGGGAATGAATATTTAAAGGTGTAAATACAATGTTTTAAAATTTGAAAGGGGAGACTGTTAACCTTAAAATATAAAAATCCTAAGAATCCTAAATGGTGAGTGTGAAAATGAGACTTTTAAAAATTAAGTTATAAGAAAAATTATTAGTTTTTAAAACTAAAATAAAAAATAGAAATAAATTAATTTTTTAAATAAAATTTTAAAATAATAATTTTATTCTTAACAATAACAATAAAATTTATCAGGTAAATAGATATTTAAAATTAAAAAAGTAAGAATTAAAAAAAAGAGTAATCCTTGCGTGGGAAAAAGTCCTTTAACCTCTTTAATTTCAACCAAATTAATGATCCAAATTCATTCCACTTTCAAACAGCTGCAACACCCCAGTTTCAAAGGGCAATATTCCACCTCCACCACTGCCTCATTCTCCTTTTCCAGTCAAAAATTTTCACAGTTGCTCAGTTCTTCTTTTACGGTCAAAATCTCCACCTCTCTCTGATTACTTTTTCTAGTGACAAAATGATGGATTTAGAGGTCGATTGGTAACAAAGAGTTTTTACACGGATTAAAATTTTAGTTTGAGTTTGGCATATTCCGATATCACTCAACGAATTACGGGCCATATTTTCTCCTTAATAGGGACTATGTTAATCCAAAAATAGGTTGTTAGTGGTTATCTCGAATATTATAATAATAATATATCTTTTATTATTTATATTATTTTATATGATTTGATAATTAATAAATAATTTTAATAATATTTTATTACCATGATATGACATATGATATAAGGGTAACCTATTTACTTCTTATTATGTTACGTAGTAAAAATTTATCAAAATAATATTGATTTTATTATAATTGTATCAATTAACAGAAAAAAATATATTAAAATAATTTTATTTGAAAGTATTTAAATAAAATAATAATTTAATATTATTTTATCATATTTAATACATATAATAATTATTTATATATATTATTTTTATTAAAATAATAATAATTTATGTAAAGTAAAATTCATTTAATCTATAATTATAATAATTTTTTATTTTTTAATAGTAAAAGATTGTCTAACTAAATGCCCACTTAAAGTAAATTTAATAAGTGCCAATTAATTAATGGTTTACGGTATGTGATTGTATATTCTCTTGTAAACAATAAACTTGTGCAGGGTATTCACACAATACGATATACATCTTATGATATAGATTGATATATTTATCAAAATAATAATAATATAATGGGGATTGTATATAAATAATTTTAAAATTTTTAAGATATTTGTAATATTTTTTAAAATAATGATATATTAATTAGTTTTTTATTATTTTATTTTTTAAAAATAGTATCATATGATACGATATGATATTTGATACACGATACGATATGCGATTTGAATACCATATATTTGAATGATTTATCATTATATGATTGAGTTTATTTTATTTTTAATTCAATATTATCTAATCATATAATAATATATTATCTATATATCTAATTAGATATTCAGAATTGAGAGCACATTGATTTTTTTGATAAAAATTTTGATAAGGAGAGGAGGCTTTTCATGTGGGTAGCGTTAATGGGAGAAGTTTTCAGGGTGACATTTCGGTTTACCAATTTATTAATATTATTGCAAATTGACATTGTAGTCGGTAGTCGGTGATTCACATCAGAACGAGCTTCACTGAAAACACTTGACCAAATAACTTTCCCACCCAAGGTTTGATGCGAACGTTTAATACCTATTAATTATCAAAAACTTAAATATTTATCTATTTATTAAATTTTATTGTTATTATCAGCGGTAAAATTATTATTTAATAAAAATATTTAAAAAACTATATATTTGTCACATTTTCTCTCTCAAGTTTAAAAATTAACTATTTTGTTTCAACCTAAAATTTGAAAAATGACTATTTTCCCTTTAGAGTTTGTATTTTCTTCCTTACCCTTTTTTTGGTGACCGAAGCTAGCCAACGTCCTCCCTTTCAACTCCCTAACAAAGACGAATCATTAGCCAACTGGGAGTTGGTTGACAATTCATCAGGACGACATCACAAATCTGTGGGTCGCACAAATTAATTTGGCCTATTTGTGCGTAGCACAAATTTGCGATGTTGCCTTGATGAATTGTCAATCGACCTCCAGTTGGTTAATGATTTGTCCTCGTCTGAGAAATCGAAGGGAGGAGATTGGTCGGCTTTGATCATCAGAGAAAAAATAAAGTAAAAAATGCAAACCTTAAAGAGGAAATACTCATTTTTTAAATTTTGAGTTAAGGGAAAAATTGTTAGGCTTTAAACTAAAGAGGAAAATTGTGATGAATTTATAGTTTTTAAAATTTTTTTATTAAATAACAATTTTACCTTTGACAGTAATAATAAAATTTAACAGATAGATAAATATTTAAATTTTCATTAATTAACGAGTTAAAAGTTGGGTTTGTATCAAAACTTGGGTGGGAAATTTTATTTGGCCAAAACACTTTTAGAAAAATTGGGGCATGAAGTACACGATTAAAAGGGTTTCAATCATGTTGGCTCCATCATCAACCACTCTTACCACCACGCATGGAAAAATGGAAAGTGTCATCATTCATAATTGAATTCAATATCTTATAATTACTTGATTCATTTTTGAAGGATCGACACCCCCGGGTGATGTTGCTGGCTAAATTTTGACTATACAAAATTCCAGCTCAAACATGTTACGCGGCCAACAGAAATGAGCTTTGTGTTATATGCATTATAGCACATGAAAATTAATGTTATGAGTGTTCGATTGAATATTCAGATAATATATTATTATATCATTTAATTATATAATAATAAATTATCTAAATATCTAATTAAATACTTAAAATTAAATATACATAGTTTTAGTTTTAACATGATTTTAAAAACTGGATTGGATCGACATGTCTAACCTTATTGAATTGTCAACCATTAGCCAAATCAATTAATATGATATAGTTAATATATCATATAATATAATACATATTATTGATACAGATCGATTCACTTTTTAAAAAAATGATAATGTAATAGAGATATAAATAAAAAATGATAATGGTTGAAAAAGTGAGATTAATGACTAGATATATCATCTATCTCTCAATCAACTTTGAACAGTTGGAAAAATGGGACTTATACAATTTTATACATTCTTATGATTTTCTCAATATGTTATTGTAGCCTTTATCTAAATCATTTTTCATCTTTTATTCGGATATAAGATAAGAATCACTTTTTATCTTTTCAAGATTACACAATTATTTAGTTTCCATATAAATAAAAGATGATCAAAATTCTAGATTCATTGTATTAAAACTAGGGGTGCTCAAAACAACTTAATTGAATTCGTTTGTCAATTTTTTGAATCAAATCAAATTTTCTATTTAGAAAAAATTATGAATTGAAATCAAACTAATTTAAAAGTTAACTGATTTTGAATTGAACCAAAAATATCAATTAATATAACTAAATTTCAATCAACTAGTTTTTGAACCAAATTTTAAAGAATTATCATAGTTTTTATTTTTTCTAATTTTTTTGAAAATATATTTAATAATTTATTATTTTTTATTCAACATTTTTCAAACCAGTTTGATTCGATTAACCAGTTTTGAAAATTAAATAAACCAGTAATCGAATCAAAAAACCCATTTTTCTACTAATCGGTTTTTCAAATAATCTATTTTTTGATTCAAAAATTGTTTCAATTTGGTTACTAAATAATTTTGAACACTTCTAATTAATAGTTAATTTATTTAATTATGTAATTATGAGTAAAACATTGTCTTTGGTTTTATAAATTCAATACCATATAAACGTTTAGTTACGATAAATTTTAACCACTATTGTTATTCTATCAAAATTATACTAGTAAACTAAAACATAATTGTAAATATAGATTTTCGGGTAACAACGAGAATTACCTTCGAAACTTCTTGTTCAATATTATTTGCTTGCACTAAATTGCCACTCATAATTTGATGTACGTCTTGTTATGTGATTTTTTATATTAACAATAACAATTTCTAATTTTTTTTTAAATTTTCTCTCTTTTCTTCTATAAGCCTCGGGATAGAATGTTGCAAGTAATTTCTGTTAATTTCATTATATGAGTGAAAAAGATATGAATATTTGAACTCCCACTATGATACAAATATATTGCGATGATTTGTTATATTTGTTTGAGGGTATTAAGATATATATATAACACAAAACAAATTAAAATCTTTTGATGGTAAGTATATAATTTACATTAGAGTAAATTATATTTTTTTATTTAAGGTTTAATCCAAAAACCCAAAATCAAATTTCGTTAATATAAATAAATTTTGATATAATGTTAAAAAACTAAATTATCAAATTAACTCTAATTATTTTCATTTTTCAAAATTATTATATCACTGAAATTAACATAATTATAAAAATAAATCATTAATTACCAAATTTATATTACAACTCTCTTCTTTTTATCTCCTTTCACTTTCACATTTCTTTTGCTTGGACTTACCAAATCTCAATTGTCATTTTCACTTCCTGCCACCCATCTTACCTTGATTGGACTTTCACACTTACCACGATGTCGATTTCATCGTCTTTAGCTCATTTATGTGGCAATATAATCATTCCAACTCATTTGTGCCCACCAAATCCTCTTGTGGCCTTCCCCACACATCCATCTTTCTCCTTTCTAGCTCCTTTCTAGCTCCTTTCTAGAGATGCTTATGATTTTTAGTAGCTCATCTCACGAATACAACATTTTCCTACTTCATTCAATGTTAACTTTGTTTTCAATTACTCATCTATATTTAAAACCTAATGATACATTCTTTTCATATACTCTCTCAATCATGTGACTTGCTTTGTCTTCAATTTTTGTCACATCTCTTTGTTGTAGACCTTTCCATTCTCAACAATCTTCACAACATGACTGGACTAACGACAACAATAATATTCCAATCAATTTAGGATCATGACACTTAAATGTAAGTCTTCAAACATGTAAAATAGCTAAATTGTTACATTTACAATATTACAGTAAACTCTGTAAAATTCTTTATATATATATATATACAGGAATGAAAAAATGTTTTTAGACCAAAAGCTGGGTTAAAAATGTAATTTACTCTTTTGATCATTGTTATTTACATGTGGCATAAATGTTGACTGATTTGAAAAATTGGAAAAGGGGATGGGATCTGTTGGCATTCAAAAGGATACCAAACAAGAAAAGATTTGGTATCACGTATTCCATGTTTTAATTTGGACAAAATGCTTTACACAGACAGACAGATCTATGACCAAGACCATGACCATCCGCAAACTAATTTCCAAGCTGGCAGATTTCTTTCCCACTTGAAAAATATTGGCTTTGCTCATCTCTCATTCATGCTTATCGTGAGGGGCCGTGGCCTAAGCCATACCAAATTGATGAACAAACAAAAAGGTGAAAGTTGTTTAACAAATCAATCAACTTATACTTACTCATTTTGATCATATAAATTATGATTATATTCAAATTAAATCAAGTTTGAGTTAATCTAAACTCGAGTTTAAGCTTATTGAACTCGCTTCAAAGGTATTCAAGTTTGACTTTTTTAAAAGAAGTTGAGCTGAAGTTTGATTCAAGTTCGAATTTGAGCTTAAATCGAATTTGAAGCTTAGTTTGATACTAAATGATGTCATTTTAATATGTATTGATTAAAACGACGTCGTTTTAGTTAATTCATATTGAATATTTCAAGTTTTCAAGTTTTATGAGTTGAACTTTCTTAAAGCTCGAACTTGTGCTTGAAAATATCAAACTTTTTGGCATAATTACTTATTTGGAATATATAAATTAAGATTAAATTCGAATTAAGTCAAGTTTGAATTATACTAGGCTCAAGTTTGAATTCGCTTAAGTGGAGTCAAAATTGAGCTCGAGCTTACTTTAAATGTGTTTGAGTTCGGTTCATTTGAGAGAAGTCGAACTCGAGTTCAATATTAAAACGATGTCATTTTAATAAATATTGGTTAAAACGACGTCAGTTTAATTAATTTGTATTGAATTTTACAAGCTCGCAAATTTTATGAATCGAATATCCCTAAACCTCGAACTTGAGTTCAAAAATATTAAACTTTCTAACTGTAACTCGAGCTTGAGTTCAAAGAAATTTGGCTCGAATCCAATCTTATATAGTTATTTGATATATGTTATCAAGTAATTATGTTATTTTGAATTAAAAATAAAGTAACACTCAATCACATGATAACATACGTATTTACCTATTTATATACACGAAATGGGGCTACTTTAAAATCATTCAATTGCATTCTATATATAAAAAATTTACGAATAAATTAGTACGTTATTGTTTGTATATGTATGATTAATCTTACAAATAATACTATATATATATAATTTTAAGTACTAAATTAAATATATAAATAATATTTTATTATATTATTATATATTACTTTATCTTTAATTTAAAATTATTTGATATATTATTTAAATATTTAATTAAATACTTAAAATTTAATATATATAATTTTATTATAATTTTTTTTAAACAGGGATCTTATCTGTATTTGTGGACACATGGTCCATGTGTGTGAACGAGCCTGCGTTAAGAAAAGTTTTAGAATTTTAATTAATTTAATTTTAAAAAAAGAAAAAGAAAATAGAAGATTTGAATCAAAAAAGGAACGAGACGCCGAAACTTGTGCCAATATGAGGGGTGGTGCCTTGACTAGTATTTTTTTGGCTTGACATGGCTGTCACTATTATTATTTTCCCTTTTCTCCATTGTCACCGGCTGACCCGGTCAAATTCCAGAAACGCTTATTTGTATTGTTTAAAATTATTTAAATTAGGGATGTCAAATGAATTAGACCACTAAAAATATTAAAAAATAATTTAAATTAAAAAAAATTATAATTTTGTGAGTCAACATGTAAAACACTAAATGGTAAACCTCAGCACATGGACTTGATGGATTGTGTCGCATCGATTTTACATAGTTTGATCTAATTTATTGACATCTCTATTTTAAATTAAAGATTAAAATATTTAATCACATGATGATACATCATTTGTATATCAATTTGTATCACCTAACATTGCTGTTAACGTATTTTTGTTTAAAATATAGAAATGATATATTATAATGTGATTAAGTTTTATTTTATTATTAATTTAAAATTATACAATTATATAATAATATATTATTTATATATCTAAATTATATATCAAATTTATGTATTTCTTTATTTGTTGTTTGTCGTAATAATACAATTTCAAAAAGGGGCCATGAATGGATTGAAATAGAAATTTATTTTTTACTAAAATAATTCCAAATTATTTGTTAAGTATACTAAAGATTTATAATTAATCCATTGATTTAAATTTTTAAAAATAAATAATTATGACCATGAAAGAAAATAATTTAATATCAAAATGGAACACACCATTATGACTTAAAAATTAAGGAAAAACTGGTTTAGTCGTTACCCGGTCACCATACGCGGATTATACAAACTTGCCAGAAACAGAGAGCGAGTAGCGTAATTTGTACCTTGTTTTTGCTAAAACCTTTTACATACGACTGTAAGAACAAGTTTCTCTCTGCGTCTCTGTCTAGTTTGAGTAAAATCCTTCACAGATTAGAGTGTAATATGCGCTAAACAGCTTCATTTTACTGCAAACTGAATTCACAGTACGGATATTCATGGCTCTGGTGAGGTTCCTCCTCTGTATTTTCATTCACATTGCTCTGTTTTCAACCCTCTGTTTCGCTGCCGACCCTTATGTCAACTACGCTCTCAAAGTCTCTTACATGACTGCCTCGCCTTTGGGTGTTCCTCAACAGGTTTATTTTCTCTACTCACTTTGTAGAAGAAAGTTATTAAGTTTTTTTTTTTTTTTTCTGGGTTTTTGTTGGGTTGACGCATAAATGGATAAAAGTGGTATCTTGGTCTTGTTTCTTGTTTTGGTCTTGGATCTACTGGTAATAACAGTGTAGAATTCTTTTCTCTGCTCGGGTGTTGATTGGTTTTCCATGTGGTTTTGGAAGATTTAAGCGTTATGTTGAATAAGAAGTCGTGTGATACTTTTTTTTTTTTTTTTCAGTTGAACCAGTAAACGTGATTTAAGGGCTGGTGGGATAGCTCTAAGTTCATATTTGTCAGTTGGAGTTGATTATGTTCTTCATATTTTTCTCTGAGTTGGTTCAGAGATCAATTGTTTCAATGTGCTTGAGTTGGACAGGGCATTTTCAGGATTGTCCGGAAAAAATGTTCCCCGCATTTAATTTGTGGCTGTGTATTTAGCCACATTAGATAGTGCGGTTTGATTGTGGGTGAAATAGAAACGGTTGTAATGATGATGTTTGAGTGGATTTTTATATGCTTTTCAATTAAATTTTGTGGTTGGGTGTAATTAATATAGTGACTAGTCTTAGTATTCGCTTTACCTTTGTTTAAACTTTTTTATGTACCTTTAATTTTCTCTGTTTGGCCCTAGTTAGAGAATTTTTGAAAAAAAAAAAAAAAGTTGAATTTACTGAATTTTGCTTTTCCTATTGTAAGTAGCATAGTAGTGAATTTTTTTTTTTACTTTTTCTTTTCCCTTCAATATAAAGTTTATTGGGTCTTAAATTAGGGCTCTGATGGTTTTTGTGATTGCAGGTTATAGCAGTTAATGGTAGGTTTCCTGGCCCCCCAATTAACGCTACTACTAATAACAATGTGGTTGTTGATGTGACGAATGAATTGGATGAAGATCTCCTAATTACTTGGTAGGTATAAGCCAAATTTCTTTTTAATATATTACTAAGTAGACTTCAAATCAATCTCTTTCTATTTTCCTCCTTGTTCTGTTTGGTCATTTTGAGAAAAATCAGTTTGATGGCTTTGGCAGGTCTGGGATTCAATTGCGGCGTAATTCATGGCAGGATGGTGTTCTTGGTACAAATTGTCCAATCCCACCAAAGTGGAACTGGACTTACCAGTTCCAAGTCAAAGACCAGATTGGAAGCTTTTTCTACTACCCATCACTTAATCTTCAGAGGGCATCTGGTGGCTTTGGTGGTTTTATCATTAACAATAGGGCAATCATTCAAATCCCTTTTGCACAACCGGATGGGGATATTGTTATTCTGATCGGTGACTGGTATACGCGAAACCATACGGTTAGTACTTTATTTTAGAGTTGATACACTATGTATTTCACTACATTGAAGTTGTGATGGTAGCTTTATCTCTAATATCGGTTTCTTTCTTGATGTTAGGCACTGAGGAAAGATCTGGATTCAGGGAAGGACCTTGGGATGCCAGATGGAGTTCTCATTAACGGGAAGGGACCATACAGATACAATAACACCCTTGTTCCTGATGGCATTGAATATGAAACTATTAATGTAGAGCCAGGTATATATTTTTTGGCATTTTTAATCTGTTCAACCATTTTTTTTTGTTGTTGCAGTTAGTAATGACTTTGCTTCGTGTGGCAAGACATCTGTGTTCTTTTATTAGTTAGATAGAACCATGCCTCATCTCTGGTTATTAGTTCTTTCATTTGATCATCCTTTTTTCATGGTTTTCTTCGGATACCTTATTTTCTTTTTCCCTAAACGTTCCTTTGCATACAATTAATGCTAGTACTGAGAAACTAGTGCTCATTGTTGGTCATGTGGTCACTAATTCTTATGGAAAATACTTTGAACCGTTCGAAATTTAATTGACAGTGGCATAATGTTGTGCAGGAAAAACTTATCGACTGCGTGTGCATAATGTTGGGACTTCAACAAGTTTGAACTTCAGAATTCAGAGTCATAATCTGCGTCTTGTTGAAATAGAGGGATATTACACAATGCAACAGAATTATTCCAGCTTTGATATTCATGTGGGTCAGTCTTATTCGTTCTTAGTCACAATGGATCAGAATGCAACTTCTGATTATTATATTGTGGCCAGTGCTAGATTTGTGAATGAATCAGTTTGGCAAAAAGTGACTGGAGTCGCCATCTTGCACTACTCAAATTCAAAAGGTCCAGCATCTGGTCCTTTGCCCATAGCACCTAGTGACATATATAACACATGGTCAGCAATGAACCAGCCAAGGTCTATCAGGTTTGTTTCTAATTTTAAAAACCTTTACTACATAAATATTTTCTCGTTTCCTTTTCCTATATATGCAGCAATTGGCTGTCAGATGAAAGTTATTCTCTGCTTTCCGCTTGAGGTTTCTTGTGATGAATGTATCACCTAAATTGACTAATTTAGTTGGTACTTTTATAAGGAACAATGTGAGTGTATATGTTCTGAGTTTGCTTTTGGCCTCTTTTCCTTTTCTGTATATTCTGAAAATAAAGGAGAGCAATGAACCTTTTTTCACCATTTTTCATCTGGTGATGATAATACTACAACTTTGTCTACTGGGTTATTCTTTAGCTGTCTAACAATTTTCTGAATTTCTAAATTAATCAAGCCAAAAATAAAAAAAATTCGAACTCTGAAGAAGAAATTTATACAGGGGTTCTGAAGTTGAATAATTAGTCCAAAATAACAAAAGCTTTTTTTCTTCATTTTGTCTTGCAATTGGATATCTAATACAAAATTTGTGATATTTAAATAGCTGTTTATTAGCCTAATTATAGATTTTTGCATTGATCAGGCAAAATACAACTGCAAGTGGAGCGCGTCCAAACCCACAGGGATCTTATCATTATGGTTCAATCAATGTGACTGATACTTATATCATAAGGAGTTTGCCACCAGGAACTATTGATGGGAAATTTCTTGCGACAATGAATGGGATTTCCTTTCTCAAACCTGATCTACCAATGAGGCTTGCTGACAAGCACAATGTGAGAGGAACTTATAAACTAGATTTTCCTGCTAGGCCGCTTGATCGAACTCTTCGAACAGACAGATCTGTTCTTAATGCAACATACAAGGGATTTATAGAAGTCATATTGCAAAATAATGACACCAGGATGCAGAGCTTTCACATGGATGGTTATTCATTTTTCGTGGTTGGGTAAGAATTTTATATTGTTTATGAAATTCGCTTATCCATCTCTTTAAATTGTTCAGAATTTCAACTATCGTTATAATTTGGTTGACTGCAGGATGGACTTTGGTATATGGTCAGAAAGCAATAGAAATAGTTATAACAAGTGGGATGCGATTTTTCGTTGCACAACAGAGGTTTGTAATTTGAGCACAGCAAAAATCATTCTTGCTTGCAAGTGCTTTGTTTTTAATCTACAGGAAAAAAAAAATGCTCTTTTGTTGCATTGAAAGCTGTAATTTCTTGGGGATTTTGTGATTTTACAAACCTTTTGCCTGTTTTCTGTGAACAGTGGTAGGACATTTAGTTTGCATATTGAAAAGCTCATTTTTTTTCTCTTCTGAATGAATAATTAAATGGAGTTTTTGCGTCGAAACGGAGAAAGGTCTTTTTGAATGCTATTTGAACAATTCCTTATTAATTACTGTCATGTTTCTTCTGTGTAGGTTTATCCAGGGGGATGGACAGCAATTTTGATCTCTCTCGATAACGTTGGAGTATGGAATCTTAGAGTAGAAAATCTAGATCGATGGTACCTCGGCCAAGAAACATATATGAGAATTATCAATCCTGAGGAAAATGGTGACACAGAGATGTCTCCTCCTGATAATGTTTTATACTGTGGTGCCCTTCAAAGCCTGCAGAAGTATCTACCTGAAATCTTTTCATTAAATCTCTTTTCTTTGTCCTCTGTATTGACAATTAAATCCCATAATTAACATTTTGCCCCTTGTTTTGCATCTTCCAGACCACAGAATCATTCAGCTGCAACATCAATTCTACTAGGAGTATCCAAGATGGTCCTCACTTTTATGTTGGCACTATCTGTTGGAATTTTCATTTCTTCATAAGCTTTCATGCTGATGGGTGGTGAGTTCAGAGAATTTGTTACAGTAATGGCGTTGTCTAGTTCGGTTTTAGGCAGGATTTAACAGTTAATTGTTGTCTAGATTAGGTTTACAAATGTTTATACAAATCATTTTCTTGGTGTTAAATGACATTTATATTTTGTTTTTTTATTGTAATGTTATTCTGGATCCATCAATGTTCTTATAATGTTACATACCAATTCTCAGCATCATTGGCTTCTTTTTTTTTTGTACACTTTCTTAAACCAAAATTTGACAGTATGCCCCTCAAGAACAGCCCAGCTGAGTGAAAGGCTATGATATAACTACTATTTTCAGATGAACAAGAGCGATGGATCTCTCCAAAATGTCCACAACTTGGATATCAGCACTCTGTAAATTGTCAAGACAGAAAAAACAATAGGGTCTCTCCGTTGATCAAAAAGATAAATAACTATATATAAGGACTCAAGCATATCTATGTGGTAATGATCAGAAGTCAAGACTAAGCTTTTAACTGTTGAACTAGTAGGAGACTGAGCTTCATTGTGACAATTAATGGGAAACCTAATTTGGTTAAATAACTTTGTAAGCTTTTACTGTATTGTGAAACAATAAAACTATGTATATTCAGTTTTTATTTAATTAGATACTCAGATGATATGTCATCATGTGATTGGATGATAATACCAATTTATATAATGATATATCATTTAAATATTCAATTGAGTATTTAAAATTGAGCTATTTGACATTGCTTTTGCGAAATTAGACTAAAATACACAGGGTGTAATATTCTGCGCCTCTGAATCTGATCATGATATTTCTTTGACTAAAGCATTATGAAGTAGAGCTTTAAGGGGACCAAGTTGCCTTCTATATGTGGCTTAGAAACCTCATCAGTGGTCAGACATTATTTTCTCCTCTTTGGCAGTCATTGACTCTCCCTATCCCTTTCAGCCCATCTTATCTTGAGCAATAATCTTTAACATAATAACTCTTTAACATCATCTTAGGAGAAACAATTTACTGTGCATTTGCATCCAATTGTAAGCAATTGCGTATTAAGAAGGTATGTTATTATGTTATTGAATATTACTTTATCTTTAATTTAAAATCAACAAATTACATGATAACATATTATCTGAGTATCCAATTTGATCTCAAAATCGGGTATACATATTGAACCAATAATATTATAATATATCAGTAAAACTATATAATCACACTTTAACTTACCAAACAATAAAAACAATTTACGGTGCATTTTGTTCTCTATATACACTCTAAATTAAATACATGAAGCTAAAAGATTCTATTCTTCAACCAAAAGCCGGTCACTGTACCCATTTACAAAGCAATTAGAGTTTATTAAATAAAAACTTTCATGTAAGATAACTTAAAGCATTGATAATTTCATGTTTAACCCAGATGAAAAATTAGAGTAGATTCTTAGTATACTTCAAATATATTATGAGCAATACTATATGTATATAATTGAATACATAGATTATGCATCATCATCTAATTGGGTGAAACTTTATCTTTAATTTAAAACCACTAAATCACAAATGATATATCATCTGTATACTTAATTATGTACTTAAAAATGTGTGTATATAATTTTATTGATATATTATAACATTATTGACTCAATATGTATACCTAATTTTGAGATTAAATTAGATACTCAGTTAATGTGTTATCATATAATTGGTTGATTTTAAATCAAGAATAAAATAATATTTAATTACATAATAATATATCATTTAAATATTCAATTGAATATTTAAAACTTAATACACATACTCTTAATGACTTGTAAATATATATAAATGATTATTCTAATGTCCAACCAGCTGGGCTTTGAATTTGACCAAAATGTAGTAAGGTAATAAAGAATGGTGGACTGAAAATGTCTGTGGGTGGGAAGGAAATAATAGCAGTCACATGGACTAGTTGAGAATGTGAATATAGCATGTTACTTCGACCACAAACAACACTTTTATGAAACCCTAATTATTCAGTCACCTGCTCACTGGCATGCATGCGCTTCTTCTTCATTGATTAATTTCATGCCTGCCGCTGCTGCTGGTATCTTTGACTTCACAAAGCAGCAGTCTCTCTCCCTCTAGAACCCCTAATCAAAACAAACGAATCCACGCCTCAAAATTTGTCAGAGATGAGCACTGACTACAAGATTAGCTTTTTCCTTTCGTAGGATTCCTTTTTCATGTTCTTCAACTGTCTCTTCATGAGATACCAGTCATGAGATTGAGAGCCCTACAAACAATGAATATGTCGTTGAAAACAGTCGACCCCATTTGCTTTAAAGTTACAAGCAGAGGCTTGACTTCATCACAAGTAAATCATCTCTATCCATATATATACATACACGCAACATCAGTGAAATATTAGAAACTAAGGTCTCCTATGGCCTATGGCTTCTCTTGGTGGCTACTTGCTAGTGGCTTTTAATCCTAGAGGATTCTTTTATTCTAGCTTAAACTGCGCATGCATCGGAATTTTCTTGTCTTCCCACTTCTGTCTCTATACGGCAGGTAATAAATTTACTTAAATATGGTAAATATTGTTTGCATTTCATGAATTATCTCTCCTTGCTTGCATGTTTGCAGTAAGAAGTTGTTATTCCTCTACTGGCAAGTGCTCAGGCAGTGAAAAAAATAAATGAATATAAGCTTCAAGGACCATAAACTTAGTTAACTATATTCAAATGGAGGGCCCTTGATTTAATAATCCACCATGTTTTCGCTTTTTTCCTTTTCAATGGTGGAACTTCATAAGGTTTATTTCATTTTAAGAAATTGAATCTCTTCCTTTTGATGCCTATTTATAGTCCCCTTTTTGCTTTCTTGGTAGAGGTATATGTATGTATATATTATGCTTAGATCTTATTATTATTATTTTTTATTGGGGTCTCATTTGTAAAGCTCGAAAAGGTACAAGACAATCCCTTTAAAATAGAACATGTTATTATTCTGCTTACTTCGTAAATCTTGAAAGCCCTCTCTTCATATTAAAGCCGATAATCTCAACAATAATTCTTTCAACACAAACGCCGTCCGCACTTTAATCTCAGTTTAATATCGATTCTGGAATACTAAGCCTATCAGCAAATGACTGTTTCTTTGCATTGTATGGAAATTACTGTGTCTTCCTGCATAACTGAATCTCTTGGGTACTGATGATCTTCTGTGTAACATCTCTGAAATAGCTTTGTTAATTTTCATGCATCTTTGCTTCATGCACACGTAAATAATAACATCTTATTGAATAGCTATACCTAATTAAGCTCAATATTTCTTAAAATATATTTGTGTATATACACTTATATTTATATATCTAAAAATGATAAGATGATAAAGAGAAGTCAAATACTTTAATCTTCATCTTTTATAAGAGAAATATTTCTTCGTCCCTATATAGGGATAACAGGGAATTCCCATCCTCTCTCATGGGACAAATTTCCCTCTTTTTTTCTTTTTTATCTTCTTTAAAAAATAATAAAATATTTATTAATTACTATAACATATTTTTAATAATTCAAAAATTTTAATGATAATTCAATATATAAAGATTTTTAAAAAATATATTTTTCTATCTCTAATTACGAGGATATTAACCATTCTCGTCTTTATTTTTATTGGAGAATCTCCTCTGCAAGCCAAAAACTCAGTTTTGAAGGTTAAACTGCCATCTTTATATACCTCTCTCTCTCCCTCTCTCCATATATATATTAACTCTCATTAATAAGAGTTTATAAAATTTAATCAAAATCTTGTCCAATTCTTATCAACTCATATATTTGAGAATTACTAATGCATGACATGTTCATGTGTATTTGAAAAAAAAAAAAGATTTGAACATGCACACACCCTATTAAATAATGGTTTTCCCATGAGATTCTTAGGACTTAGGAGAGATCAAATTGTCTATGTTAATAACCTTGATCATGAAGACTCGATCGAAGAGAAAATTAACTTTGAAACTACTAAACAAATCAAGCTTAATGATGTCCAGGCACTAAAATCTATCTTGTTGTGCTAATTAATTTGTGCCGTACCGTCTTTCCAAATAGGTTGATTGAATCCTTGAGTGTCATCTACGACTTAAAAAGAACAAAGTAGTGCACATTTCTTGTACCTTTGCCAAACTTACCAGCAAAGCATTCAGTACATAATCACTTATCTATTTCTTACAATTCGTTTTGCAAATGCATGTGCCATTTCAATATTTTCATAATATTTTATCAATAAAATTATGTTTATATTTTTTTATATATAATTTAAGTATACAGATGATATATCATTATGTGATTGAATAATTTTGAATTAAAGACAAAATAACGTTGAATCATATAATGACATATAATTTATATACTCAAATTATATATAAAAAATGTGTACATATAGTATTGCTTATATTTTATATATGAAAATATAATTATATGTCTTCACATCTAAGTCTTCATAAACCTGTGGAAATCTCTAGTCCAAAAACTTATTAGTTTTTAACACATTGGTCCCAACATAATTGTATAAAGCTTGGCCAAACCATGTGAACATTCATGATTATTATTCTATATATACTTCCGCAAAGGATATTTTAAATCTTAATGCCATCTTATATGATCTCAAGTTTCTGTTACAGATATTAGGATTGTTTAGGGTTTGATTTGGTGCGGTTTAAGTAATTTTTCAAACAAAATTTAAAAAACCAGTTTATAAAAATTTCAAACCAACCTAACAATTTTAGATTTAAAACTAAATCATACTAAAAAATACGATTTGGTCTGATTTAGATTATAGTTTGAACATATTAAAAATCATTCATTTTCAAATATTTCATATGTGAATTATAGTTATCTAAGTTATGAAATAAATATGTAAAATGAATATGAAATATATATAATATGTAAAAAAATGACAAAATATATATAAAAAACAAGTGATACACCAATTATTTATCAAAAAATTTTGTCAAATATAATTTTATATATGTATATAAAAAAATTTGGTTCACGGTTTTGTCCAGTTTGAAAACCGTCTAAACCGTAAAACTATTTTTTTTTTAAATTTATCAATTCAAATTCAATCGTTTTATAAACCAAACCAAATCAAACCAAGATCTTTAAATTGTTTGATTTGGTTTATTATTTGAATTGAATCATGCATATCCTTCAATATAAGGCAACTTAAGAGGAAAAAATAAATCCACTAACGAGGCAAAATTTTATAAAGACAATTGTAAATCTACTATTCAAATAACAAATTGAACATACAAACATATCTGAAATCGACCTCCAAGTCGATTCCATAAACAGCACATATGGCTGTTAGAACAATATAATACAACACAGAAGACCTTTACAAATTACAGGCAAACAAATGCTGCAACTTCACATCTTACAGGAACTTAGTACTAGGTTCTAGGGTTTCGGTGATATTAACTTAAGCATTAGGAGAAGAGCTAGAAGCTCAAGAGTTAAACACGAGATATTATTTAATTTTATTATGTACAGGAATTTAGATTATATAATCTTTTCCCTTTACCTCTGCATTGAATAGCCTATAATCAGTATATATTGTCTCATGATTATGAATAATAAGTTGTCACTTCCATAGATCAATTTGACAACTGGAGGTTGAGGTAGAGGGATTCTCAGGCACCATTTCTTTCTTATTCAAGTGTCTCACCAGAATACTATTTGAGTAGTTGTTTTCTTTAGGAACATCGTCTTGGCTAAGCTGGGAGGCAACAAACTTGTCAAGAACTCGCCAATCTGTGAGTTGATCCACCGCCATCTCGTTGTTGTTGTCTCTGCCATACATTGGATGCAAATTTTGGTCATGGGGTTGCTGCATATGTTCTTCTCGTGCGAATGATGAGGGCTGAAAAGTGCTTACATGGTTTATCTCCAGTCCATAGGCAGCAGCCATTGGACTGCAGTTTACATTTGCAGTTGATTGCATCGGCTTTGGGCTCTCTAAATATGGAAGCTGCTGGAGAAAGTGTTCATGGGGAACTTGGTACTGCAAATCTAGCTCTTTCTTGCAGGCATAGGAGAGGTGGTAAGCCAAATTTGGCTGGGAATTTTGCTTCGTTGAATCGAAATCTTGCAAGAATGAAACTTGATCTTCATACCAGCAAGGAGATCCATGCTCACTCATTTTACGCACGGTGGTTGTTCTCTTCTTGAACACCCTACACACCGCCCAACCTTCTTCCTGCTTTTAATTACACAAATATTTCATCAACCTTATTGCAATAAAGACTGAAAGTTATTGAGCAATGTTATCTGTATCACTTTGAGTATACAAATAGTTATGCAATTGATGTATGTTATCAAGTGTTAGGGTATTATTTTATCTTAAATTCAAAATCATTAATTACTTAATGACACACATCAAATATATATCTGTGTATTTAAAATAGGTATGTATAGTCTTATTGAAAGTTATTAATGGTTGAAAATGCATGCTTGCCTGTGGAGTTCCATTTTCATCTGTTTCAAGGCGGTATTCATGCATGATCCAATCTGACTTCTGCCCGTTTGGAGCTCGGCCTTTATAGAAGACCAACGTCTTCCTCATTCCAATTAAGTCATGCTTAGAATAAATAGCCTTGTCTCTACCAGTTGCTTTCCAAAATCCAGCTGCAGTGGCTCTATTTGTTCGAGTTCCAGTTGGGTATTTCTTATCTTTGTGGCTAAAAAAGTACCATTCATTTTGCTCTTCTGTTCCTATTCTGCACAGGTCTGTTCATATTTTTTGAAAACACAGTCATTAAAAAAGGGTTCAAGATTGAAATTCTAAACTAGTTAAAGAAATGCTGATGCCCTTCTACCTTGAAGATCCCATGGCTCAATTTTATAGAGTTCCACATCTTTGATCACATCTAGGTCAATCTTTCTTGCATTGACCTTTTTCCTGAGGTAATAATCGACAAGTTCTTCATCGGTTGGATGGAACCGAAAGCCAGGGGGAACATGTGAAAAAGTATTCATATTCTCCCTTCTAGATCGATACCTGAATCCATATGTCCATTTACAAAATTCTATCAGCTCATCTTCTTTTCAATACCCATGTCAAATGTTTATACAAGATAATACAACCTTTCTCCTTGTATATAATTGACAGAGGATACATGCAATGTAAAATGCCATGCAAAATGTAATAATTCATTGATGTAATTTTTATCTTTCTTCCACCAATTTTTTGGAGAGGATAGCATAGTGGTCACCATTTTTTTTTTGTAAGTAATTTTTACAAGTTTCACAATTATGACAGAGGTTCGAATTTAGATTTTCTATCTAAAAAATCACCATTTTTTACATTATTGTTTTTTTTTTTAAATTTCAAATATAATGACAAACCATTTAAGCAAATGTTTTTGTCTTATTTTTGTCTATTTCAATTGAAAGACTAAGAATTGGGTGTACCATAAAAATGATTTAGTTAAACCAATTTTTCATATAATAATAAACCCTAAATTGTAGAGGCACATTACTAGATACTAGAATATTCAGTAATATGAAGTCATTCATATTACTAGTGGAATTAATATAAACGAGACTCTTGAAGGAGAAAGTAGATGAATTGATCTAATTTTATTTGAGAAGAATATGGATATATTAGCAAAAAATTATATGTACTAACAATGAGTACTAATTTGTGTACAAATAATAATATATCACCGTATGATTGAGTATTTCTGTATTTTTAATTCAAAATCACATAATTATATTGTAACACGTAATTGTTAATACACAATTTAGTATTCATCATTAATCCACACAATTTAATTGTATATCTTAACCAGGGTATAAATTGTCAATAGCTGATGAATGTTCATATGAATGCATGCATGATTTACTTTTGGTAATGAAAAATATTGCATAATAATTAATCCCTTAATATAACATGGTATTGTAACACATTTTTTTTTTCTTCATAAATTTGGGATAGAAATTCTTAACAACTAATCCAATATATAACTGATAAATTTGAGAGAATTTTTTAAAATAGTTAGTACTTTTAATGACAATTAACAAAAAAATTAATCTGTTTTATAAATTTAAGTTAAAAAAAAATATTGCTTTGCAACAAATTAAGTCTCCCAAAACATATATTTTTTTTATATAATGTCAAATTAGATGCATAAAATATTAGTCCTAACCTTAATGTATGCCACTATTTGCACCAAAGCTTCAAGAAACGAAGCTGATCATAGCATCTCATGAAGAGAATATATATTTGATGGAATAGTCTTAAAGTTTCCAAATTAATATTAGAAATTGTGAAGATAGACGATGTATAGCATACAAAAATAACTAAAAGATTAAATGAAACATGAAATTAATAATGAATATTTAGCAAAAGAAAGCAACTTACACAGCAAGAAGATCCGAGTAACTGGTAATTTTTTTAAAAAGAAATTATGGATTAGTGCTTCACAGCTTTTATGTTCTTATATTATGCATATATTTTCTTGACAAAATGCAATGAGTCAATACAACTCTGTCTTGTTTCTTCTGTTTATAGGGAGAGTGAAGAGAAACAGATGAAATCGGTAATTCTTATCTTAATAACTATATCTATGACATTATTCAATATAAGAAACTATAATTTATTCAATAAAATTGTGACAAAAAGAAGAAAAAAGCCAATGATATTTGTCCCCAATAAGAGGAGTTATCTTTGTGTCAACGTGATAACGAAAAAGTAGAATGTAACCCAAGATTTAACTAGCTGAATTTCTTTTTCCAAAAATACTAAAATAAAACAAGGAAGAAGTATCCATATCCATATACCTAAGTTAGCTTTTTTGAGGTGCCTCTCTAATAAAGCCAGCTCCTCATTTCATGATCGATAATGCTTTTGTGTAGTTTATAATATAATTCTATGCACAATCTGAGGTTATAGTGGAAGGAGTAAAGTTTTCTGTTTGAAAAGTAGTAGATTTATGAACAGAAACTCGATGCGCAGCTGATTGTCGCCAGAAGACCATCTGATATATAATTTTCTCATATGTTAACTCATAGAAAATCTAAAGAGTTTGGCCCTCAAAGGGATGGCAAAAAATGGCCAGAAAAAGTGGTGAAGGACGAAGAAAGTCAGATCATAAAGTAAATATAACAAGAAATATATTCATGAAAAAACCAGCTTAAATAATATGTGAGTTACACTGAATATCTGGGTTTCATTAATAATTTTGATCAAGGTTCAAAAACACAAAGATCTAATACATCAAAAGTAACCAGAAAGAAAGTGAAATCAATAAGAGAAAGAGAAAGAGAAAGCTTACAAATGAAGTCAAGCAACAAAGATCTCTAGCTTTTGTAATCCACAGATCTGGGTTGATTGAATCTTGAATCTTCTTCCAGGAATCAAACCTTCTTTTCTCCAAAAATATGTCGACAAATTGACGGTATCTTAGTGAGACAAGAAGGTGCAAAGTATAACTGTGTTTATATGAAGCCTCGGGAATTGAACCGAACTGTTTTTGGCACTCCCAGAAAAGTTTCTAGTTGTTGGATCAGATCCCGAGGAGAGAAAGGACTCGAAAAAAGAAAGGCTGCAAGGAATGGAAGAATGGAGAATAGATAGGGTTAAATAAGTAAACAAAACCAGAAGAGAGAGAAAAACCCTAATGATGAAAGATTTATGATTAAACTTAGTAGCTTAGCTTAATACCATATTTAATTCTATCAATATCATAAACTGTCACTATCTCTCACTGGCGGTTTGAGCTAAATTGATGCAGAAGCTTATGGCGGGGAAAAAGGTGGCGCAAAACAAGCTGACACAGAGAGAATGAAGGTTATTTCTACTGCCAACTCTACCCGCAACTGAAAGAGACACAACAATAAAAGAGTTAAAGAAGAAGAAGAAGAGATGACTGAGAAAATTGTTGATTTGTCTCTAGGTTTTGTACAGTATATATAAATGAATGAAAGAGAAAAGCAAAGGGAGAGCCAATCACCAATCTTTAAGTCTCCAGAAGACCCCAAAAAGGGGTAATAAATTAAGCAATGGTGATATTGGTGGTGACGTAATGGGACAGCCACCAGCCAAAAAGAGATATTGGGCATGGTGGCCACTGCTACTACCCAAGACTCCGTTCATCGTCCCCACCATTTGTTTGAAGCTTCAACTGTAATATTATAATCAATATCATGATGTTCGGAGTGACCCAGTTTCTCATGGCTGTTTGCTTCCATTCAATTGGCTACCTCTTAATTTTTTGTGGGCAATTAAGCATATCTCTCCATTGTAATTACTGCGAATAATGCCTGATGTTTACTTGATCATTCGATTCATCAAATTCTTGAGCTTTCTGAGCATGCAATAGGCAATTCTTTCGACTAGTATTATATGATCATTAAGTTAAGTTGCTGTGTTACTATTACACTATCAATAAAAGGAAATAAATACTTATCGAATTATCAGGATTTATTACTTTGGGGATTGGCTCATATATTGATATGAGGAAGGTGAATAGTGCATTACCAAGAAAGGAAAAAAGCTTTGTATATATTGCATCCTTAATCATATTGATTAGCAATAATACTATATATACAAACTTTTAATACACAATTTGAATACATAAATGATGTGTTACTATATGATTGAATGATTCTGAGTTAATGATAAAATAACATCCAATCATATGATAACACATTATTTATGTAAATTATATACCAAAAGTGTATACATATAATACACGACCTATTAGCTCGATACGATAATACACGAGAAAAATTAGGTTAAGATTAAGTTTTTTTTTTTGACACAAAACTTAATTCGGGTCAATCCAATAATACTCAAAACTAAATTGGGTTAGGTTATGGTTGGCACAAAAGTAATTCAAATGTTTACTGTTGCATAATGTTTTTGTAAATTAAAAAAATATTAAAAGATAAATATCAACAACAATTAAAGTCCTTACATGTTATATATAATTGTATTTTTATATGGGTATAATTATTTCGAATATTCTTGATTTTATTTAAAATTTTTATTTTATTTTTTCATGGTAAGAAAAAAATTTGATTACAAAAACTATTAGCGTGTTTAATGGTTTTGGTATGTAAATTTTTTAGATTATTTGTAATTAAGTTCAAATATTATGTTGTGTGTAATGTTAATTATAGGTTAGGGTGATTCGGTAAAAAAATTATAATGTTAAAACACTTACGCAAGTAAAAATATTAGATAATTTTATATCATTCTAATTATATTAGGTTAACAAAATTCTATTTTAAATTAGGCTAAAATTGAGAATTTTTAACTGGAAATTCAAACTGTGATGATATAAATACAATCTGATCGCCCGAATAAACAGCCATTAAATGTGCTAGTAAACGTATCGGTTGGGCTCGTGACCCATACGTTTCCGTCCACTAGTGACAGCCATGATGATCCCATTTTTGCATAGGCATCTTTCTTAACTAAGTCGTGCTGTTACGGAGCTTAAGCTCCGTCCCAACAGCTGACACTTTCATCCCGTTCCGTCCTTGTTTTAATGGGCAATTCTGGAAATTTGTATCCATTTTTAATGTTTGTTTATACAGGAAAATACATATTTTAAAAAGAAAATATATTCATAAAAATAGCTTAAGCACATATGAATTTTTTCTGACAAAGTGGGCCCTACAAACCGACCAATGATTTTTAGAAATTGACAGTTCTCCAACCGTGGATTAGAAGAGTCGTGTTGAAGCCGGCTTATTTTTTTCTTTCTAGTAGCCGAGCCGAGAAAGAGAGAACACGGGGATGAGAATGGTGGAAAGCGGGTCCCAGTGAGGGAAAAGGGCAAATGATGGTCCTGGTTCTCTGTAAGCAGCGGCTTGCTGGTCCGGCATGGGCTAGCCACTATCATTAGACTCGCAACTTATTGTGGTTAAGGCTCTCGCTGAGTTGTGCTTGTGGGTCCCCCTTTTGGTCCCAGGTGGATCCCACCTTATGGTGACAGTGGGTCGCACTAAGCGGTTTAAAGTGGGTCCCACTGTTGGCCCTACTGTTTAACGCGTCAAACGTGTCCCATCCGTTATACCGAGATCGAGCTACTGTGATTGGACAGCAACCAAAGACCATTGAGAAATTGTCGGGTAATATGTTTTAGTTGGTTAATTTAATTATATTAAAAATTAATAACATCATCGTTATAATTTTTATATAAATAATAATATATTATTATATAATTAAATATTATTATATTTTTAATTATTTAATTATGTATTATTATTTTATATATAAAAATTAAATACATAATATTATACATTAAAAATTATATTTATATTTATGAGTGTGAGTAAGAATAACATCCAACACTCTAGTACGGAGTTTTATCCTATTTATTTTCAAACAAATGAGAGATTATTTGGCGAGAATAGAGAATTTTTATAATTAACGATATTATAAAGAGAAACATAAATATGTTTTTAATTTATTTTTCTTTTGATATGTTTTTTAAACTCATAAAAGTTTAAAATATTAGATAAATATTTCTTTTTTTATAAAAAAAGAGAAAATAAAGAAGAAATTTTTTTTTTTGTAAATATAAGAGATAAAGAAGACAATTTTTTTTTTTTATATAGAGAATATAATAGTTTTTTTTTATATTTGTATCGGAGACAAAATAAGAATAAAAATAAATCTTTTATATGAGTCAGGTCCAAATCATGTTTTTATTAACTGATAATTGATCCATTAAGGAGAAGTACATGCTAAATGCACAAGCAAAGCAAAAGTTTTTACACGTTAATCATAAACAACCACCACCTTCCGATTTTACATCAGCCTACGCTTGAATTTAAGTGCACGTGAGTAAAATCCATAGCACCGATACAGCCGCGAAACATGAAATCATCTGGTCCTTGTGCAACTCAATTCGTTAAACATGTTAATTACAAAAGTGCACTTTATGATGTGGGGGTGAAGATCAATCATGACGGCTCGCTCCAAGCCATCAAGTGTTTCCGGCCAAAACGTAACTCTGTTACGATCTGACGTGGCACCGTTTAGATGCCTGAACTTGACCGCAACCAATAGGAATGCGGCTTCTCCAAAACTCCTCGGGCCCCACTTTAGATGTCGATTTTAATCACGGTGATCCACGTGGACGGAAATGCCCTTCTTCGCGGTTGAAATGTTTGCAGCCAGTCACCTCTTGTCTACATAATTTTTTTTTACACAAGTAAATGTTCCGATAATATATGTTATATAATTATATATTATTTTAATACTAATTTAAAATAATTTAATTAAAAAATAATATATTATTTATATATTTAAAAGTATATATACAAAATTTTATTAAAAAATTATATGTTTATACAATTTTGTGTATATAATTAGATTTTTAGATTATATATCATTATAAGATTAGATTTATTTAATTATTAATTTAAAATCACATAATCATATAATAATAAATTATTTAATTACTGTAATAGGTTTTCAAAATTGTACGCATATAATTTTATTATAATTGATATTTTCAATTTATTATTAATCTAAAATTTGAGCAACCTCTGATATCGTCGTTGTTTATGAAATTATGTGTTGTATAATCTCTCTTCAACCCAGTTGGATACTTAGATAATATGTTATTATATGATTAAAAATTATTTTATTCTTAATTTAAAATCACTCAATCACAATACATTATCTAAATACCTAATTAGTTGCGTAAAATTGGGTGCACATTCTTTTATTAATTTTTTAGCAATACTATATACACATAATTTTGAGTACATATTTGGATATATATATATATATATATATGATGTGTTATTATATAATATCTTTTTAACCTAATTGAATACTCAGATGATATGTTATCATATAAGTAAGTGTCTTTTATCTTTAATTCAAAATCACTCAATCACATAATAATACATTATTTAAATACCTAATTAGTTACTTAAAAGTATGTGTACATTGTTTTATTGATTTTTGAACAATACTATGTATACATAATTTTGAGTATATATTTGGATTTACAGATAATATGTTATCATACAATTAAGTGTTAGTTTATCCGTAATTTACTTAATCATATAATGATATATTATCTATATACTTAATTATATATTCAAAACTATATACATATAATTTAATTATTGATTTTTTTAATGGCATATGGAATTGACCATATGGCATTATAAAAATGACTGATTTTGGTATCAATCTAAGTTGAATCAATGACTTGTGGGAGGATTACTCCTAAAGAAATTAACTATATATAGGGGGTAATAAAGGAATTCAAAAACATAGATATATCTAAAAGGTATAATGTACCACCTGCCAGAAGTATAAAATACTCAAGCAGGGTATGAATACGGGAAGACCACATGTGATGGAGATATTACACATAATCATTTTGTGTACAGGATTGACGGAGAGAGGCTACCAGCATTGATCAATGCCTAAGATTTTATTAGAAAAAAATGTATGATAATCGAATTGTATATCATATTATATATTAAAATTTGAATTTTTTATATCATTTATATATATTATATTATATCATATGATATAATTTTTAATAAAATAATAAATTATAATTGACACAATTTGTTGAAAGATATTACAAACCATTTTAAAAATTTAAAATTTTTTATATACATTTATATTATATCATAATTTTCTCTAAAAAAATATATCAGTCCGTATCAATAAAATATGTCATATCATATGATGTATCTAGGGTTGGATTCGAACCGAACTGAACTTGAGCTTGACTCATTTTTCGTTATTAAAACGATATCATTTTAATACATATTGATCAAAACAACGTCGTTTTAATACATATTAGTCAAAATGACGTCGTTTTGTATCAAAATTTTTAATTAAAAAATTTGACGAGTAGCTCGAGCTCGGCTAGGGCTGGCTCATTTTCGGCTCGTTCGAGCCGAGCTCGAGCTTGAACGGGCTCGATTCAAGTCCAACCTTGGATATATCCACTATATCGTATTAATTTGATAAACCATATAATACGTATCATTTTTCTCATATATCGTATCGTATTATGAGAAATATATTATATAATATAAGATACTAACACCTGTAATATCATGTAGTATTTTTAAACAATAAAATTATGTATATTTAATTTTGAATATTCAATTAAATACTTAGATAATGTATTATATGTAATTAAGTGATTTGAAAATAAAATAAAATAATATCAAATTACAAAATAATAAATTATTTAATTACTTAATTAAATACTTAAAATTATATATATATATATATATATATATATATATATATATATATATATATATATATATATATATATATATATATATATATAATATTACTTATTTTTAAATTTGATCAATCCAATTGAACGACATGATTGTGTTATTGGTCCCCGACTCCACACCATTCCTTTATAGTAGATATTTCTTCCACGTGATAAATAGTTTTAAATTCATATTCTTTTTTTCATATTATGTAAACCGATTGAATCCTTTTCCTTTTGATCCACCGGCAAAATTTTACACATGCCTTTTCTTTTTCACTAACTAAATGGGAAGTTTCGGTCGTTGCTCTATAAATTGTGCTTAATTAAGGTCGTCTATGTATTAAAGCTTTGTGCTTTAAGCCTTTTAAGGACTTGACATAAACTTTATAAATAAAATTATACGTATAATTTATAAGTAAAATTATATATATAATTAAATAATACAATCATTTTTGTATAAATTGAGATGATAATGTATAAATTTATAAGTAAAATTCTTTAAACTCCATTTTCAGCGCTTTCTCATTCTTTAAACTTCCCCTAGAAATTCTGTTTTGTTTCCTCTCATTAGGTAGCTTTCTTCTCACATTTCCCCATTTCTAGCCACCACAAGCAATTATAGTCTCCAACAGAAGCACATTTTTGCCACCATAGATGAAATTGAAAACCCTAAAAAGAGGATTGAGCTTTTCTTCTTTTAGAATACTTGCAGATAAGAAAAGCAAATTAATTATAGAAATAAAAGTAAGTGCACAAAAAAAAAATTGTATAAATTTATCTGTATAAACTGAGATAATAATTTGTGATTAAGTGGTGTAATTATTTACTTTTTCTTTCACTTCACAATCACCAAATTAAATACTATCACATAAGTTTGTACAACTTATTTATACATGTAGTATTATATTAAGAACAATACTATATATACGTACGTTTAGTATATAATTTGAGTACACAAATGATGTATCATTATGTGATTAAATATTACTTTATCTTTAATTTAAAATCTTTCAATCGTATGATGACACATCATCTATATACACAAATTGTATATCAAAAATATAAACGTATAGTTTTATTATTATACTAACTACAAATTGGTTAGGATTGTCAATAAAACTATATATACCCAATTTTTAATATCAATTGAGTATCTAAATGATACGTCATCATGTAATTGAATGATTTTGAATTAAAAATAAAATAATATCAATAAAACTATGTGTATCTATTTTTGGTACAAAATTTATATACACAGATGAGGTGTTATCATATGATTTGATGTTTCTTTATTATATGATAACACATGTTTTAAAATCACCTAATTACATTATGACACATCACTGTATATATGATTATGTACAAAACAAGGGTACACATAACATTGCTAAAACAATATATAATCACATACCCAATTGAATACTTAAAGCTGACAATAAAACTATATATACATATTTTTAGTATACAATTTACTTACATAAATGATGTATCATTATATGAGTTTATGATTTTAAATTAATAGTAAAGTAACACTAATTCACATGATAACATATTATTTGTATATTTGAAATTTAAATAAAAAAAACATATAATATTGTTATAGTATTATAGATGTAAAAGATGGATGGAATGGAATGGAAGGCCATGAATCATTTTCCCTTTCCAAGTGCACACGGTCACACACATATTGATTATAATAATAAAATAATAATAATGGCGTTTTTAGTGGTTAATAGATAGTGTTGTTGTCACTTTGTTTAGAGTAATGACAAATATTCTCATCACCTAAAGGTAAATAATAACATAAACAGGAGAATTTATGATTGCATCTTGCGGTTAATATGTCACATTCCAGATTATCATGTCAATTATAACTGTAATTATATGAATAAGAAGTGTCAACTAGTGAAAGATAATATTGTGGAAATAGGAATGGTTAAGATATGTTAATTCTGGGTTTCTCTTTCGATAGGTTCTCACAAAATTTAATTAGCCGCTAATTAGTGATATCAAAGTAGTGTTATATATATACTTTTATGTATAAATAACGATGTGTTATTATATAATTAGATAATTAAAAATTGAAGATAAAATAATACCCATCATATAATAATAGATGGTTGTTTATATACAAAATTATACATATAATTTTATCGGTAATATATATGTGTTGTTGGTACTTCAATTTTGATTTTGTGAATGTTCTACGGTCAAGTTATTTCTCTACCAAATTTATGGAACGACATCCTAAGAAGTAATATTAATTATAGAAATAAGACCAAATGACTTATTTTTATCTAAAGTTTAGTGTATTTTTAAATTTTTATTTATGAAATTTTAAAAATTAAAATAAAATTCTCTACTAATTTTTAAGATAAAATCGTTATTTATAAAAAATATTAAAATTTTATCTTATTTTCTCCCCTTAGTTTTAAAATTAAAGTTTTAAAAATATTGTTGATGAAGACGTTATCATGGGTGGAAAAAAAAGAAAAAATTTTAGTATTTTTAATATTTTTATAAATAACGACTTTACCCTTAACCGTAATATAAAATTTTAATAGAAGAGTGAATATTTAGGTTTTTAAAATTTCGTGAGTAAGAGTTTTGGAATGCATCAAACCTTGGGTGGAAATAAGTCTTTTGGCCTAGGAATAATGACTAATGGATTGATATACGGGTAGACATTCTTAGATTGTTCAGAGAAAGTGACATGTCAGTGTGTATTTTTTCTTTATCTTGTATCAACATGGGAAAAACATTAACTTTCTATCATATTGAGTGGGGATTGTCATTCTATCTTCACATAACATAATACGAAGTTAATAATATTTGAATTTAAATTTTAAATTGCAACATATAATACTATAACTCTTCCTCTTATCTTATAAATATAAATGATCATTCAAAAGAAATAAGGGAGAAGGAAATGAGTTGATAGCATCATCAGGGATATTAGATCACATAAGATAAGTCATGAGACTCTCAAAAAATCCAAATTGTGTCATTCTTAGGGTAATCTCTATCATTCATGCTCTGTTTAGAACACTTTTTCAAAGTCATCAATAACACAAGCAATGAATCAAACTATATTAAAATTTTTATTTATGTTCAATCTAACATACAACCTATCTTGTCTAAGACTCATAATTATATACATAAATTGATGACAAGAAATCGCAACAACAATCAATGAGACTATATTTTTCACTTTGGAGAAAATTAATTATAGACCTTACTAAAAAAGATAAAGTTCTATAAATCATATTTAAAAATCTTTTATAATTTTTTATTTTTATATAATGGCATCACTATGTCTTCGTAAGTTATAGATCTTGTAGTTGTGACTTGGGAAGCTTAATTGTTGTTTGTTTGTATTTTGTCTATGCAAATATAATTATTAGTATCTTATGATATATAATATATATTATATAATACGATATGATACAAATGATACATATTATCGATACTAATTGATATATTTTTTTTGAAGAAATCATGAAATGATAAAGGCATATCTGAGAAATTTTAGAATTTTAAGTGGTTTTTATGATATATTCCAAGACGAGGACGTGACAATTTGAAATTTTTATTATTGTATTATTATTATTTTTAAAAAAGATATATTATATAATATGATATGATATATGATATATAACATTGGATTTTCAATATACGATATAACATATTATTCCACTCTGATAAATACAAAAACATTAAAATTATTTTCGGGCTAAGTAGCCCACTACTTCAACATTAGGCCTCTTTTCTTTTTTTTTTTGGTGGGTCAAAAAGGGCCTCTTTTGAAGAAGTGAACTGACGAAGAAAGTGCTTTCGGGCTGACAGTAGCCCATTTTTTTTCTTTGGCCCTGGTCTCCTTGCTTAGATAGGGGTATAATAGTATTTTTAAAATTAAATACTAAATATCATTTACCTTTGCTTGAAATTTGGTTTTGGAGTTGGACATTATCAAGTAAAGTCATTCACCCAGAGACGGTTTATAAATTTATTTTTAAAATCCGGAATTTTAAATACTAATAAATAATTTGATTTTCGGGAAAATTAAATTGAAATTCTGTATTTAAATTTATTTTTATGTTTGTATTTCATATTTTAAAGATAACAAATTATATTCATGCTCAATTCTAAATAATTAAATTATTTATTTACGGGATTTTCACAAAAATATTCATAAATTGCCTAAAATTACAAAACTAAACAAGTGCTATAGATGACTTTTGGCTTTTTTAATTTCACATTCTTTGATCTTTTATACCAATTTTGGACAGAGATAATAAAAGGTGTATTCAAATTGAGTTTATTCGAACCCGATTATTAGTTTGATTTGATTAAACTTTAAACTAATGGTTTTGAATTGAGTTTGAACCATAGATACATGACATTATCGAGTTCAACTCATAGGGATATTTGGCTTGAGAGACTTGCTATCAACTAGGGGTGGATAAGAATTGGACCAAACTTAAATACCTATTGACTCAAGTTTGGTTTGAATAGAAAATTAAGTCCAGCTTGAATGAAAAATTGTTTAACTCCGGTTAGTTCAAGTTTGACTTGATTTCATAGGTTAGATTAATGGTTTAACTTCGTAGCTCAGTTTGATTTAAATTTATGGTTTAAAATGATAATTTAAATTTACGATTTGGATCAAACTACGAATTTGGATCAATGGTTTCAAACTTGACTATTATTAATAAAACGATGTCGTTATACTAAAATAATATTCAAAATTGCTAATCTGAGTTACAAATTCAAACTATCAATTTGAATTATGAAGTTGAGCTTATTTGAATCAAATCAAACTACGAATTCGAATTTCTAATTTGAGCTATGAATTCGAGTCAAACTAAGCTAAACACCTTCTAATTTGAGTTTGATTCGATTTAAAAAATGAGTCAAATCTTTCGATTCGAATTCAAATCAAATAAATTCAAACCGAACTAAATTGAGTCAAGCTGGCTTTAATCATATCTAGACCTACTAACAACTTGCATATGTAAATAAAACGATATCATTTTGTTAATTTAAAATGACGACATTTTACACTAAGTTTTATATTATGTAAGTAACATGAAACCATAAACAACATTATTTTTTATCTAAGTTTATCAAATTGGAGTTTGGTTCATACGGGCTTGAACTTATATTTACAATATTGAGTCCACGTGAGCCAAGCTTGTACAAACTCAAGCTCATATTTACAATATTAAACCCATGTATATTTACGAACATCACCCATTATATCAAATCAGAACTTAAATTCAAAATTTTCAAAGCTCGTCAAGCTTGAGTTTAAACTTAAGGTTGAATCTCTTTAATAATAAAATTGAATTTGATCAAGCTTAAATTCTAGTTTAACTTGCCTCGACTTCACTTAGAGAGAGAACGAAGAAAATTATGGTAAAATGAAAGAAAAAAAAAGAAATAACTCTATATTTTATATAAAAAAATTATTTACTCTTTTATATATTTTCTACACTCTTATCATACAAAAAATTTTTAGTCTAAATTAAAATTTTTAATACAAAATTAAAAACAAATATATATATATATATATATTTAAGAGGAATTTTTAAGAAAAAAATAAGTGATACAAATTTCATATTTTATCTTATTATTTATTTATTTTTTTAAATAACCATACTTAATTTTTCGATAAATATTTTTATTTTATATATTTTAAAATCATTTTTAATATTTAAAAATATAAATCACACAATTTAAAAAATAAAAACCCTAAAACCTAAAACCCTGTATTGAAGCCAGTTGAATCAACAGTCAGCGTCGGGGTTTAGAACCAAACACAACCCAGTCGGTAAGGGTTTTAGCCAGCTCAGTCGTCGCCCCGCCACTAACCCAACGGCACAGCTCCATCTTTTTTTCTTTTCTTTACTTCTCTCAATATTCAAAATTTCTACTTCTATAACCACGCAGCCCTTAAACAAAATTTCCAAAACAAAAAATGATTACAAAACGAACTAGTTCATGTTACAACTGGTTGAAAAGCAGAAGAAGAAGAAGAAGAATTAGCACATGTACAATACAACTGGAGCCCTCGGCAGTTGTACAATCAACCTCCAATGACCACAAATCACTTTGTCTTTCATTAGCGGAACAATTAATTAAACGTGGGTTAGTACCAACAGCCCAAAAAGTCATTCGCCGCATCATTGCTAATTCTGCCTCTGTTTCTGATGCTGTTTCGGTTGTTAATTTTGCCAATGTTCGTGGCGTGGACCTTGATATAGGTTGCTATGGTGCTATCATAAAGAAATTGATAGAATCTGGTCGATACCAATTGGCACTTTCGCTTTATTGTCAAAATATTGTTGCTGCAGGTATTGATCCTGACCCAGCTGTTTTGAATTATATGGTTATTTGTTACTGTGAGATAGGTGAATTAGAGGATGCAATGAAACATTTTGATAGAATTTTTTCGATGGGTTCTCTTCCTGTTAAACCTGCTTGTAATGCTATTCTTAGAGAGTTATATGCGCAAGAAAAATTTTTGGAGGCTTTTGATTATTTTGTTAGGATTCATGATGCTGGTATAAACAAGGGTTTTTCTTCTTATAATATTTTGATTGATGGGTTGTGTTATCAAGGGTATTTAAATGAAGCCATGTGTTTGTTTGATATGATTCGGAAAAGAGCAGGATTGACACCTAGTCTTCATTTATATAAGTCTTTGTTTTATGGTCTTTGTAAAAGAGGGTGGGCTGTGGAGGCTGAGTCATTGTTTGAAGAAATGGAGTCACAGGGCTTCTTTGTAGATAAGATGATGTATACATCTTTGATGAATGGGTATAGTAAGGATAGGAAGATGAAAATGGCGATGCGAGTTTTTTTTAGAATGCTCAAGACAGGTTGTGAGCCGGACAATTATTCTTGTAACACTTTAATTCATGGTTTTTTTACTATGGGTTTGTTTGATAAAGGATGGGTATTATTCAACCAAATGATTGAGTGGGGATTGCATCCAAATGCAGTGACCTATCATATTATGATTAGTAATTATTGCAGGGATCGGAATGTAGATTGTGCTTTGATTCTTTTAAATAACATGGTAAGTCAAGGTGTAGCTCCCAATGTGCACTGTTACACAGATGTGATTGCTTCTCTTTACAAGGAGAATAGGCTGACAGAGATAGAGGAATTGTACAAAAACATGCTGGAAAATGGGGTTGTTCCTGACCATGTGCTATCCTTTATCCTCATGAAGAAGTCTCCTAAGGGTCAAGAGCTTCAGCTTGCCCTTATGGTGTTGCAGGCAATTGCCAAGAATGGATGTGGTATTGATCCTCTGGCTATCTCAACCTACACTACTCTGAATGCTACTGGGGATTTGAAGAAAGCAATTGAGCTTCTGATTGGGGAAATTGTGAAAAGCAACCTAAATCTTGCTAATGTGGCATTTGGTATCTATATCAGTGCCTTGTGTGAGGTTGGTGAATCAGATTGTGCTTTCCTTTGCATGGATAAATTGGTTAGTCTTGGATGCAGACCTTTGCTTTTTACTTATAACTCTTTGATCAAGTGCCTTTGCCAGGAGGGACTTTTTGAGGATGCCAATTCCTTAATTGAACTTATGCAAGACTCTGGTACAGCTCCAGATACGGTTACTTATTTGATAATGGTATGTGAATACTGTAAACAAGGAGATATAGCTTCAAGCTGTGATGTTTTGGACCAAATGGATATGAGAGGCCTGAAGCCTGGTGTTTCTATCTATGACAGAATAATTGGTTGTCTTTTCAGTGAAAAAAGGATTGTCGAAGCAGAAAATATGTTCAAGAGAATGCTGGAGGCAGGTGTGGTTCCTGATGAGGTTGTCTATATGACAATGATCAATGGATACTCCAAAAATGGAAAAGCTCTTGAAGCTCGCCAGTTGTTTGAGAAAATGATAGAGAGTTCAATCCAACCAAGTTCTTATTCTTACACTTCCCTGATCAGTGGACTGGTGAAGAAAGGTATGATAGACAAGGGATGCATGTACCTTGATAGGATGTTAGGAGATGGGCTTGTGCCAAATGTTGTGCTCTATACCTCTCTTATCAATCATTTTTTAAGGAGTGGGGACTTTGAATTTGCCTTTAGACTAGTTGATTTGGTGGATAGAAACCAGATAGGAAGTGATTTGATCATGTATATTACTTTGGTCAGTGGTGTTTGTAGACATATGACTGGTAGAAAAAGATTCTTTGATGTTGACAGAGGAGCTGAAAATGCTAGGGAAAGGTTGTGTGAGTTGCTCAATCAGAGAACTTCACCCCTGAGGAAAAACAATTTAAAAATTTGTGTTGATTCTCCTGAAGGAATGAAATCTTTTGCACTGAAGCTCATGAGGAAAGTTAAAGAAATTCAGTTTATGCCAAACTTGTACCTCTATAATGGTATAATTTCTGGATTCTGTGGGGCAGGTAGGATTCAGGATGCACATGATCATTTGGAGATGATGCAAAGGGAAGGTTTATGTCCCAATCAGGTGACTTATACTATTCTCATTGATGGGCATATCAGAGCTGGTGAAATTGATTGTGCCATTGGGTTGTTCAATAAGATGAATGTAGATGGTTGTGTTCCTGATAGAATCACATATAAAACTTTGCTAAAAGGTCTTTGCCAGGCGGGTAGATTTCCTGATGCATTGTCAATATTATATACGATGCATAAGAGGGGATTCTTCCCTAGTAAGGCTTCTTATGAATATATACTCAAATTTCTTTGTTCTAGTTGTTTGAGCATTCCTGCCTTCAAAATGTTTGAAGAAATGATTGCCCATGGTTATGTACCTCGTCCATATTGTTACAACTGGTTGCTTTACATCCTATGTGAAGAAAAACAATTGCCTGAAGCCCGTGTGGTGCTTGATAGGATGTATGAAACAGGGAAGCTTTGTTACAAATCAATGGAGAGGCTTTTGGGGTAAACATTTCACAGGCAAAGAGAACTTCTCTTTTTATGGGCAGAGTATATATTTTGTTGTCTAGTGGGGAAGACATTTCCTTGGGAATTGGTAGGTCTTTTGCACACCCTTTTTCAGCCACACTAAAGATTTCCATGGGTTGCAGCTGCTAACCATCAGGTAGTTTATGATTTCTATTACTGTGTAAAAACTTATAGTGAGAACTTATTTAAAATCTATGCTGAGCTTAGAGTTTAGAAATTCAGATTATGCAAATACTAAAATATCAGTCATAGTGAGACGTTGAAAAATTTTATTCTATTAAGAATGAGCTTGTTGACAAAATTTGGGTCTTTCTATTATTATATCTATTTGAGTCCAGACATGCTCTATTGGCAGTTTAATTCTGATCATGGTTCTGGACAGGACATGATAGGTGAGAGAATATGTTGGTAGCCAATTCTGACGAGTTAATTAGATTACGTGTTTTTCACATATGACAATATATGATAAAATATAAGTACTTTTCTAGTTTTTTCTGTTTCTCATATGGTTTACACATGGTCTACATGTTGCCAATTCTTTGAACTTTGATGTTTTGGTTTCTCCTGTCCCTTGCAAACTACTTATACTGTATATTATTTATCGCATTCAGTCAATTCTACACTAATATCAGATATTATTCTAACATGAGCCCTATTCTTATATTATGATCATAGTTTCTGTGGAACTAATTCTCCAAATGTTGTTTGCCCTTTCTGTTGAATGGGCTTTTGTGCCATTGATTATGTTTTACTGTTTCCACATATATTTCCAGTTTCATTTTTTTTATGTACATGTTAGAGAATAGCCGAATAAACACTAACTTAGCTTCAAACTGCATTCATCTTCAATTATCTTCACTCAGGTACTCGATTTTGTAATTATTGCAATTTTCCTGCTGAGTCAATTCTAAAAGTTGGCCTTTTTGGTTGAAAATAAGATTCGATCACCATTTTTTCAAGCACTCAAGTAGAACTGGGTAAGTAAGATCTTTAGTTTCTTTACACTTCTTGTTGAATTTGGCTTTGATATTCATCTTCCAGGGGTTTATTGCTTAGCAGAAGCTTTTGTTTTGTGTGGTTCAAGGTGCATTTGAAACCAATGACAATGGAATTTGCTCTATGGATGTATTAACTAACTCAGATGGTACAATTTTTGTTGCTAGCCCTGAGATTTAACTGGCACTAGTAGAAGCATAATTTTCACTTATTCAAGGAGTGTGGTTTTTGATTCTCATGAGCATCAGATTAGTTGATGATAATTATGAATTAACAGGCTTTATCATTTCAATTTGCTTTGGGGTTTTCTGTTAGGGTTTGTTTATTTCATTGCAGGTTGTCATTCAATTTATAGATTGGCTTGCAGTTTATATCAACAACAAAGGAGGAGGATCCCAATACGAAGCAATTTCATCCGCTTCCATTGGTTTATCATCTCTTGTAATAGGGGAATTAGGTTGCTTATCAAATCCTTTCTTTCTCTTAAAGTCACTTTGTAATTGCACCCACTGTAATAATTGATCATTATAATGTGCTTTAGGTTGAAGGCAAAGCTGACTTCTTTATCGTTGTGTGTTTAAATTTAATAAAGGTTAGAGGTAAGTTCATTATTTCCTCTTTTGTTTTTTTTAATAATTTCTACAAGGAGTTTTATTGTTGTCTTGTCTATTAAATTTCACTAAGATTTGTTTTTTTTTTTTGGGCAAATTTTTCTTAGAGTAAATGTGGAAAAAAAGCAAATATCCCATACTGCTTGGTTAAGAGTTTGGTGTTTTGTAGCTCTATTTAACATTTTTTTTAAATGCTTGATTAGGGACACAGCTTCTGGTTTGCTGCCTTCTTTCTTTCTAACTCTCTCCAAATTTTCACTGGCTGTTGGGCTTTGCTTCGATTATTCAACCGAGCAACACAGACATCATTAGTTGAAATGCAGAATGATTCATCAGCTCTTTCAGGTTTCCATTAGGTACTTGTAGTTATAGATTGAGAGGTTTGAAGAGATTGACCAAAAATATTGAGAAGGGAAACTGTGATGTAGAGGCAATCATATCTGCTGCTGTGAGGAAGAATATTAAGAAGGCACTTGCCCAAAAAAAATAAATAAATTAAGAAGCGCAAAATAACACTGTTTTGGCAGCTTAGAGCTTTTAAGTGAAGATATATGCCTGTTTCATTTTCACGAGCCTGCATGCGCTGTTGCGATGGTGAGGATCATTTACACTCCGTTTTGCTTTGAAACTTTGTGCTTGTATTTACTTAGTGAGCAATGCTATGTGCACTAAAATAAGTATCAAATTCGATATCAATAATGATATGTTATCATGTGATTGCGTGTTACTTTATCCTTAACTTAAAATTAATTAATTACATAGTGACATATTATTATTAGTACTTAATTTGGTATTCATTTTAAGTGTATATAATTTTATTGTTATTTAGTTGTATTAAAGTTGACAAATGAAGAATGTTTCTTTTTCTTTGAACAGATTTTCAGCATACTATTTAATCTGCTTTCTATGTTCTAATTTGTTCTTAGACAAACTTTGATCGAGCTTTTAGTTTTTGAAATTTTGTATTATTTTGCTTCATTATACGCTGTGAGAGGTTTTTTATGCCTCCCCGGGAACTTCAAATGCAAAGACTGCAAGAAATTCCAGATGAGCATATACTGATTTTTACTAAATTTGGGGTATTGTTTCTTCACCTTATTTTGGTAAGATTTATTGGTTTATATATTTATGCATTCTAGATCTGACCTACATGATGATCAATTAATTATAAAGTTTTTAGTCATTAGTTTCGTTCCAATAAACAAGAAATTTTGTAAATAGAACCTGTCACAGTTTGTTTTCTGATGTATGTACATAATAAGTTAATGGAGCTGTGTTTTATTTATTAATGTAATCGTGTGAATATGTAGAATGTATTGAAGTGATCATAAACATGATTATTAATATTGTACAAAGGCTTCATATAAGGGTGTATTGAAAATTTGTATGATTTGGTGGGCATATCATCCATGATACATAGTTTGATTGAGAAGCTGTCTGTACTTTTAAAACTTTTACGAAGTTTGTCTTGTGATTACCTTTATATTTGATGATGAAGAACATATTTTTTTGCATATAGCACTTGCTGGTATTAGGCGTATCAATCTGGAAGATCTGAGATGGAGAGTTTTCGATGCTGAAGGCCAGATTGGACATGTTACACATTTTCTTTTCGTATCCTGTTGTTTCTTAGGGAATATTGGACTAGTTAATCTGAATATCAATTGTTTTCATAGGAAGATTCATATTACACTATTTCTTTTTGCTGGACTAGTTAAGCAATCACCCATGCAACCTTTTCGTTCTGGGTTCTGCTTTTGAGCTGAGATGTTGTGATTGCACACTCATTACCCGTTCCATGGTGAGTCATAGCCATAGCTGACGAAAGTCGTTCTTTTATTAGAACAAATTTTGTAGGGCTTATTTTCATTAAGTGTTTGCATGGTTCTGGGTTTTGTCACACCAGTAGTTTATGCCATGTGAAAGGATGCTGAGTTCAAGGGGTGAGGGAAAGCATGAAGGGAATGAAATGAACAGAAAGAATATCCTGCTTCATTGCCAAAGCTTGTGTTCTGTGATCAAGTCTGTATTGATTTTTGTTCTCTATGTGTGATTATTGGGGGTGGATATGAGCCAAATTAAATCGGATAACCCTCTTATTTCAAGTTCATTAAGTCCTTGAATTTACTTCACATAAAAATAGGTTTGGGTGAGTTTAATTAGAATTGATGGTTCGAATTCGTGGTTTATTAACAAAATATTGTTGCTTTATACAAATAATAGACAAAATGATATTGTTTTGTAACTAAGATGCAAACACTAATTACAAATTTGAATAATTAATTCAAACTAAAATCGAGTCACAAATATGAATTACAGATTTGAGTTATGAATTCAATTTGAACTTAAGCTAAATTGAGTCAAACACTTTTTTAGTTGAAGTTTGATTTGGTTTTATAAATAAGTTGAATATTTTGGTTCAAATTCAAAGTAAATGGACTGGTGTCAAGTTGAATGAAACCAGTTTAATTTAAATCCAACCTTAGTGATTATATGCATAAATATTTTTTAAATAACCTTTAAGGAGTACTCTGAGTGTTAAAAGAAGAGGTTTCAAGCATAAGAGAGTATGTGTTTAAATGTCTTTTGAGGATAGGTTTCTCGTTCGGATGGCCCGGTTTGGATAGGTTTCTCATTACCAACAAAAAGTCTAACTTATTGCAAAATCTAATGTACACAGTGTGATTAGATAGCATGAATTTTTTCTGTCATTTCAAAATAATTCAATATGTAAATAGACCGTGGGTAAATTAGTAAAACAAAAAAAAAAAAAAATTAATAATCCTACATTATCTTCTGGTTATTGCACTATCAAATTTCATGCTAAAATTAGAAATAAAGTCTATTTTATTTTATTTTGATTTCATTTAGTACGATCGATAATGCTATAATTGTATAGTATATATATTATATGTTTGACATGTAATATATATTTTTTTTATTTTTTAATTTAAAATATTCGTTAATCTTAATTCTGTTGTTTTATTTTTTATATGAAATTTTAAGTAAAAAACTTTATCAAATTCAACGGATACAATAATTGTGGAATTCTTCTTGGATTATTGAGATGGTCTTTGACTAGAAATTGTCTAGCCCAAAACATTTAAGACTGGGAGAATTAGGGTTTGATTCACATTAAATTAAGTCTGAATAAGATGAAACTCGTTTTGGGGGCTCAATTCGGTTCGTCTTTGGCTTGCTTTATGGATTAAGAGTTCATGTTTGGTTTGGATTTGTGTAGATAAGCTAAACTTGGCTTAGGCTTGCCAAATTTGTTTGCTCAAATTTGATTCCCTTGTGATTTGTGCAACGATGTTTAAATTTTTTTTTAATATATGTAAGCTCAAGCTCGTATATATCAAACTTAAATTTGGATTCACAATTGGTTTTAAAAAAAATATTTTAATTTTGGGTTTGAGTTCAAATTCATATATATTAGGCTCACGTGTAGATTCGTTTGAGCAAAACTCATATCCAATTCGAGCAAATTTACTTCAAATCAAACCCTAGGGAGAATGACTGTCTCCATCCCATTGTTGAAGCCGGAAAATGACATTTTAGTTAAATTTTTTTGAAGACATACTCAAAGGATTAAATTATCCTTCATAATTTTTAATATTTATTAAAAATAAATAAAATTTTACTTTTAAACTTTACTGATTATATTTTTACAATTGTTTTATTAAAAGTTAAATTTTAAAATACAAAATATTCACCAGTAGCTACTGTGACAATTAGAATTGCACCAGAGGAGCAGTGTAATTCTAATTAGAATTGAATTGAAATGATATGATTGAAGTTGAAATCACATTGGAATAATATGATTTCAATATAATTGTATAGTTATAATATGATTTTAATGAAATCGCATCATTTTATTATAATGCGAATAAGATTTCGAGTACCAAAAACAAAAATATTAATAGGAAAGTGTTATGTATATAATTTTTATATATAAATAATAATATATCATAAATAAATAATTAAAAATTAAAGATAAAATAATATATAATTATTTATACATAGAATTGTAAAAATAATATTATTAATAATGTTAATAACTTATTATAATATCTTCCATCAAAATAATTATTAACAAATGAATTAAATAAATTACAAGATCACGTGATTCACAAGCCAGAAGTGAACGGCACACCGGTCGACGGCAGCCATGATCTGCCAGCAATAAGACTACCAACTGTGAAACGTGCGGCCGTAGCAGAGCTGGTTAAAACATGAAAACCTTTCCACTTTACCCTCCATTTTGTAGAAGAACCAGGCCCCGAATTCTTATATTCACCATAATACAAAGTGTCAAGAGCAAACGAACTCTCCACCGCCCACGGCGACCACCCGAGTGGACTAACAAGACTATCCAGATAAGTTTTCATAATAATCGTTCTTGAGTATTGCATCCACGGCCTCCCCAAGTACGTTTTAAATGCTTGAACCACAGGTTTTAGATCAGATGCGGCTAAAATCTTTGAGTTGTGGATTGTAATCGCCGTGTCTTGAAAAGGGTCATTGCGGCCTTGTGCGGTGATCACGTTTGCTTGGCCTTTCAGCGGCCTCCTGACGTAAATCAAACAGTTTTGGAAAACGACCGCCGCATTACCAAAGATGAAATCTATGGTTCCGTAGATGTAACATTCTCGGTAGAATTGGCGTTGCGAGTGGACCATGAGGGTGTCTTGGTATCCCTGGATGGCGCATCGGTAGAAGACCGAGAGATCTGACGCCGAACGTAACGCCACCGCTTGACCCTTCGACGGACCCGCTCCATTTCTGAAGGTGATGTCCCGAGCAATGAACCCAGATCCATCTATGCCTACAGTCATTATTTTCAATATTAGCCAGATCCATCTATGCCTACAGTCATTATTTTGTTTGTCTCTGTACAAGAAAAGAACAGTAAATAGCATATTCCCACCCAAGGTTTGGTCTAAAATTTTTCACCCCTAGTTGACAAAAAAATATTTTTCACCCAAAATTAAATTCTGTTTAAAAGAATCAACTATTAATTTTCACTCAAAACAATTCAACTCCTAAAAAGTTTAAAAACTTATAAATCAATCTCTGACATTTTTTCAAACTCTATATATTTTAAGACTATTATATGACCTAGATAATTATAATATAACATTTATACCTATAATTTGTTATATTTTATTAATTTTTGAAACTACGGAGGGCATTTTGATTGTTTAAAAATTTTACTCTAAACTTTTTTTGAATTTCTAATAACCCTATAAAAAATTTAAAAAACACCCTTAATAATTTCAAAAATTATAGTTTACCTCTTTACATGTTGATCATACAATAAAAACATTATTCTATATAGAAACAGAGGAAAAAAGGGTGACAATAAAAGAAAAAGAAAATAAAGAACTTTTTATATAATTTAGAAATATAAAAAGTTATTTCTAATTTTTGTTAAATTAGAGTTATATAATAATTTTAAAAAATAATATAAAAAGATAATTTTATTTCATAATATTGTTATTTTATTAATATAGTTTAATTTCGAATAAATATTATTTACGCATAAATTTAGATAAAAAATTATTACTTATATCTGGTAGAGGTGAAAAAGTGTTTGAAAAAGTAATTCACTCAAAACAAATTAATAGATATTCACAGCAAGTAATGGAAATTCAATTACCAGCAGTTGCAGAGCTGTAGGTGGTGTAACCTCCATTAACACTTCGGCTACTTGTGATTATGGTACTCCTCATGCCATCTCCGATCAACATAATGTTATTGTTATTGAGGCCGACCTCAATATTTTCCATATAAACACCTTTCTTTACGTAAATGATAAACCTTGCGGTTCCTTTCCTTGTTGCAGCAGCGTCAATGGCAGCTTGAATGGTGCGATAATTCCCCGAACCATCTTTTGCCACCACAAGATTTGCTTTTGCTTTGAAAGTTAATGATGAACTCTGCAATAATTTCCTTCCTTGCAGACTAAGCCAACTGGGAAATCCGCCTGTGTATGATGTATTCTCTTGCTTTACGAATACTCCATTGATGGCTAAACTATTGCTAAGCAGCTGGGTTAAATTATTGGAAATTATGATTGCATTAATGAAATCAGAAACGTTCAAATCCATGGACCCGGATTCGCATGTTTGGATGTTGGTTAAAGCTGCGCTGAGCCATGTTTGTGCATCAAAATCTGTACAAGTTTTGTTAGATTCAAGGCCTTGCAAGGTTCGATTCATCTGAAGAACTGTGTTATCATAAAGCTTTAAACAGTCAGACCAAGCCGCTTTCTGGTGCTGGTTCTCGCAGTTTGACCTAAATGGATAGTATTGACCAAATGTTATTAAATATATAATATTATAATATTGTCTAAAATGAAATTATAATCATATAAAATAGAAAAAAAATATATATATAACAAATCAAAATTATATGAGATCAAAATCATATCAAATAGGAATAAATATATTTTATTTAACATGCCTGAATTGTAGAACATGATTTTTCGCATTGAGGGCTCGCTCCATGGCTAATTGGATTGTCATTTGCCGGAACTCCGACATGTGTCTGGGGGCAAAATGGTGGCGGCTTTGGCTCGTGTAGTAATCGCATGCTTCGGGATGCGGCGTTTTGCTGCACCACCATGTTATGTTTGAAGAAGATTTCTTTGAAACTGCGGGATGAAAGATGGAAGAGAAGGAGATGAAGAGAAGCATTAGCCTCATCACCATAGCCATTTTGGTGAGTTGTTTCTTCTTCTTCTTCTCCTTCTTCTTTCTGTGCTTTGTGGTTGGGGATTTTTAAGGGTCATCTCCTAACTAAGAGATTTCTTTATGTAGGAAAGTTTGATTGGGAAAGGAAGAACTAAACGTGATATATAAATGCAATAGCGAGACAAAGAAATTAAATTAAAAATTATATATATTCCATGTTGTAACCTTTGCTTCTTTACGTAAAATTTAACTTCATAATGCATAGGCTCCGTTCAAGGAAAGCGAGAGAAAAAAAAGTGGTGCATGATATTATGAATTTGAAGAAAGGTCTTGCAATACTTTCCCCAAATTATCGAACCATAATGATGACTTGTGTTAAAGAAGAAGAAGCCATATGAATATGTGACGTAAAATATGATCATATATAAATTCTTTTTCCCAATGATTATATTACATTTTTGAACCCATTTCCCTGTGTTTACTTGCGAAGGGTTGTCAATTTTCAATACAAAATTTAATTTGGACCAATTTAATATAAGATGAATAGACCCAATGATATGAATTGATGAAGTCTAAAATTATATAATTAGGTGGGTCAAGAATGGAAGGAAAAATCTAAAGATTTCTATTGATTGAGGCATGAAAAGATCTGGGAAAATAATCAGTTATCTAAATTTGCGAAGTCTCTTAAAGATGTGGGCACTTGTAATTAGTAATTACGATTATGAAAATTAACGAGGCTAATGTTGCTTGTTTGACAATAATAAGGCAATTAGCAAATGGGTTTGAGTGGACTTAATATACAAATCAGTCAGCACGTTCTATTCACGTGAAACCCAGCAAGAAAATATTAATTTATCTTTAAATTTTGTGCAAAGTGCTTACCTCACGTGCACTAGAAGTAACAGGCCATTGAAAGTAAAAGGCCCAATGACTTGGCCCCACCCAAGGTTTTACCCAACGACAACACACCCCAAAGTTTTAAAAACTTAAACACCCACCCATAAACTGTTAAACCTAATCAAAACTATTAATTATAAAGGGTAAAATCATCATTTTAACACTAAACCCTAAAAACTTATATCATTTTCCCTCATTGGTTTGAATAACTAATATTTCCTTCTAACAATTAAGTTTTAAAAAATTTATCTTTTCTTCTAGAGTTTTTTCTTCTTTTTCTAGTGATTAAAAGTCGTTTCCACTATCGGCCAACCTTCCTATACTCTTCTTCTCCTACCGTCAGCCTTCTCATTGTTGTAGTTTCGTCAAACCACGAAGACAAAATGTCTTGGTCTGACGAAGAGACAAAGATGAATCATTGTCTTCATTTCTTCAGCCAAATGAAGATGATCAATGAATCATAAGAAGAATCTTCTTATGTCGATCTATTGCTTAGACAGAGACAAATTGTCTTCATCCAATTGAAGAGATGAAGATAACAATGTGTCTTCATTCGATAAAATTGTTACCAAGAGAAGGTTGACAACGAGAGGAGAAGATGGTGGGAAGGCCGATTGATGGTGGGAATGACTTCTGGTCATTGAAGAAAGAAAAAAAACTAGAAAAAAAGTGAATTTTTTAAAATTTAATCAGCCTAAGAAAAATTGTTAGTTTTTCCAACTAAAATAGAAAAATAATATAAATTTTTAGGGGTTTTAAAATTTAGTAGTAAAATAACAATTTTATCCTTTATAACTAATGGTTTTGGTTAGGTTTAACAGTTTATGGATAGATATTTAAGTTTTTAAAACTCTATTAGTGTGTATTTGGGAATTGGCTAAGTCTTGGGTGGGAATAAATCTTTTGGCCAAAGTAAAAAGCCATGTTCTGCTAACACTCAAATCTCCAAAGTCCAAACGACACCTAAAGTCATAAGAATCCATGTGATTTATAGTTTGCATTATACGTTTAATTTGTCATCTCTTCATTGTTGAATAATGAAATTTCATAGAAACAAGAAGTAAATATTTCAAAAATTGGGTTCTGTTCAGACTGATCGTATCTTAGCAGAAAAGATAGCATAGAACGTTGAAGGTATTAATTTAATCTCTGCTAGGTTGACTTATTCCTTCCATGTACTTGTTTCACACAGTGTTTATGCAATTCTAAGGAGCCGAGTCAATATGTGTCATTCGATAATGTTTATATCTTATTAATTTGGATTTTAAGTAAAAAACTCTTGAATCATATAAAAAATTTCTAGTCTTAACCTAATCTGATCTATATTTGAGTTCATTTAATATAATTCATGTTAATTTAAAATAATATATTTGTTCTATTTTTTTAAGTATTTTTAGTATTTTAATTTCTTTTCCAATTTATCCGTATCTATTATTAATAAAATATACAATATAACACTTTTCTCCTGTTTACTAATATTTAAAAAATTACATATCAAGATACTTTAAAATATGTTAATAATCTAGATAACAAAGTCATACTCTTATTATTGAAAAATAAAATAAAATTTGCAAATAAACACAAAATAATTTTAATAAGGCCAAAGGACTATTTCCCACCCAAGGTATATTTTTTCTGCAAATTCCCACCTGTTAACTTTGAAAAGCCCATTTACTTACCTATGGGCTGTTAAAAAAAAGTCAGGTTGACGGATTTAAAGGTAAAATAATTATTTTATCTGTAATATTAAAAATAAACTTAAATTTAATTTTTTTTTTACCTCCAAACCCTAACAACTAACAATTTTCTACCAATCCAAGTTTTCAAAAAACAAACATTTTCGCCCCTAGGGTTTCCAAACTTTAGGATTGAATTTTCCAACAACAACCGACGATCTCCAGGTGACGTATCTTCCTCCCTGGCGTCTCCTATTTCCGACCATGCGACGTCTTCCCCTCTTAGGCGTCGTCGTCGACGAGGACGACGTGTCTTCGTCTCTGAACGAAGACGAAAAAATTAGATCTGAAATTTGGAAACCCTAGGGGGGAAAATGCAATTTTTGAAAACTTGGGTTAGAGGGAAAGTGTGAGTTTTTAGGGTTTGGGGGGGGGGGGGGGGGAGAATAATATGACCAACAGAGTCAGTTAAGTTTAACGGCCCATGAGTGAGTAAAAGAGATTTTCAAAGTTAACGAGGGGAACTTTGAGAATTCAGCATAATTTGGGTGGGAAATAGTCCTTTGGCCTTTTAATAATTACAATAATATAGAGATACTGTTATGAATTTAATACACAAATATAAAATGATTAATGAAGAATTGAGAAAAGAGAGAAAGCAATTTGAGAGAATAATTTTATAGAACCGGATGCAGAGAAGAGAAGAGAAATATTATGTACATTACATGAAGAGAGGGGGGGTATTTATAGGAGAATTGCCGCCCCTCCAGTCAGCAAAAGTGGCTTCCTTCTAAGCCAAGTTTCCAATATTATTAATGCATTCACATTACTTTAGCCAAATTTTCTTCTCATAAATAAATGCCTTCCCACCACTTTTTCTTGACTTAATTTGGTGGAAAGCCACCTGGCTTTATAACACTCCCCCTTGGATTTCCACCACTTACAGATAATTATATTAACCTTGCTAAGGAAAAACCCAGTGGGATAAAAACCAAAGCAAAGGAACATAATTATTAAATGTCCTGTAAGTTGGCATTGGACGTGCTTAAACTGCCTCATTAAAAACCTTACTAGGAAAACTCAGTGGGACAAAACCTAGTGAAGGAAAAAAGAGTACAGTGCACCTTTTGTCCAATATTGGATAACCTTCAAAATTTTGCCTGATGAATGCTCCCCCTGATGAACGCTCCCCCTCTTTATAATAGGATTAACTTGGTTGCTTGTTGAGCCGCCGCATACCGATATTATACACTAACTTCTCAAATGTTGATGTCGGTAGTGTCTTAGTGAACAAATCTGCAAGATTTTCACTAGATCTGATTTGTTTGACATCAATCTTTTTATTCTGCTGGAGCTCATGAGTGTAAAAGAACTTCGGTGAGATATGTTTGGTTCTGTCTCCTTTGATGTACCCACCTCTAATTTGGGCTATACATGCTGCATTGTCTTCATATAATATGGAAGGAGTGTCTGTTGTAGAAGGAAGACTGCATGCATTCTGAATATGATGGATGACAGACCGTAACCATATACATTCTCGGCTGGCTTCATGGAGAGCTAAAATTTCTGAATGATTTGAAGAAGTTGCAACCAAGGTCTGCTTGGTGGAGCGCCATGATATAGCTGTGTCATTATAAGTAAAAACATATCCCGTTTGTGAACGGGCCTTATGAGGGTCAGAAAGATAACCAGCATCTGCATATCCAACCAAACTCGGATTTTTAGGGGATTTGACAGAATAGAGTAATCCCAAATCTCTAGTTCCACATAAGTAACGGAGTATATGTTTGATTCCGTTCCAGTGACGACGGGTTGGTGCAGAGCTAAATCGGGCCAATAAATTAACTGCGAAGGATATATCCGATCTCGTGCATTGGGCCAAATATAATAAGGCTCCAATGACATTAAGATATGGTACTTCAGGACCAAGTATCTTTTCATTTTCTTCTTTAGGATGAAATGGGTCCTTTTTTGGATCAAGAGACCGAACAACCATTGGGGTACTCAAAGGATAAGCCTTATCCATATTAAAGCGTTTTAATAATTTTTCAATATACGCTGATTGATGGATAAGTATTCCATTTGAATTGTGCTCGATCTGCAGGCCGAGACAATATTTTGTTTTCCCCAAATCTTTCATTTCAAATTCTTTTTTCAGATATTCAGCAGTTTTTGAGAGCTCTTCAAGAGTCCCAATTAAATTCATGTCATCAACATAAATTGCTACAATAGCAAATCCCGATTCTGACCTTCTGATAAAGACACATGGGCATATAGGGTCATTCACATAACCCTCTTTTTTCAAATATTCACTGAGACGATTGTACCACATACGTCCGGATTGTTTTAATCCGTACAATGATCGTTGTAATTTAATTGAGTACAAGCCTCTTGAATTGACACTTTTTGCTTCAGGCAATTTGTATCCTTCAGGGAGTTTCATGTAAATTTCAGTGTCCAAATTTCCATATAAATAAGCAGTAACTACATCCATTAGACGCATATCCAGTCCTTCAGAGACTGTTAAACTGATTAAATATCTGAATGTAATTATATCCATCACAGGTGCATATGTTTCATCAAAGTCTATCCCAGGCCTTTGGGAAAAGCCTTGGGCTACAAGCATGACTTTATATCTAGCAATTTCATTTTTCTCATTTCTTTTTCTCACAAATACCCATTTATATCCAACGGGTTGTACGTCTTGAGGTGTTGGAACTACAGGCCCAAACACTTGACGTTTTGCTAGGGAAGCTAATTCTGTTTGAATTGCTTCTTCCCATTTAGGCCAATCATGTCTTTGTTTGCACTCAGCCACAGTACGTGGTTCAAAATCATCATCATTCAGAATTTCAGTAGCTACTGCAAATGAGAATATATCATCAATTATAATTGTTTCACGATTCCACATTTCTTGTGTATGAACATAATTTAAAGATATTTCAATATTCTCATTTTCCTGTTCTTCAGGATTTTGTACCACTTCAGGGGTTTGTGCCACTTCAGGGGCTTGTGCCACTTCAGGGGCTTGAGTCTCTTCAGGGACTATAACCTCTTCTGGAGGAATATTTGTTTGATTGCCTTTCTTTTTCGAGGAACAGTGTCTTTCGATCCAACAGGTCTACCATGCTTCTGGCGTGAGGTAGATGGATCAGTCACGGCTCGAATAGACTGTTCAGCAGTCACATTGATTCTTGCTGGTGTATTAGCAGCTGGAACATGTGATCTTGTCACTTTTGCTGTATCAACAAATGCATCAGGCATTTGGTTGGCAATAATTTGTAATCGCACTATCCTTTGCACTTCAGTTTCACTTTGGGATGTGCGAGGATCTAAATGAGACATGGTAGGTACATACCAAGCAAGTTCATGCCTAACTTCAGGAGGCATTTTCTTTTCCCCTAAAGATGGGAAAGTTGTCTCATCAAAGTGACAATCTGTAAATCGTGCAGTAAAAAGATCACCTGTTAATGGTTCTAGGTACCTGATAATGGATGGTGAATTATATCCAACATATATTCCCAAACGACGTTGGGGTCCCATTTTTGTACGTTGAGGGGACGCAATAGGGACATATACAACACAACCAAAAATTCTCAAATGAGATACATCAGGTTGGTGACCAAGAACCAATTATAGGGGAGAATATTGATGATAAGAAGAAGGTCGCAAGCGAATTAACGCTGCAACATGTAATATAGCATGTCCCCACATAGAAGTAGGTAATTGACTTTTTAATAATAAAGTACGTGCAATTACCTGGAGTCTTTTGATAAGAGACTCAGTTAATCCATTCTGTGTGTGGACATGCGGGACTGGATGTTCAACCTCAATCCCCATAGACATGCAATAATCATCAAATGTTTTGGATGTAAATTCACCAGCATTATCTAGTCGTATTGACTTAATCGAATAATCTGCGAAATGTGCTTTTAATTTGATAATTTGTGCTAACAGTTTAGCAAATGCAACATTTCGAGTAGGCAATAAACAAACATGAGACCATCGTGCAGATGCATCAATTAAGGCCATAAAATAACGAAATGGCCCACTTGGTGGGTGAATGGGTCCACATATATCCCCTTGAATCCTTTGCAGGAATGATGGGGATTCACCTCCAATTTTGAAGGGAGATGGTCTTATTACTAATTTACCTTGAGTACAGGCGGTGCAAAATTGTTCACTAGACAATAAAATTTTATGATTCTGTAATGTATGTCCATGTGAATTTTCAATAATTCTACGCATCATTGTAGATCCTGGGTGGCCTAAACGATCATGCCAAAGCGTAAATGCTTTTGGATCAACGAACTTCTGGTTCGATACTGCGTAGGTTTCAATTGCCTTTTTGGTTGTATAATACAATCCAGATGATAAAGCAGACAATTTTTCTAGTATAAGCCTTCTTCCGGAGGCATTACTACTTATACAGATGAATTCTACACCATTTTTACTCATGGTTTCAAGATGATAACCATTTTTTCTTATATCTTTAAAACTCAGTAGATTTCTTCTGGATCTACTTGAATATAATGCATCATTGATGCTTAATTTGGTCCCATTATTTAACATAATTGTGGCTCTTCCGGAGCCTTCTATCAGATCAATTGATCTTGATATGGTGGTTACTTTAGCTTCAATTAATGCTAAAGATAAGAAAAATTTCTTTTCCTTAAGAATTGTGTGCGTTGTTGCACTATCCACCAAACATATGTCTCCCACATCAGCTTTTGAAGTTAACGCTTCAATTTTGGACTCCATTTCCTTTCATTTAAAAATTACGTTAGTTATAACGTATACAAAATATTGAAAGGAAGAGAACATGACAATAAAATACAAAATAATATGCATGACTCAAAAATAAATATATAGATGGATTTAATTATAAAAATTTTGGGCATTTCATATTCATAATAACTACTTCTGGTAGTTGCGTTCACTTCAGGGAACGATGTATAACGAAAAAAAATAATTAATTCAGAATTTCTTTTCTGATATTGCTACTACAGGAGCAAAAATAAAATGTGGGGAATATTTTATCTTCCACATTCAGAAAAAAATTCTGAATATTACAGATTTATACTAAATATAGGGTCATTGTATTCATATTTCGGCTTGCAATCCTTCAGGGATATGATGCCAAAAAAATAATAGCCTCGTATTTTTCCTTCTGGGATATTTTAGTTAGTTTTTCAAGGCTTACAAATTTTAGGTAGAGACTCATGTAAAAAGCCCATTTAATATTATCCATCTAATTTTAGGAACTTCAAGTTCAATTATTGTCATATTTACAAAACTTCTGGTTTTGTAAACAATATATATGAGTTAATCTTTGAAACTTCAGGTTCAAATATTATCTCATACGTACAAAACAGCTGATTTTATAGGAGAAATATTGAAATTAATTTTGGAAGCTTCAGGTCCATATATTATCCCATATATACAAAACTTCTGGTTTTGTAATTAGTTTTCAGAATATTATAATACGTATTCTGATTATGTTTTGGACTTCAAGTCCATATTTTTCACACTTTATGCAAACTTCAGGTTGCAAAGGTGATATCATTATTAAAATAAAGACTTTGATGAAACTGAGGACTTCCGGCCCATATTTATGAAACTAGGGACTTCCGGCCCATAAACATGTATTCTCATGATTTTACAAACTTCAAGTTGTAAATCGTAAAACTCGGGACTTCGGGCCCATATATATGATTTTTTTTTTTCACGATTTTACAAACTTCAGGTTGTAAATCGGATATAAATAAAAATAAAGATTCAAATAAATAAATATGCGAATAAATAAATATTTAAATAAATGGAATACAATAAAAATAAATATTTAAATAATATCAGGACTTCTGGTCCAGATTCTTGGTTTTGTAAACTTCAGGTTACAAATAATATTTATGACTTCAGGTCACAAATTTATAATTTCGTAAACTTCGGGTTACGAACGATATTCAGGATTTCAGATCCAGATTCATGATATTCAGGACTGCAGGTCCAAATTCATAATTTTGTAAACTTTAAGTTACAAATAAGATTCAGAACTTCAGGTTCAGATTTATGATATTTCAGACTTCAGGTCTAGATTCAAGAGTTTCAGGACTTCAGGTCCAGATTTACAATTTTGCAAACTTCGGGTTGCAAACATTGTATAATTATAAAGAAAAATTAAACAGAAATATAACATAAATTAAAAGTCAATTGGGACATCACAACTGGGATATCCGTATTTATAATATTTAAGCAGCATAACGGTATAATATAAAGATATAATATACCTGAGCTGATCGTGCTGATAATATGTTATGAATTTAATACACAAATATAAAATGATTAATGAAGAATTGAGAAAAGAGAGAAAGCAATTTGAGAGAATAATTTTATAGAACCGGATGCAGAGAAGAGAAGAGAAATATTATGTACATTACATGAAGAGAGGGGGGGTATTTATAGGAGAATTGCCGCCCCTCCAGTCAGCAAAAGTGGCTTCCTTCTAAGCCAAGTTTCCAATATTATTAACGCATTCACATTACTTTAGCCAAATTTTCTTCTCATAAATAAACGCCTTCCCACCACTTTTTCTTGACTTAATTTGGTGGAAAGCCACCTGGCTTTATAACAGATACAACTTTATATGATATATAAGAATTTCATCAACAGTTAATACTTGTCTTTCAATGTTTTTTTTAATATGTCTTTAATAAATTTTACTATATTAACATTCTCTAAATATTCGAATCAATTCAAGATATTATCGTGTCAACATTAATATGACCTAATTTAGTTTTGAGTCATGTTAAGTTGACCCGAATCAAAATTTGTGTCTGAAAGAACTCAACCCTAATTTGATTTTTTAGTATTGTATTGTGTTAAATTAATAGATAATATTGAAAATTATTAATTCTAATTTTCTATGTCTGAAACTTGAGATACAGAAAAAATGCCAAAAAGGTAATATTTTACCATCATAAGGATGTGTTTGGTTGAAGGTAAATAAAGATTACTCTATTAATCTATCTTTTATTGTTTACATTACTTTATTTAGTTTATAAATAATAAAATATTTTGATGATCTTCTATACCAATAGTGACTTTGTTGGTAATATAAGAAGTAATTTTATTACTACTCTCATTTTAGATATTACAAGATTATCGAAGAAATCTGAATTTTATTATAGTTATATTTTTATTTATTAGTTTTTTTGAATTAAAATAACTTTATTTTCAATTAATATAACAAGTAACATAAAAAATATTTTAGAATAATTATATCAAAGACATTTAAGTAAAATAATATATTTGTATTATCTTATTATCTCTAACCAAATATAATAATTATTTGTATCTATCAAATTTTATCAAACATAGTAATCATTATATCTAGTAATCTTCTTCATAATCTATCTTCAAGGTTACTCTTTCAATTTTCATGATAAAATATTATTCAAACCAAAGGTACCCTAAAGGTGAAAACTATGAGTAGTGTTATGTGTATAATTTCTGTGCATAATTTTTATGCACAACTTTATGTACAAATAATGAATTATCATCATGTGATTGAATAACTGAAAATAAAAAATAAAATAATATCTAATCATATGATAATATATCATTATTTACATACAAAATTATATATAGGAGTATTGAAAAACTAGATAACAGGTAACTTTATAAATATGAAATTGAAAAGAAAATTCAACAGTATATGACCTAACTGGGCAGGGCTAATCTTGTCCACTCCTGTTTTGGGCTTTATTGCTTCTTGATAACTGAGTTGGGCTTAAGTTGACTAAACAAAACGAAGAATATACCTCTTTACAAATATTGACAATTTCCTAATTATTAAAAATATATATTATTTGTATTTAATTTGCGTTCTCGTTTAATTCGTATATTAAATATGTTGAAAAAAATTTTTAAACCTAAAACATATTAAACCCGTATTTTACACTCTTCCTATATTAAACGTGAATTATTCAATGGTATTTAATATATGCCATATTTTTTAATTTTTAACTAAGTTTAGAGTACAAGATTATCCCTTTCATTTTCATTTTTTTTGCGATAATATCATGGCCATTTAAAAAAAACCAACTTTTTTATTCTTAATCCCTGATTTCCCACTCTCCCTCTCATATACAAAAATTCATGCTCCACATAAACACTCAAACACTTGAAGTGCATAACACAATGCACTTTAGGTTATTTTATCTATCATATATGCATGTTTGACATCAATTTGGAATTCATTTATATTAATTTTGTAATAATTTTAATATTGTGGATATGTATCTTGTGTTTAGGTCTCCACAGAGTCTTTATTAAGAGTTTTAAGACAATAGTTTGAATTTTGATTATATATTATATTATATTAACTTTAATAGTTAATTAAATACTTTATATTTGAATTATTATATTAATTTTTATTGAGAGATTCGTAAAAAGTGTTAAAATTATTATTGATATTGTTATATTTTTAAATATATATTATTGATGATGTGTTGTATTAAATTTATTTATACACATTTAATATTTTTTTCGTATGCAAATTTTATGAATTTTTTTTAAAAACATATTTTTTACTATTTACTATATCGTTTGCCATATCATACCCATTTAATTTCTATATCATTTTTTTATCGTTCTTGTATTTATTAACTAGTGTCAATTTATATAGTGTATTCAATGTAATTGATAATTATGGTTGATATCAGTCATGGAAAGATGAAAAATTAATTCAAAAATTGGTTCATTTGTTTGCCAACATAACTTCTTTAATCTCACCATTTAATTGTTTTAATGTGTTTTTTATTGTCTTTTCTTTTTCCTTTGTTTTTATCCATAGCTTGCCTATTCAATGTAAATGAAGATTTGTCGTCGTAAATTGAAGTACTTAATTTTGAATTTTATATAAGTTATTAAAGAGACCCTCGTGTCTACTGCTTATGCATAATTGATAAATAAGTAAGAAAATAATTAAGATATATAATTTTAACATAATCCAGTTTGATGGTCAAAATGTTTATATATTAAAAAAAATGTATATATGAAGTAGTATATCTATGAATCTCTTTAGTTCCTTTTTTATTCTCTCTCTTTCTCAACGGTCCTTAGAAGAAATTGTATTCAAATAGGAGAATTAGAGATTCCTAATTTAAATATAATTTTAATTTCGATATAATTATAATTAAATTGAAATGATATATTTTAAATAACGAAAATATCTCTATTGTGAGAGAGAGTTTCCCCTTATAATAAGAGAATAAAATTATCTTTTTAGTAAATTTTGAACTGATTTACTATTAAGTGGACGTCTTCTTACTATTATGAGTCGAAAAACTTATCCATATTTCTTGTCGTATAATGGATAAGGGGATAAGGGGATGCTCTTCAATTTTTAGTCTTGTAGTTACTTGTTGGTCATGATTGCTTGAGACATGTATTCTTGAGAAGATGTGTTTTTAAAAGACACTTTACGGGCAAGAGAACACCGTATAATACTTGTCATATGATTTTGTCTTAATTATATAAATATTTCCTTCTAAAACGCAAAGATAGATCATTTAGATTTAAAAACCCCATCTATCTACGCATTTGATTGTTCATAATATTGGTTTTCTTATATTGAAAACATGCTAAAAATTAAGACCATGCTTTCTAGGTGAACAAATACACCTGGAAACTGGTAACTGCTGCCGTATCAACTCATTTTGCACATGTCAAATGTTAATAAAAAATTGCAATTCATTCAGTTGTCTTATTTTTGAAACCTTAAACTCGTGTTCTTGTTCAACTTCGCGTCTTCGCCCATCTAAATAACTTATTTTGAAAAGGCCAAAGGACTGTTTCCCATCCAAAATATCCTCTATTTTCAAGTTTTTATCATTTAATTTTAAAAATCTTATTTAACCATCTATAAACGATTAAAATTAATAAAATTCTAATTCCTTAAAAATTTATCTCTTTTCCCCTCATAAACTCTAAAAACTAATCATTTCTTTTATAGGTTAAGTTTTAAAAAATGATATTTTTTACTAGGGTTTAGTTTTTAATCTCTGATATCAAATCTAACACTATTGCTAGTGACAAAGATTTCCTGACATATCACTATAGTTCGACGGTCTTTCTCTCCTCTTCTAGAATGTCGATCGACACGATGAAACTCTTCATCTTCTAAGAAGAAGACGTCTGGGAAGACAATCGTCTTCCCGAACGAAGAGCTTCGTTGAAAGCATCTTTCCAAACCAAATTTGCTTCAACTAGCGTTCCAAAGGGGAGGAATGTCTTTTTTTAAAACTTTATGTAACGAATAAACTTTTAATTTTTTGGGTTTGGGAGAGAAGAGATTAAATTTTAATTTATTTTTAATATTACAGATGAAATAATGATTTTACTCTTGAAACTAACAGACTTAACCTCTCATAGGTGAATGTTTAAGATTTTTAGATTTAAAGGACAGAAACTTGAGATTAGGAGACACTTTGTGTGGGAAGAAGTCCTTTTGGCCTTTCGAAAAACAAAAAAAAAAAACGGTAGCCTGTAGAGTTAAAGTTGGAATAGGTTAATATTAGTCAACCATACAATTTCATGATTTTAAGAGGCTAAAAATAAATTGGAAATCATGAAGATTAGGATCTTAATTAACTTTTATATATATTTTTTAATCTTGGATTTTGACTAATAGAAGTTTCTAATATATTATAGACACCTTATCCACATTTTTTTTTTGGGTCAATGCCTTATCCAGATTATTGATTGAAGAGTGGATAACATTTTTCCACCCAAGATTTGGTTTAAAAAACAGTTGATTACCTTTAATTAGTATAAATAATACTTTTTTACTCATAATTTAACCTTCTATTAATTTTAAAAATTAAAAAAACTATAGTTTTTTATCAAATTGAAATATTTTAAATATAATAATTTAATCAAAATATAACAATTAAATCAATTTATGAAATCTCTTCGAACCATCATATATATTTTAAAACTATTATATAATTCTAATAGTTGTAATACGATATTTAAATTTATAATTTGTTGTATTCTATTAATTCTATTGAAATTATTAAGGATAAACTGATATTCACAAATTTTAAAAGAACCCCAAACCTTTTTGAATTTGCACTAACCCCCTAAAATTTTTTAAAAAGACTCCCATATTTTCAAAAATTATGATTTACACTTTTGATAAACTATTATATGACAAAGACACAAGTTAAACTAAAAGGAAAGTCTGATAAGAGACTTCTTATAGAATTAAATATTTAAAAGGCCAAACTGGTCTATTCCCAAACTCTCACCTACTAAATTTTAAAAACCCAAACATTTACTATTTTGTTAAAATTTTCTACTGGAGTTAAGGGTAAAACTGTTATTTAACAAAAAATTTAAAAAACTAAAATTTTATCTCATTCTCCCCTTAATTTAAAAAACAAACAATTTCCCCTAGAGTTTTTTCTTTCTCCTCCTTTAGCGATCGTCTCCATTCTGATCAACAATCGACCTTCTCACCAACTTTTTCTTTTGTTGATCTTTCAATGTCGACGACCATTTTTGTTTGATGAAGACGAATTGTTTTTGTCTAACGAAGAGACGAAGACGATTTGTTGTCTTCGTCTCTTTAGGCTAGATGAAGATGATCGACGTCTCTCAAACAAGTCTGATATCGGCCTTTGGTATGAATCATCTTTGTTTAGCTTAAAGTGACTTCATCTTCATCCGACCTGAAGAGATGAAGATGACAAATTGTTTGTCTCTTTATTGGACAAAGGCGATTTGTATTTATTCGACGAAAATGGTTGTTGGTGCTCAAAGATCATGAGAGAAGAAGGTGGTGAGAAGGCCGATTATCGGTTAGAACAAAGACAATTGTCAGAGGAGAGAAAAAAACTTTATAGGGAAAAAGATAACTTTTCAAATTTTGGGTGAGAAAAAATTATTAGTTTTTTAAATTGAGTTAGGGGAGCAGAAATGAGGTAAAATTTTAGTTTTTAAATTTTTTTTGCTAAATGACGGATTTACCTTTAATCATAATAGAGAATTTTAACAGAAGAGTAAGTATTTGAGTTTTTGAAATTTAGTAAGTGAGAGTTTGAGAATGGATCAAATCTTGGGTGGGAATAAGTCTTTTGGCCTATTTAAAAGGTTGTTGGTAAATTTAATTAATTTAGAGTTATATAATAATTTTGAAAAATGAAATAGTAGAGATAAAATGATAATACTACTTCCTAAAATAGTTGTTTCATTAACCAACTTTAATTTTAGGTGAGAAAATGTTATTTATGCCAACTCAGGGTGAAAAAGAATTTAAGGCCAAACCTTGGGTGGTACAAGTAATTCATTCAAAATTGAAACTTTTGTACCATTAGATATCTTGAATCCTCCGAATATCCACTTATTACGTAAAGTTGATTAATTAACTAACTAATTGGGCAGTTGGGCACTTTAAATCTTAGAATCTTTGGCTAAAATCTGTTGAAATTTGATCTCATCTCCCGTTCAAGTTTGAAACTGGATAGAAGTGATCATGCGTACTTTGTTCACTGATATTGCTGCGTACACGCATTACTAAATTGCTTACTTATTAAGGGAAGATTCAGCAGGTGGAGAAGAGAGAAAGAGACAGATGACAATGAAGTTAGTAAGCTTTTTCTTGTTGGTGTTGGCAATGGTGGTGACTGTGAGGTCGCATGATTATGGAGATGCATTAACGAAAAGCATTTTGTTTTTCGAAGGACAGAGGTCAGGGAAACTGCCCTCTAACCAAAGGATGACTTGGAGGAAGGATTCTGGACTTAAAGATGGCACTGAAATTGGTGTAAGTTCATTTTTTCCCAGTTCATTTGGAATTCACTGGCATCAACATTAAACTTCATAATATGGTTTGTTTAGGCTTGTATTGACTTCCTTCTTAAACTGTCTTATTCATTATAACAACTGTCATAGGTCTTTAAGAGGAGATATTGTAGGTTTTTGTTTTGTTTTTTCATGCTTGCCTAGGTTGTAGTTTGTAGTTTATTGAATGAGATATTGTAGGTTTCTGTTTTGTTTTTTTTGGTTGTAGCTTATAGTTTTTGTTGTCCACCCCATGAGTAGGACGAATTTAGATTGTTCCCGGGTCTTCTCTTTAGAGGTCCCTTTGCATTTTTTGTATTGACTTTCTTCTAGAACTCTATCATGGGAGGAACCACGATAGACCTTTAAGAGGAGATGTTGTAAGTTAATATTTTGCTTTTTCAGGCTTGTCCAGGTTGTAGCTTGTAGTTTTTGCTGTCTCTCTGGTGGGTAGGACGAGCTTAGACGGTCTTCTCTTTTGAGTTCCCTTTGCTTTTTTTTTTTTTTTTTTTTTACATATACATTTATTTAACAGAAAAAACATTGAACTTCACAATTATTTCTTCTTAGGTTGATTTAACGGGTGGCTATTATGATGCTGGTGACAATGTAAAATTCAACTTTCCAATGTCCTTCTCAATAACGATGCTGGCATGGAGTGTAATAGAGTTCGGCGACTCCATGGGCTCGGACCTGCAACATGCATTAGATGCTGTGCGGTGGGGAACTGATTATTTAATGAAAGCAACCAGTTTTCCCGACTTTATATACGTTCAAGTTGGTGAGCCTTATAATGACCACAACTGCTGGGAGAGGCCTGAAGATATGGACACAGCTAGAACCCCTTACGCCATTAGCAAACAGTTCCCAGGCTCAGAAGTTGCTGCTGAGATTGCAGCTGCACTTGCTGCCTCTTCCATAGCCTTTCGATACACTGATTTTAGTTATTCTGTGGACCTCATCAGAAGGGCAAGAAGGGTAGAATGAAATAAATTCATTCAACATTTGTAAACAAGTTCTCTCAGTAAGAGTATTATAGTAATTATTTTCCTTTGCTTGGGATACATAGGTTTTTGATTTCGCAGATCAGTACCGTGGATTTTACAATGACACTCTTCAGCCCTGGGTCTGCCCGTTTTATTGTGACTTCAGTGGCTACCAGGTGGTTAAACAAGTTTAAATCCTGTACAAAAATCTGCATTATTGCACAACTAATTAGAAATTTTCTTGTAGGATGAATTGCTCTGGGGAGCAGCATGGTTGTATAGGGCAACTTTGAAATCTTTTTACTGGGACTATGTTGTGAAGAACGCACACAATCTAGGAAACTACAATGAATTTGGCTGGGACAACAAAAATGCTGGCATCAATGTGCTTGTTACCAGGGTGAGTATCCGAGCTTTGGAAATTTCTTTATATAGTATTGCTTTATACAATGTATGCCATTATTTGATTTGATGTCTATATATGACGATGATGAGTGTGCACTCAAAGTGGGTACTTGTGCTATTGCTCTATATATTTACTTTTGCTTAAATTAGAGTTGTTTTTCCTCTTGTTTATTTGGCAGCTTAAGACCTCTAATGCTGATCTCTTCATTGAAAATGCTGATAAGTTTGCTTGTTCCCTGTTGCCTGAATCACCTGCAAGGTCAGTCGAGTATTCACCAGGTAATTGTTATAACGACAATTCTAGGAGTTTTCAATAGTTATAAATTGACTGGAGTTCTAAATTCATTCCTGTTTTTCATCAACACAGGTGGACTTATGTTTAAAGATGGAGGAAGCAATTTACAGCATGCCACAGCGTTATCCTTTCTGGTTCTTGTTTACAGTCGCTATTTAGAAGAATCAAAAAGAGAGGTTTCTTGCACTTGTAGCCTTAAAGCTGACAAGAATAGGTTCATACAACTGGCAAAAAGCCAGGTATAAATCTCCATTAGGATTGGCATAACCAAAAAAAAAACAAACCAGAAGGAACCGCAACTGCGGGTATCCGATTTTCAGTTCCGAATCATACCTAGAACCGGCTTACCTTGATTCCTAATGTAAAATAAGCACAATTGCATGGATTTGCCACAATAAATGGCTTGTGGGTCATTGATGATTCAACTACAATTCCACCTGAATTTGCTAAAAAATACCTACTTAATGGTATTTTCAGCTGACCAGAATGTTGTAGATTGCTTCTACCCAACAGCTTTAGATGAGACTCAAGAGATGCTCACAGCCAGTTGGGATTGGTGTCATTTGTAGCATGATGTTTATTCTTTTTTCAACCCAGCATGCTACTCGGAACCGAAAACATATTAGTCATTTTTCGAATTGTTTTACATCATTTGATATAGTACAGGTTAGGAACCAGCCGATTCTGGTTCTAATTCCAATTTTGGTTCCTTAAATTTTCGCAGGATATCCAAACTCACTCATCCCTAGTCTCCATTTATGTAAATGTCTTTGTCTTTGTTTAATCAGAGTAAACTTTTAAACATTGATTAATTTTGCAGGTGGATTATATACTTGGAAGCAACCCACTGGGGCTGTCATACATGGTTGGATATTCGGGTAATTTCCCTCAGAGAATCCATCATCGGGCTTCAACTTTACCTTCCATTGATAAACATCCAGATTTCATTGACTGTAATGGTGGAAAAGCATACTCTGACAGCAACAATCCTAATGCCAACGAGCTAACTGGGGCTGTTGTTGGAGGACCTTTTAAGAATGATACATATCCTGATGATCGAGTAAATTTTCCTCAATCAGAGCCCACCACATACATTAATGCACCTTTTGTGGGCGTTTTGGCTTTCTTCAAATCACATTCATCTAGTTAGTACAGAAGCTTTAGCAGATTTAGCTCCATTGGTAATGTAAAGCTTAGTTCTAAGTTTATATAGATCGTATGGATAAATAAATTTGTTAGTTATTCTCATTCTCCATTTGTACTCTTATATGATGTTCTCCTCTGCGTGCCAAATTTGATTATGATATAACCTTTAGCTGGGCTGCCCAGTGTAACTTGCTGGTTCTTCCAAGTGGCCTTAATGAGGCTGCCCAGTGCAAGAGGTGCGCCATTTAACCTAGAGCTGGGCTGCCTAGTGTAATTCTGCTGGTTCTGCTAAATGGCCTTAATGAGGCTGCCCAGTGCAAGCAGTGCGCCATATAACCTAGAGCTGGGCTGTTCTGTTCTGTAATTCATTTAGAAAACCAATGTATCTAACTCTGACCTTCTTTTATATCACCGAGAGTGATTTATATTTTCCTACACATCGATTGGCTTTATAACACTTTTTCACCTTACGAACATATGAACTACAAATTCTTATCTAAAACCCAATTTATTTTGATACATTATTAGAAAATTAAATTATCATATTATAACATACTGACATCTTAAAGTTTATTGGAATGGTGAGTCAACAATTCATGTCTTCTCACGAACAAGTTACATGTTGGTCTTCTCGTTACGATTTTATTAATTTAAGATTCATTGTTCGGGTGAAATTACAAAATTGTTTTCACCCCCTCTTAGCGTAAAATACTGACACTTACCCTCATATATGCCAACTTAGTTTCATACCCAAGATTATACATCAATCATGTGTAAATTATGCTAACTAGAAAATCATGAAACCCCTTGGCATAAAATTCATAAACTTGACCCCTAAATATGCTAATTGTGTAACATGTACAAATTATTGAAACCCAATTGACAATTCACCTATGTTGCCCAATTCGCCTAAAATCGATTTAATCTCGTGCAAATACATGTCTACTGTTTTTAATCCTAATTACATATTCTTAACTAAATCGTCAAAACAACGATAAAATTCATCAAATTTCACCTCTAAATCTAAAATCATAACTTTAATAACTAGATCTGTCATAGAAATAGTTATATATCATCTTATTTCATGCTAAAATTGATCTTACTAATTGAATGTAATAATCTTTTTTACTTGATTTAGTATTTTAAGAATTCAAAATATTACAAAAGAGGCCAGGTTACATATAGATTGGGTTGAGGTTAAAGATAAGATTTTGTTTGTAGGTTAGAGATGTGAAAAAAAAAATTGTATTTAAATAAATTATTCGGTTATATATAATTTTTTAGACACTTCAAAATTATTATTTTCATGAGTCGAATTACGTATCATATAGAATACCAAAAATCGAATTTTTGGTATTGTGTATCGAGTATGGTATGGTATCGTATAATACAACTTAAAAATAATAATAATAATAATAAATTATAATTAATTTATCGTCATTTTAAAAAATATCATAAATACCATTGAAAATTTAGAATTTCTCATGTATATTTCTACTATATCATCATTTTTTCTATAAAAAATGAATTGATCTGTATTGGTAAAATGTATTATATCATATCATATAATAAGTTCACTATATTGTATTAATTTAATATATCTCATAATATATATCGTTTTCTTTTTGTATCATATTGTATTATATGATATAGACAACTAAGGTTATTTTTAGAATTGGTTATTTTGTTAACATCCCTTGTAATAAATGGCAAGGCTGGTGATAGGTTTTGAACTGGGAAAAACCTATAATTTTGATTATCTTCACCAAAATTACACATTCTATCATGAACTTATCACTAATCCGACCAAGGGAAGTGGACGGCTAGCCAGGCCAAACTGTGGTATTTTCGCCAAGGAATTGGGGATGAGATCATCCCTAATGTCAGCAAATATTTTTGTGAATGATTCTAAAGGTTAGCAAAATTGGTAGACTTCTAAGGTAAAGATTTAGATTTGGATATCTGTCACTTGTCACTGTACTTTAGGTTTATCTATCTAATAGATACGGATGAGCTCCCAATTATTAAAAAAAAATATATACTTTTTTTGTGGATAGATTTAAAACATTTCCAGCCAAGAGGCCACTTGTTAATATGCTAGGCTCATGGGCTATTCGAAGAATAGTATTATATATATAAATGATATATATAATTTTATATATAAATTATTATAGAATTAAATAATTTTAAATTATAAATAAAGTAATATTCAATTATATAATGATATATAATTATTTGTGTATAAAATTATATATATAATTTTATTAGCTATCCGAATGTGAATCCAAAACTAGCCCAGTCGTTGCACCACTGGCTTGCTCCTGGGACCGAGGTAGGTGGTCGACAAAGTTGAGGGATAGCTACAGAATTCTAGGGTTTATCTTATCTTAGGTTTAACTGGTGATGTGAGCTTTATTTTTCAATTCCGGCCAAAATTGTTCCTTTCGTGGAATTGATATATTGAATTCTACAAGGATAATTGGTCCAGACCCTAATGAAGAGCGACCGGCAAAGGCTCAGTTATGAGCTGTGGTATTAGAATAATATTATATATAAACAAATTTTACGAACATATTTTTACAAATTAATGTAATTATATAAAATTAAATGATATAATTATTTATTTATTTTTTATGATTTAAAATCATTTAATATCATATAATGTAACATTAAGTTAATTTATTTATATATATAATATTACTCATATATTTATTTAATAATGGTCACAAATCATGGTAATTTAATTATAAATACTTTATCAGTATGCCTAAAAATATGTAGAGATAATTTTATTGTATATATGTATTAAGATTAATAATGACTAAGGGTGTTCAAAATTAGTTAACTGAACCGGTTTGTTAATTTTTTAAATCGAACCAAAATTACGATTTAAAAAAATCATGAATCAAAACCGAACTGATTAAAAAATTAATCAATTTTGAACTGAACCAAACCGAAAATACCAATTAATCAAGTGAAATTTTCGGTTAATCAGTTTTGAATCAAATTTTAAAGAATTATCCTATTTTATTATTTTATCTAATTTTTTGAAAATATGTTTAATATTTTATTAATTCTTTTTCAACTTTTTAAAAATCGGTTCGGTTCTGTTAACTAGTTTTGAAAATTAGATAAAACGAGAACAAAACCAAAAAACCAGTTTTACTATATTCTTAAATTGGTATCCGAACCAGTTTTTCAAAGAACCTTCTTTTGGTTTAGATTTTGGTTCAAAAATTAGTTTGGTTCAGTTACTGAACAATTTTGAACACCCCTGACAATAACACCTTTTAAGGTAGGTGAATGCAATTATGCAATGACCACAACCCTTTTATCCTTTAATAATTCTCTTGTAGCTTGTTAGTTTCAATTAAAATCTCTTAACCGTCTCCAAATTTTCTTTTCTTGTATGATTCAATTTCCATTCCGTAATCCAAATTAGGACATTATCTTTCCCCATAAATAATTGCTTCTATCAAAGTCCTTATCTCTGGCTGTTGTTCCAATCCAATAATTCAAAGAAAATGTCATTTTTGTCTACCTTCCCCGGATAATATTTGTTTGCATGTCTTCCTTCCCCAGATACTCAATTTCTGAAAATATATTCAGCCTGAATGGATCAACCCTTTCCCTATCTCTTTTACAAAAATGCTGTCTGCTGTTATACCAATCCAATAATTGAAGAAACTGTGCCTGAAATTTTCATTCAAATTTGGAACCATTGTATTAAGCTTACATCGTGAGGACCCTTCTCTTACCATCTAATAATTCATACTTGCTTACTACCATGGAAGCTTTGACATGATCTAAGCTTAACTCTTGAGAAATATGCCCACTATTCCAAGAATGGATTTTCATTAAATTTTTCGATAAACATGAATGACCAACTTGAGAGATTATGTAAATGTTTCATTGAATTGTTAAACTTAATTACGTATAACATTAAAATACCAAATTACAGGTTCAATAACCTAAAAATTTATACGAAATTGTTTACATATTTATCATTATTGATAATTTAAATTCATTTATAAATTGACATTAGACTATCAAATTACCTAATTTTATTAAACATAAAATATAATTAATATTAATCCATATCAGGAAATTTGCTAAATATGAATTTGTACGTGTAAGTTTTCCAAATGATCATGTAATGGGTTTGAAAATTTATTCAATCATCATCATTAGCTGAATGAATTATACCAAAACCATGCATGCATTATTTTTTATTTCATTGTATTTTTTATTTTTTATAACCCAAGGTATATATTAGCCCAAAAGAAACAATAAATCCTTTAAGGAGACTCAAAACTATTTAAGCTCACTCTTCTCGAGGAGAAGGAAAGCACAAAAGAAAAACTAAGATCTACTTAGACTTGTGCCAAATATAACAGGAGCAAACACACATCATCTCATTTTGAAGATCTATCAAAGTTCTTAGAATAATAGAGTTCAAAATGAGAGCCATACAACCTCCGTAATCATCAAACTTTACAGTATTATGCACGTATTGATGATGATATATATCATGTGATTGTTTGTTATCTGTAATTCAAATTTACTAATCCATATGATGATTAGTCTGATCATATACTCAAAATTAAGTATATATAATTTTATTATACATATATTTGAATTCAAGATTTCTCTTCTGTAATCACAAATCAGTCTAGTTACCTCATGTTTTGTCTATAAACCTAGCAAGTGATCAAAAAATCTTCGAACAAGATTATTGTTTAACATGAGAGTCTATAAACCCACTCAAGAAACACTATCAAGTACATATCTAGGAATTTAAACGTCATTCTTTCAACCATTATATAAAATATATATACCATTAATATATGCATGATAATTTAAAAATAAAAACTAAATTTAAATATATTTTTTTAAGCACCCATGTCACTCAACCATAATCAGACATATCATATTTACAGTGAATGGGTCTAAAAACCCTAAAAGTATAATGACAACTAAAATTAACCGATTCCTAAGATTTAGGAACCAAAGCTAGATTCAGCCAAAAAGGTGCTAACCCAAAACCTATCTGATCAGCTCTAGTTTCGAGTTCAAACACTTGATGCTCTCACCCAAAATTCTCAAAATTATGTTAGTTGGAAATCAAATTTAAAATATATAAATTGGACAAATACACAGTTCTCTGAATAATTTTAAATTAAAGTTAAAATAGTACTTAATCATATGATGACACATCATTTGTATACCTACATTATATATAAAAATGTGTACATATAACATTATTTTAATAATAAATTTCTAAACAATAAAGTTACATGTATCCACTTTGAGTATATAAAATGAATACATAGATAATATATAATCATGTGATTAAATAATTTTAATTAAAAATAAAATAACATTAAATCATATTATGATATATTATTTATGTACCTATTTTATATACTTAAAATATGTGTGTATATATATAACATTGTTCATTTATAAATCATAACTTAAACCAAAAAAACACATTACACAAGACAATCAAAATAAGATATTCTGGTTCATAATTTCTTCATTTATAGAAAAACTCATTACACTTGACATGAAAGTTCTCAATGCGATAATTAGCTTTTCAGAACAACAAAAATCCAGAGTTAGTTGGAAAAAATGTTTCACCTTCTCACAAACAATAATTTGATTAGATGTAAGTAGATTATGAATTGACATAGGCCTCACATCTTGTAACACCAAATGACGATGAGACGGCACCACATGCCAAGGGATCGATTGTTTTGTATTATAAGAAGGTTGTATTTGTAACCTATTTTTTATTATTTTATTTAATTTTTTAATAATAAAATATTATGATAATTTTATATCACTAATAGTGAAATGATAAGTAATATAGGTGATAATCTAATTATTATCTTCACCTTAAGTATTAAAAGATTACTAAGATAATATTGATTTTATTATAATTTTATTTTTATTTATTAATTTTTTAATATTAAAATACCTCCACTTTTAATAAATATAACAAGTAATATGAAATATATTTTAAAATAATTATACCCAATAAAATTTAAGTAAAATAATGTCTTAATATTTTTTTATTACTTCCAACCAAACATAATAATTATTTATATATACCAATTTTTACTAAATTTTAGTAAACATAATAATCATTTATACTCATAATCTCTCGGGTGATCGATCTTTTAGATAATTTTTTATTTTTGATGATAAAACATTACCCACATGAAATGCCTCCTAAAAGACATCCCAAGCTCCAAAAAGAGCTGAACATATATTATACATGGTACCCTAATCAACAAAAGGAAACAAATCGCATCTAGGTTTGATATGTTAGCAAGTATCATCGACCTCTTCTAAAATAATAAACTATATGCACTCAGTTTTAGAGATTCAATTGAATACTCAAATATTATGTTATCATATAATTAAATGATTTTGAATTAAAATTAAAAAAATTTCTAATCTTATGATGTCATATCATCTGAATACTCAATTAAATATTCAAAATTAAGTACACATAACATTATTCCTTCCAAAATAATATACTCATTCATGATGCCTCTATTGTATGTTGACAACAATGTTTTTAAACACCGAACCGATGGTCCAACTGGTTATCTCACTAATTCGTAATTCGACCAGTTTAATATATTGCTAAATTGTTATGTCATTTTTTAATAATATCAAATATTTACCATATTTTTAAACATAAAACATATAAAATATAATTTCAAATGTGTTAAGTAAACAATTGAAACTCCATGACATAGATAAAGAAAAAAACTAATTACATATTTTATCATTAATTTAATTAAAATTTTATAAATTGTAACTCTTTTAGGTTTTAATAAGACAAAAATTATGAAGTATTATATAAACTTGATTTTGTTGGTTTTAAATAGTTTTTCTAGTTCAACGGGTTTACTAAATTTAACCAAATTTCAAATAAATCAATATTTATCTATTGACCAGACTAGATTATAAAATCGAATTGAATTATAAATTGGTTCATAGTTTAACCGATCAAACCAATTGGTCCAGTCCGATTTAATTTTAAAAACACTAGTTGAGAAACTAATATGCTGCATTCAACACAGAAAGAAAAGAAAAATAAATAACATTCTTAAAACCAAGACAGCACATTTCTAGTAAGAAAAACACACAATATACAAAAGAGCAACGTAAAAAATTGACAGAAATAATGTTTCTCTTGTTAAAGGAGCAAAAATATAATTCGAATGACTTTATTTAAATTCAAAAGATTATATCCATTTAAATTTTAGTTCAATGTCAAAAATACATTCACAATAGTTCAAAAACTCAAACATTTACCCATCTCAAAACTTTCATTAAAATTGTTGTTAAATATAATGGTAAAATCATTATTTTAACAATAATATTAAAAAATAAATAATTTTATATTATTTTCCCTTAAAGATTTTGAAAATTAACATTTCACCCTACCTCAACTTTGAAAAGTGGCTTTTTTTCTCCAAAATTTCTAGGTTTTTTCTTTATCTCTCCAACCACTAATGACCATCGGTTTCCAACCTAAACCCAACCACCAAAAACTTCACCCTAAACCTAGGGACGATGAAGCATCGTCCTTTGGGGGACGACGAAACATCGTCCTTTGAGGGACGATGCTCATTGTCTAGATAAAGGTTTTGGCTAGATTTTAGGATATCAAACCCTAAGAGAAAAAGTGAATTTTTCAAACCTTAATCATAGGAGAAAATTGTTAGTTTTTCAATCCATAATTTTAATTATCTAATAAAATGATGATTTTACCTTTAACCCGAAAAAAAAAAATCAAGTACATGACAATGGACTAAACTTTGAGTAGATATTTTGAGTTTTTTAATTATTCCAAATATATATTTGTCTTTTCACTAAAACTTAAGTGAGAAATAGTCCTTTGGCCCATATATAAAGATATAAAATAAGTTAATGAATGGAATGGGCACGGGTCAAAGAATCTCTACCGTTAAATATTATTAATGTGAAATGTGAATGCTAATTAAAACAGATCACAAAATTAAACACCCCCAATTTCCAAATAGTCAAGTCCAATTAATTTTTTCACCTTTTTTAGAATATTCAATGAAATAAATGTAAAACGACTTTTAGGTAAAAAAGAATACTTTGATTATTTCTCTCCCTTCGGGTGGTTTCTTGGCCTGGAAACCACCTAAAATCTAGCTAAAATGTTGTGTAACATTGCATATATCTATGTGTCGTTTGATCATCTATGTTGACTGAATGACACATAAACATGTGCATTGTCATCTATGTGTCGTCTAACCAATGCACAAATGGCCAGACAATGCACAGATCTATGTGATATCGCATAAATCTATGCAACATCATTCAATCATTTCAATTGAATTTTAGATGGTTTATATATTAGAAAACCACCGAAGAAAGAGAGAGAGAGTCAGTGGTGGGGTTGACAATGCATCGGAGTAAATCGCTAAAAAGAGAGAATATATTTTTAGGATGTAAGTATAATGTTTTGAATTTTGAAAGGGGTTATTAACCCTAAAATATGGAAACCCTAGATGATAGGGTAAAAATATAACTTTTTAAAACTAAGTTATAAAAAAAATTGTTAGTTTTCAAAATTAATGTGAGAAAATTGTATAAATTTTTCTTTGTTTAAGTAAAATCAGTAAATAATGTTTCTACCCCTGAAACTAACTGCAAAATTTAACAAATAAGTGAATATTTGAGTTTTTAAAACTTTACATGTGAAAGTTTTAAAATACACTAATTGGATGGGAATAAATCTTTTGGCCTAGTATTAATGTGAAATGTGAATGCTAATTATAACGGATCACAAAATTAAACACCCCCAATTTCCAAATAGTCTAAGTCAAATTAATTTTTTTTAAACCCTTTTTAGAATATCCAATGACATAACATAAATATAAAACGACTTTTAGGTAAAAAAGAATACTTTGATTATTTCTCTATATATCAATAGTTGACTATACGATTATTAAAGCTTCTTCGAAAATGAAAACACATTTAAACCCATTAATAGTCAATTAACAAATGCTGAAATGCATATCACAATTAGCTTAAATTAAGGGAAAAAGAAGATGAAGATTCGAGATAAGCTCTCCTCCGTAGACAGCGCCGGTTCCTGAGGTATTAACAAAGCATGCCCATACACATTTTTGACTCTTTGTCTGGTTCACATTAAAAGAATTAAAAAGCGTTGTTAAAGGTATTAACAAGGCATGATGTTATCTTTGCAAATTTTTAGTATACAATTTAAATGCATAAGTGATATGTTATTATGTGATTTAGTGTTATTTTATCTTTAATTTATAATTATTTAATCATATAATAACATATTATTTATATACATAAATTATGTATAGAAAATATGTACGTATAATTCTATTGAAAGGGCAAATAATTTAATGATTTCTTCTTACCTAAGATTAGTTTGAAAATTTTAAATATTCATTTGTTATCCAATTATGTTAGTTTAATTGTATATTACTTATTTATTCTTTTAATATAATGACAAAATTACCCTCATAAATTGATATTGCCCTCCCTCGGTTCTCAAACGAAAAATCAAATTAATTCAAAACTCTAATTGTCTTTTCACTTTCTAGCACAACAAATAAAATATTTTCTTGGTAACCAAACACTAATTCTACAAGGATTGAGAGTTTTAAAGATGTAGAACCACCCTTATCTAAACACAAATTCAACCAAATATCAACACTCTCACCAGATAAAACCTTAATTTTAGAATTTAAAACATAAGTTTTTAGAATTGAGGGACACAAAATGATTTTATAGCACAAATCTATGCAACAATCTGACCACTTTGGCAAAAATTTGTGTTGTTTCTGTGTCGAGAAACCACAAAAGAGGAGGAGGAAGTGTCAGTTGTCGAGTTAACGATATACTGAAGTGAATCGTCGAAAAAAATAATCATAGAAAGAGAAAATAAATTTTTGGAAGTGTAACCCTAAGATATAAAAACCCTAAGAACCCTAGATGGTTGGGGGTAAAAAAGTAATTTTATAAAATTAAGTTAAGGGGAAATTTCAAAATTTCAAAACTAAGGTAGAAAATGAGGATAAATTATTATTTTTTAAATAAAATTTTAAAATAATAATTTTACTTCTCATAATAACAATAAAATTTAATAGATAAGTGAATATTTAAGTTTTTAAAAAATAACGAATGAGAATTTGGGAAAAGGAGGAAACCTCGGGTGGAAATAAGTACTTTGGCCTTCAGAAAATGCACAAATCAATTATCTAACATAAGGCAGGTTAATTTAACTAATTACAATACTAAATTACACCTAATAATTTTTCAATTAGTATTTTTCTGTTAGTTTTAACTAACTATATTAATTATTTATACATAACAAATTTCAATAAATATAATATTAATTTATATCAATAATATTTAATATTTAAGGTAATATATTTTTGTGTACTCTTTTATTTTTAGAATAAAATATTACAAAGAGATTGCAATTAAAACAAATAAATTAGATTTAAATAAGGAATAAAAAAACTTATAAATACTAATAATTTAAATATGTTGCTTAATGGGAAAAACGTGCAAAAAACGAATTCCAATCTGAAAATTTTTTTCCTATAAATTGCCTTCTTCTTTACATAGCTTAATTTCTGATATAGCAAGAAGGATGGAGAGAAAAACTTGCTCAATTTTTCAATCCTTAAATTCATATTATGTCCTCTCATTCCTTGTGGCCTTCCTTTCCTTGATTTTGAACACATTCAAGAATCAAGGTTGCAAAAGTTTTTTTTATAATAAAATTTCACAAATTGAATATCACAATCTCATAACTTAAAAGAGTATCAAGAATTGATCAAGCAGATTGAACTCCTATTTACTTGATTTCTCGCAAGTAGAGTTCGTAGTAGAGTCCTCTCTAATTCTTAATCATCGTTCAGTTCAATCACTCTAAAAATCTCTAGTAATGCTTTTAGACATCTTCCCTCTCGAAACTACTCTTTGATTTTTAGGGTTTTTTTTTTTTTTGTGAGAGAGGCGGAATCAATATATATTTTGCCAAGTCCCCTTCTTATCCAAAATCTAGTCCTTATATAGGACTCCCCTATGAATGTGATGTACGAATATACATCACATTAATATGTGGGCACAACACTCCACATGGTGAGCTGATGTATAGGTGTGACTCTTTCTTGCATAGTCATACATCGACCAAAATCACAATCAAAATTTCAATTATAATGCTATTCATTCTGGATTTGAAAGCATATCAAGAAAAAAGGCTAAAATACCTTTGAAATATATGTAACGGTGTTATATTGAAGATATTAATCACAAGGAAAAAAGGTCAATGAAGAGAGACAAAAATGTCAATTGGAGAATACAGTGAGAGCAAGACTTCAATCGTGTGTTTGTGGCTTAAAGTTAGGGAGGACATCAATGTAGCCAAAAAGGGTGGCTCGATCAGGGGTTATGACTTTGTTGGGGATGAAGGAACACTAGAAAATATCAACAAATAGATTCATGGCCAAATAGAGGTTGTTGTGTCGACTGGCAACGACAAATCAGAAGTGAGGTGTTGTGTGGGTGAAATTTTTAAGTTTCAAAGGTGTAGGGAAGCAGTTGTAAGAAGTTAAAAAAAACTTAATTTTAGGATTTAAAACATAAGGATTTTAGAATTGGGGGACACAAATAATTTTATTATTCTAATACTATGAAGAAATGTAAACAATTTTGCAATTTATTAATCGAGAATGGTACAATTTATATAATAAGAAAGTGTTTGGTTTAGGGTAATCTTTGTAATCTACATATTATTATTAACAGTATTTTTGTTTAATTAGTTAAATAATAAAATATTCAAATAATTTTTTATTATCAAAGATGATGTGAGATATAATATAAGATTAATTTTATTAATCATTTATCTAAAATATTAAAAATTACCAATATAATATTAATTTGGTTACAATTTAACTTTATTTATTATTTTTAGGATAAAAGTACCCTAATTTTTTATTAAAATAGCAAGTATCATGAATAATATTTTAGAAAAAATATATGTTGATAATAAGATAATAACTTGACCAAAAATTAATTAGTTTCATAATTTGACAACAAGAAAGAATCCTAATATATTATTAAAATTGAAAATATTTCAGAAAATGCATAAATCAAATATTGAACATAATATATGTTAGTTTAATCAAACACAATACTAAATTATACTTAATAATTTTTCTAGAGTAATTAAGTAAAATAATATTATTCTAAAATCTAAACACAATAATTATGATAATAATAATTTATACCCAATAATATTTAAGATAACAATATACATTAAATATAATCTTTCAAATAAAAAAAATATTACAAAGATGTTGCAATCAAATAAAAAAAGAAATACTATATATACCCATTTATATATGTCATTGCATAATTGAATATTATTCTATTATTAATTTAAAATCACGCACTCATGTGATGACACACAAGTGTGTATATATTTGTATACTTAAAGTGGGTATATATAGTTTTATTGATTAAAAAAAGAATAAATCAATCAAAATCAAATAAGGAAAAAACTAAACTCTCAGTTTTTCGAGTGTGTACAGTGGATTTGCAGGAGAAATGAGTTGGGTGAAGTTGTTAAGGTTTGTTTATATGGGGGCATTTTTGTCAATTCACAATAATTAGGTATATTGGTTTTGTGTTAAAAGAGTTAGGTAATTTTTTTTTGGCATAACAAATTTTGGTATTTAATTTGATTACCCAAAAACATTTTAGTATTATTTTATCATTATCAATCAAACATAATAATTATTTATATATAACAAAATTTAATAATTATAAAATTATGGGTAAATATTTTGAATATACGATGACATATCATCTCTGTATTTATATATCTATAATATATATAAAATATTATTTTTTTAGTTAATATAATAATAATTTATATTAAAAATATTAGGTAATTAATTTTTTATGGTAACCAATGAATCTTTTATGGTAATAAAAATCATAACGGTAGGACTAAATTAAAATATGTTGCCTAATGGGAAAAACGTGCAAAAACAGAATTCCAATCTGAAAATTATTTTCCTATAAATTTCCACCTTCTCTACAAACTCTCATCAAACCAAAGCAACATCGCACGGCTTAATTTCTGATACAGCAAGAGGGATGGAGGCAAAAATTTGCTCAAATTTTCAGCCCTTAAATTCAAAGTATGTCCTTTCTTTCCTCTTCACCTTCTTTTTCTTGACAGCCATGGCATACAATACAGTACAAAATGATCCTGTGGAGCTCTGCAAAACTTCCTTATCCAAAACCCTAAAAACGGCAAGTAGCACTTCTGCCTTGGTGAAGAAGATAGCGAAAAGTGGAGGGCTGATTTCTGCAGAGAAGGGAATTGTCAACGATTGCGTCGAACTTATTGGCGACAGCGTCGATCAGCTGAAGAATTCTTTAAATGAAATGGATCGTCTAAAAACGGGGCCGTATCGAAGTTTTCAAATAGATAGCATCAAAACTTGGGTTAGCGCTGCCATAACTGATGGGACTACATGCACAGATGAACTTGAAGAAGGCAAAGTGAGAGAATCTCTGAAGAACAAGATCGAAGAAAGCGTCAAGAATCTTACTGGGCAAATAATAAACTCTTTGGCTCTTATCAACAGTAATCTTCACTGAATTTCAGGGCCAGTCCAAACTAGAAGTTTATGAAATTATCTTAAAAAATTTCTTTTGTAGACGTGTGTTATCTCTATGTGTGTCAATATCTTACTACACACAATATCTATTATCCAATAACATATATATTATAAAATGCATTGAATTAATACAATAAAATAAATATAATGAATTAACACAATACAATATGTAACTTTAAAAAAAATAATAATGATGTAGTAGATATATATAAGAAATTTAAAATTTTCGAAGATGTTTGTGATATTTTTCAAAATAATAACTTATTATTATAATTTTGGCTATAAGACTTATTTCCACTTAAAGATTGTTATTTTTCTAAGTTTCTACTATTTAACTTTGAAAATTTCATTTACCTATTCATAGACCGTTAAAATTAACTGAATCTGTTAGTTTTAAAATTTTATATCATTTTTCTCTTAAACCCTAAAAGCTAAAAATTTTTTCTTTAGATCAAGTTTTAAAAATCACATTTCTCCTCTCGAGTTTACATTTCAATATCTAGCTATTGCCTCTAGTGCCATCTTCGATGATCTCTCCTTCCCGACAATTCCTCTTTCTTCGGTGGTCTACCTTAGCGTCTCTTATCACTCTAGTGGTTGTGTAACACTTATCTAGGAAGAGGATTGTCGATCTCATCTTCCCATATGAGCGTCGCACGACTACCAGAGAGAGAAGAGATGCTAATAGAAACTACTGGAGGAAGAGGAACCATTGGAAGGAAGAGACCACTATTGATGTCATTGAAGGGAATGGTTGGATATAGAAGATAAACCCTAGGGGGGAATATGATTTTTTAAAACTTTACCTAAAGGGAAAATTATTAGTTTTTAAGGTTTATGAGAGAAAATAAGATAAAATTTTGATTTATTTTTAATATTACAAGTAAAATAATGATTTTACCCTTAAAACTAACAGACTTAACAATTCATAAGTGAGTAAATGAGATTTTTAAAATTAAAGAGTGAGAACTTGGAAAAATAACAAACTTTGGATGGGAATAAGTCCTTTAGCCTATAATTTTTTATTATTTGATTTTTTAAAGGCATATCATTTGATACATTATATACGATATAAAATATTAGAGTTTTAAAATATGATACAACACACAATTTAACTACAATGGTCATGTTGATCATTTTCCTAGTTTTTCTTTATTCTTTCTTTTATCAGTCTATTATAATATACATTATAACAAATATTTAATTTAGAGACGAAATATTTAGCTTTTAAGAACGTATTTTTCTTTTAAAGCTTTTTAAAACTTTCGTCACTTTTTATGAAATTTGTTATAGCAATATATAGATATTATTTGGAATACCAGTAGGATTTTCTGTGCCTTTTATAACAAGAAAATAAAGTTTTTTTTCCCAAAATTTAATCACCCTATACGGTGGGTTACCTATTTAAATCAATTTGTCATTTATTATAATCAAGAAATGTCAAAAAAGAGAGCTACCGGAAAGGCCAATCCTATAAAGGTCACATCTGATGTTATTTTAGGAAGGGAACATTGCGTGGTATATATTATTTCTGTAATTCAAATATAATAAATATTCCAATATTCGCAACTTTCCATGTGCCACAAAAGTGAATGTGAAATTCATTTAGAGACAAACCAATTAATTCGACCATGTCATGCGTGGATTAGAATGCAAGAGAATGTCCACACATGAGCACGGGAGTCTGGGTCAATTGTCTGGCGTGATTGGTTTAATTTTAAAAAAATAATTAAATAAAAAAAAACATTTAAATTAGATTATTAATCAGTGTGTTGCATAAATTATGAATGATTTTTTTTTAAGTATTTTTTATTTGTTGCAATCTCAGATCAATACTTATTAAGTATTGAAAATTTAAATATTGATTTGAGAATCATCTTTAGAACTAAAAGAATCAGTTAAGTTTTAGAGATAAAATCATCTTTTAGGTGGAAATATATTAAAAATAATAAAATATTATCTATTTTTTCTCCTTAGATTTAGAAAATTAATAATTTTCTCATGAATTAAATTTTAAAATGTTACATTTTCTCATCTAGGGTTTTTTTTTTTCTCCCTCTCTTTTTTAGTGCAGGCAAGGGGTGGAAGAGGGAAGCCGGTTGGTGACAGCGCCAAAAAATGTGAGGGAGAAAAAAAAAGAAATTTTAAAAAAGAAAATATAATATTTTAAAGTTTAATTCATAATGAAATTGTTAATTTTTAAAATTTAAAAAAATATAAATAATATTAACTGATTTTATTAGTTTTAATTATTTATAAATAGGTTTTTAAATTTTTAATATTTAATAGATATTAATTCCAAAATATAACCAACATTAGGTTGGGAATAAATCCTTTGGCCTTTTATATAATATAGAGGAAAACCGAGCCATGCAAGTGTCACAAAGTCAATCACTTTGATTATACACTTTTCTGTTTCTTTTAAATTGATTTTTATTATGTCAATTTTAGTTCAAATTAAGAATCTAAAAAAAATCAAAACAAGAGCGCAATTCTAGCATAAGGAAATCTCTGTCAATTATTTATTTGTTTAGTAACTTATTTTATATTATTAATGGCTAGAATAATAAGAATGGAGATAACGCTTTGCATGATGTCGATTGTTATTTGTTGATTCCTTGTATGGCTAGGCCCTCCGCCACAACCGGTGGAGCGTAGAATTGGTAACCCAAATAAATACTTGAATTATTCGTAAACGCAAATGACATAGAGTACCGATGTAGCAATGCGAAGTGTATCCAGTTTTAAATATCTAATTAAATATTTAGATGATATATCATGTTGAGTATGAATATTCAATGATATATAATTGGATACTCTTTTATTTTTAATTCAATATTATATTTTGAGTATCTAAATGAATATTCAAATGATAAGTAATTGTGTATTCTTTCATTGTTAGTTCAAAATCAATCACATTATGATACATAATTTGAATACTTAATTAAACACCTAGAACTATGTGGACATAGTTTTATTGGTATTGAAATTTATTTTTGGTAACCAAAGACCCCTGTATCAGATAAGTCAAGGTTTCACAAGTGTGATAGAAGTCCAAACTCAGGGCTTTTTCCTAGTAATTTTAATACTTCACCAGTTTTACTAATTCTTAGGTCAGTATTAGAATTTCTCACAAGGCACTACACGTAAGATAATGTATCAAATATTGCGTGTACATAAATATAAAAATAATAAAATTATGTATATCCAATTTTGAGTGTTTAATTGAAACTCAAATAATATATCATAAACTGATTTTAAATTAATTAATAAAATAATATTTAATGACATAATGACATATTATTTAAATACCCTATTAAATATTTAACCTAATATTGCTTAAAAAAAAGCATGATCATCAAACTTTCGTTATGATTCATCATAAAGATTGTACAAATGTATAATTGAGGAAATGGAACAAATCAATACAAATTGGAAATTGATGTTTGTCATTGGCATTTGTAGCGTATGGTTATCTCCCATCTTGCCCATTTGCTCAAATATCAATAAATATTGAAGCAAAGTAGCGTGCAATTGTGACTCTTTCAGTTTGTTTCCATCATTCATGTGCAAGCGATGCCCATTGGCCCCATCGCCATTCATGTCAATGCTACATAAAAGGCAAATTTCATTTTCCTAAACAAGGTTTGGGAAAGAGTAGTAACAACGGCATGTTATTATGTGATTAGATAATTAAAAATTAAAGATAAAATAATATTTAATTATATAGTGATATATCATTATTTGTATGTAAAGTTTGTACATATAATTTTATTATTTAGAAAAACCATTTTCTACCCAATGAATTAAAAAATTCTTGTGCAAATAGTTTTATTGTTTGGAAAACTATTTTCGACCCAATGAATTAAAACACTCCAAATTATCACCCTAATTTTAACTCCGTTAATATAAAAGTTCATTGAGATAGTGTCAAATGGTTAAATAATTATTATGTCATTCAAACTACTTCTCTTTTATGAAATTATTATTTTATTTTTATAGGGGTTGCTATCATCAAACCAAATTCGACAACAATGTGAGATTTAATAAGATTACACAAACCAAATTACGATCTTATTTAATTTCATTAGATCACATGTGATTTAAAAAACGGCTCTATCGAGATTTGACAATAGGAATTACATTCAAAATGTGATTTTATTAGATTGCATCTTCAATACAATTTTAGTAAAATTTCATCTTTTTATATAAAATTTCATCTTCAATACAATGAATCACATATGAAAAGATATAAGACTTGTTAGGTGTGATTTGACACGATCTCATATCTTTAAATGATTTTAATAAAATAGCACAAAGAAATTTATAATTGTGATGATTGGAATTGTAGTTTTCCTAATGTGCTGCGACTTGGAAAAGAGAAATAACGTATTTTTGCCTTTTTACAATTCTTTTTAAGGACGTTTAGATGAGTAGTACAATATGTATAAACTTATAAATAAATAATAATATATCATCAGGTGATTAAATATTACTTTATTTTTAATTCAAAATTACTCAATTACATATTATCATTTATGCACAAGTTTGTGTTTATTGTCTATACACATAATTTATTAAGTTTAAATTAACGTGATATTTTATAATTTTTTACTCCAATTGTGATTTCCCCAAAGCTTGGGTGGGAAAAATTTATCTTGTTGTGAATAGGGTTGGACCCGAATTAAGCTGACTTGGGCTTGAAAACTGATTCAGCTTGATTTGGCTTAGTTCAAATTCGTTTTCTTTGAATATAAATCAAGTTTGAGTTAAAAGGTTTTGCTCGTTTTAAAACCGAGCTAAACTTAAGTTATATAGAGTTCGACTCAGTTTGACTCACGAATTGGATAGATGACTCAATTCGGTTCGAATTTGACTTGTGACTCGATTTGAATTATGTTAAATTATTGTTAAACAACATCATTTTGTTAATGAGTCACGAATTCAAACCATGAATTTACGTCACATATCTAAGCAATAAATTTGAGTCAAACTTAAACTGAATCATTTTCATCCTAATGAAACTCAAACCATTCTTAATATTAACTTAATGAATTCAAACCAAACTCGAATTGAACTTGAGTTAAAGAGTATTCAGGCTCGATTCGGTTCATATCTACCTCTAACCTTGAAGGGGTAGCTTAAGTAGTAAATAACTTAGATTCTCCAAGTGAGAGGGTTTGAGTTCAAAACTCATCAATGACTTATTAAAATAAAACTTTGAACTTACTGATTCAAATAAAATTATTCATTTAAAACAAAAAATCTTCCATATAATTAACAAAGATAATACAATAAAAGTATGTACACAAATAATATATATAACTTTACATATAAACAATGACATATCACTATGTGATTAACATTATTTTATCTTTAATTTAAAATTAAGTCAAAAGACTTTTCCCACCCAAGGTATAGTGAAATTTTAAACTTTCATCCTCTAATTTTTTAAAACTCAAATACCCACGCATAAACTAAAATCTATTAAAATTTTCAGTTAGGATTAAGGGTAAAATTATTATTTAATAATAATTTTAAAAAATAAAAGTTTATGTCATTTTACCCCATTGATTTAGAAAACTAACAATTTTCTTCCAAAATTAAGTTTTGAAAAGTGACATTTTCTCCTTACCTAGGGTTTCAACTAGCGAATTTTCGATGAACAACAATTGATCTCTCTCCCTCCCGATGAGGTTTCTCCTTTCGATGTGTTTCCTATGACTGACAACGTCTAGATTTGATAGAATTTAGACGAAAAGTTGAAACTTTTCATTTGGACAAAGACCACAGTCCAAACGAGGAGTCGTCCTTGTCTGGACCATCTTTGTCAGTCGAAGGAAAAATGTCAAAGGGTGAGACGTCATCGGAAGGGAGAGAGATCGATCATCATTTATCAAAAATTCGTCAACAAAATTTGAAATCCTAGGTAGAAGAAAAAAGCCACTTTTCAAAACTTAATTTTAGAGAAAAATTATTAGTTTTCCAAACCAATGGGATAAAATGATATAAATTGTTATTTTTTTAAATAATGATTTTACTCTTAACTATAACTGAAAATTTTAACAGATTTTAGCTTATAAGTAGATATTTGAGTTTTTTAAAGTTAGAGAGTCGGAGTTTGAGATGTCACTATACCTGGGGTAGGAACAAATCTTTTGCCCTTAAAATTATCCTATTACATAATAACATACTATTGTTTATATAATAAATTGTATAAATTATTTGTACATATAGCCTTCCCCGGTATAATATATTATTGTTATTTATTGCCTTCCACGTGGAGCCAAAAAGCCCACTCACATTATCACAGCTCACAGCTCACTCGAGTCCCCATCCTCTTTGTCTTCTCTTCTTTTTTATGAATCGATCATGTCTACTCCTTTCATTTTCCAGACTCAATTCCAATATTGTTTATTCATTTATACGTTGTCCTTTCTGTAATAACCAACTCTGCTGCTGTTCACATTTGTTCAGTGATTTATAAAATGAAATGATTTGTCCATAAATCATCTTTCTTATGAGTCATGTCAAGTTTAATTCAGAAATGAAATGATATTGATTCAGTTTTCAGGCTTAGATCAACTTATTACTGCAAATTAAACAGTTCATCTTGTTCAATACCCAGCACAAAGCTGAACTCACAACACTCATATTTTACATCTATACGTAAAGCTTAATTTCTACGTCTTGGAGCTTTTTCACCCACATCCATGGCTGCTAGCTTGATCATTGTGATGCAGCAAAGTTGTTAATCAAGGCCAGGGCATTGCTAGTAACTTTTGCAACATTAATAATTTCACTCTTAATCGAATCCTTGATGTTCCCATTCAAAGCCTTGCTGGCGAACCCATCAACGCAAGTGTTTTCATCAGTGAGAGCGGCGCTGACCCAGGTCTCCACATTGCTCATGTGCCACAAAAATTCCTGATCTTTGGCTTGACCCAGGTGCTTCATCTCCTTAATCGACTTGCTGAGCCCGTACACAGTGTCGCCCATCTCTTCCAGGCAGTCTGCAATGGCTTCGATCTCCCTGTTCTTCAAGTTCTTAAGCTTCTTCAACTCCATGACAAATGATTTAGCCGACTCCGCCCTCGACAGGCTCACCGACAAGGCCGTGAGAACCAACTGGCGCGGGTTCTGTTGGATTGCGTCGGCGTAAGCTGAAAGAGAGCGCACGCAGAGGGCGGGGTAACTGGTGGATTTGCATGAGGTTTTTATGAAGGTCGTGTCACCGGAGTGCTCAGTGGCGGGGGCTGCCGCCATGGCCGTGGTGGTGAAGTATAATACCGAGAGGAGTAGAAGAGAAGCGGCTCTTGCCATGATTTTCAGACGCCAAAAAGCTTTCTTCTGTTCTTGAAATGCTGAAAAGTAGTGTGTGTATTTATAGCGGTTTGGGCAATCTGTGCTGTGCACACGTTTCAAGTATGTAATAAGTTACATCAAATATTGGTTTTAAGAGAAAGGTCTAATTTGAATAAAATTTTTATTATTAAAATAATTATATTTTATTTTATGATTGCATATTTATTTATTTTATATTCAAATTTATTTACTCATATAATAATATATTATTTATGTATTTAATTATGTAAACATAAGCATGTATATTATTAGGTTAATTAAATAAAAAAATAAACTATGAATTAAACTATTTTTTAAGAGTACTACTATATTAACAGACAAATTATACAAAATTATCTATACAAATAAGATAGTAATATTTGATTGACTGATTTTAAAGTAAGAAAAAAAAAACCACATCAAACAATCATAAATTATCACCACTATTCATTCAAATAAGTTTGTATAATTTATTTATAGTTAGGTCTGGACTCGAACCGAGTCCTTTCAAGCTCAAACTCGCAAAACAACATCGTTTTAATCAATATGTATTAAAACGACGTCGTTTTAATAACGAAAAATAAATCAAACCGAATTCAAATCGAGTTCAAGCTTGGTTTTCTTGAGCTCGAGCTTAGCTATATGTGAACCGAGCCGAGCTTGAGCTCGGCTCGGCTCAAATCCAACCCTATTTATGGTATAATTTTATTTTTAACTAAAATTAAGCGTATAATAGGGATTTTTTAAATTATTTTTCCTTTATTTAAGTATAATTTATATGACCGGTGTTAGATGTATAATTTTTATATAGAATTTTTATATATAAATAATGACGTGTTACTATATAATTGAATAATTAAAAATTAAAAATAAATTAATACTTATCCACATGATGATATATTATTATTTATATATAAAATTATATACAAAAATTATACACGTAATTTTATTGAATTTATATTGCATATTGACCCGGCAATCAAAAAATATAATTAATTTTCCTATTGTCAAGGAAAAAAATATTTTTTCAATTTTAAAAATAAATTATATTAATTAACTCCATTTTATATTATTTTTATCAATTGAATTAACAAAAGAGTAAAATCCACAGAAGTGATTCAAATGTTTCTTAACCATCTAATATTATTTTACTAAAACTTTCACCTCTAAATTAAAGTGCAATGTTAGGTGTACTTAAGTATAATTATCTAATTAAATATTTAAATAATATATTATTTTATTATTAATTTAAAAGTATTTAATTATATTATAAAATATATTTTTTATGTAAATAATTTTATTGTTAAATTATATGTTCATCCCGACAATGGGACAAAGGCACAGCTGGTATCTAATTTTTTTGGGACATGGGGAGGAGAAAAGGATGGAAAATAATTACTTTTTTAAGTGAAAAATACAAAAATAAGTGGTAGGCTTTGTGTGCATTATAAATTTAAATTATAAGTTAAACATAATAATAATGGAAGAATAATTAATTTTTAATAATAAAATTATGTGTATTTATTTATAATATATAATTTAAATATATAAATAATGTGTTATAATATGATTTGATAATTTTGAATTAAAGATAAAATAATACATAATTATTTAATAACATATCATCTGTATATCTAAATTATATATAAAAATATATATAAATAATATTACTTAATTAATAAACTCTAATAAAAAATGAAAAATTAAATTAAAATATGGTACAATGAAGATCTGATCTGATTATCAGAATCTAATCTTTTCCCATCTTTACTAAAATGTTTTTAATCATGTAATAAGGCTGTGTGTGATCAGGATCTTCATAATTTGCCATTTGAAAACGATAGGCAGCACATGAAATCTCTATCATTACATCAAATAAAGTGTCCATTCAATTTTACATATATAATTAATTATATAAATGATTTCATCTTTATCTTGATAAAAAACGATCGAAAAGAAAAGAGAGAAAGCCAAGAGAAAAAGATAAGATAGTAAGATAGGAGAGATGATGGCCAACAGCTGAAAACGATGAATCATTGTCTAAAAAAAAAGAAAAAAACTCTAAGAGAGATATGATTACTCTTTAAATTATAGGTAGGAGAAAATTGAAAGATTTTTAAATTTAGAAATAAAATGTGATAAAACTTTTATCTCAATCAAAAACGGTCGGAGAGAAAAGGGAGAGAGACCAAGAGAAAGAGATAAGACAGTAAGACAAGAGAGAGAATGGCTACTAGTTAAAGATGATGAATCATTGTCGAAGAAAAAAGAAAAAAACTCTAAGAGAGATATGATCACTTTTTAAATTATAGGTGGGAGAAGATTGTAAGATTTTTAAATTTAAGAATAAAATGTGATAAAATTTTTATTTTTTTAGTAAATAACAATTTTACCCTTTAACCATAACTAAAAATTTTAATAAAAATTGACTCATAAATAGGTATTTGAGTTTTTAAAATTTAGAATGTGAGACTTTAAGATTTCAGTATATCTTAGATGAAAACAAGTTTTTCAGCCAAAAATATATACACTTAATATTGCTCTATTTCCTAGGATTTCAGAAGCACAAAGTAAAAAAGCGCACTTACAAAAAAGAAATATACACGTAACATTGCTCTTTTTTTCTTAAACAAGGGTTGTTATAACTTCCCTCAGGAGTATTTGATAATCTATTTTTTTTAAATCAATATTTTATTACCTATATTATTATGTTTGATTTATAAATAATAAAAAATTTCAATAATCTTTTGTTACCCTTGGTGACGTAGAAGATAATACATGTAGTAATCTTATTCCCATCTCCACATTAGGTATTAAAATATTATTACGGTAATATTGATTTTATTATAATTATATTTTTATTTATTAATTTTTTAGAATAAAAATAACATTATTTTAAATTAATATAACAACATAAAATTATTTTATAATAATTATACCAAAAAATATTTAAGTAAAATAATATAATAATATTTTTTTATTATCTCTAATCAAACACAATAATTATTTATACCTACCAAATTTTATTAGATATAATAATCATTTATACTCAATAATCTTCTAAGTAATAAAATATTAAAATATTATCCAAATCAAACACACCCTTAGTACATAAAGGTTACTTAATTTTCCTATGTTACACAAACTAGGTAACAGATGTAAACTATCAAAATCAAATAGACGATTCGAATATATTGCTCAATTTGCCTAAAAATTTATTCAAATTTATGCAAATATATACCAATACATTTACAAGTAAATCACCAAAACAACAATCCAATTCCACATACAAACCTAAAAATATAACCTTTTTTTTAGCATTTATCATAAAATTTATACTATATATAAGCCACATATTATTTGTTTCCATGTTAAGTTAATCTAATAACTAGATGCAATGATCTTGATTGTTTGATTTTGTGTTCTAAGAGTTAAAGAATTTTTCAATGAAAGCTAGAAATTGATAGGGTCGAGGTTAAGTTACGATTTTATTGAAATGTTAGGATGGATACAAAATTATATTTAATTAAATTAGGAACAATGTTACATACATGCGCTTTTAAGTATATAAGTAAGTTTATAGATGATGTGTCATTATGTGACTGAGTATTGTTTTCTTTTTAATTCAAAATTACTTAATTACTTGATAAAATATCATATGCATTAGGTCTGAATTTGAGTTAAACTTATTTGAGCTCAAGCTCGAGTTCAAGCTTGAGTTTTAGGGTGTTTAGTTCGTCAAGTTTACGAGCTTAAAAAATTTAATATAAAACAACATCGTTTAAACTAATATGCATTAAAACGATATCGTTTTAATAATAAGTTAAGCTAAAAGCTTGATTTTAGTTCGAGTTTAATTCGATTTGAATTTAATTCTAATATGTATATCTAATTGTGTATTTAAAAGTGTGTACATATAATTTTATTATTTTAATTAATTTTCTAAAGAGTATGAAAATATTAAATCTTTAAATCCAACACATTCCTCGGCATAAATGAAGGATTAACAACCATGGTTGATGACAATACCACACAACCACAACATAAACAAAAGCCAAACATAATCAAGCGATTGGGCGGGTGGCTCGCTAGGATTGGGTGGGTTAAAGCCTAAAGGGCAGGAGAGAAGATGATTGAGCCCTCTAAAGTTGGGGATGATGCTAAACGTGCAACTGTTATAATTTTAAAAATTAAATCGGATTGATTGTTCTGAATTATTATCTATAAATAAAAAAAGTTTAAATTTACTTAAACAATCATTTTTTAGAGTTAGATTATATTAAATTAGATAATTTAAATAGTTAGACCGTATAAAAAATTAGATTTAACTTAACCCATATAAAATATTAATTTTTAAAAATTTATTATTAAAATTTGAACCCAAAATCTTATTAATCAATTTTGAATATATCTATCATTAAATTAACTTTACTTTAATATTAAAATAATATATATTATATATTGCTTTGAATATTATTTTTAAATAATTAATTGGTTCAATCATATCAAATGGTCCGACCGTTGGTTGGACAAAATCATCTTCTCTATCAGATTGATATTTAGTTTGGTTTTGACAATATTTAATGACATACCTGTTAATCCACTTGTCAATTGCGAATTCGAATGTTTAGAAGTAAATAGATAAACACCTAAAATAATGAAAGAAGTGTGAAAAGGAGATGTGAAACTTGAAAAAGATGATATATTTTCTTTTAATAAAGCATTAGAATTAAAAAAGTCACTGGTTTTTTCATTTTTTGGATATATTTTCCTCTACTCATTTCGGCTTTTTCCACCAAAGGTTTGCTTTATGATACTTTTTGACCCTTAAGTTTATGATACGTTAGTAAGGTTAATATACTTACACCCCAAATTATATCAAAAATACATTTTCCTTCACTAGTTTGAAAATTCATTAGTTAAATCCCTATTATCGCCAAAATACATAGGATGATGCGATTTAGGTCAAATACATCGTTTTAGTGCAATTTCAAAGATGTTATGATTCAAGCCAAAATCACATTATCTAAACATATTTCCGTTAGAATCACAAGAAGTGATTTTTTTTAATAAAAGATTTATCAACTTGACGCGAAGACAATCATTAAGAAAAACTATCCCTTAAGGGTTTTAGATTCCGCTTTGAAATCGTTTGTCCTACACTCACCCCTTGAGTATACGCTTCAACATGAATCGCACAAGAGTAGATTAATACAATATAAACCTCTGGTAAAATGTCCACTTGTGACCCAACCGAAAAAGTACATTACATAATCCATTTTACGGATTGGCAACTCACCCGTTCAATGACTTTGGCACTAGACGTTCCTAAAATTGGTACTATACCGTGAACATCAGACAACTTGGAGAGGCTTTGAGCAAACATCTTCCCCAGAATCCACAAAATGATCGGTAGGAAGATACAGAGTATACTGGTTTTTTATCTGTCCCCAGGACACCAATCACCTTCAGATTTGAGTTTATCCCTTCGAAAAAAACATATACTTTGTCTTCGATGAGGCAGAGATATCAGGGCCAATTTTGTTCTTGCTTCTCAGTATCAAACTTGACTCTGGATGGCAGTCTACTATTTCAATCCTCTGTCCAATTTCCACTTCGGCTGCTTCAACCAACCTGCATTGCAGATAATTCCTCATCAAAAGCTCAAAATTTTGTTCATCATCAGGCTCAAAATCAAAAAGCTTTTGAGCGTGGCAATTTCCCCAATCTCTACATTCCCATGAAGATAGCAAGCATATAATAAGGCTCCCCACCCAGTTTGACCAGCTTCAACCTCCATTTTTCTCTACTATCATCGCATAAGCCTCATCAATCATTTCTGCTGTAAAAAGCCCGTGACGAATTCAACCAATCAACATTGAGGTCCAAGAAATCTATCAGTCTGGTAAAAAAACCCTTCTAGCCTTAACAATGTGACCACATTTTGCATAAAAATCAACAAGTGCATTGAGCACAAACTCATCATAACCAAATTTAAAACGGCCTCACCAACTTGAATCGACCCCAGTCTAGCACAAGCTTTCAAAACACAAGTGAATGTAAACCAGTCTGATTCAATACCCTCTACCTCCATTTGAAAGTAAAGCACCATGGCATCTTCATTTGACCCAATTCAGCATATCCTGATATAAGCGAATTCCACAGAAAGGCAGGTGAATTTCGCTTTGGCATTTGATCGAACAATTGGTGATCATCATTAATATCTTTGCAGGCCAACCGTAACCCCCCTAGTTTTGCCAAAACGCCAACGTGTTTGCTTAATGGGTACGTGGGCATTAGAATATGAAGCTTAATACCGTGCTCAATGGATTTCATAGTCCATGGTAATGCATTTCTTAATAGGTTGTCTATAGCTTCAAGTTTAGTTTCGGGCAATCGTTTGTGAGCGGTAATCGTGGAGTTTGTCCTCGCATTCTGTTTTTCTTTCTTTTGGAAGCCCAGTGGAGTTTCAGGGAAGAGCTGAAGCTCGGTGGTTGATTACTCATTGTTCTTGGATTAGTTACCGAAAAAGGCCGACTGGATGAACCCATCTAAATGGATTTGTGAGTTAATTTATGTTTTAAATAATTTTTAAAAAAGGCCAAATGACTAGTTTCCACCCAAAGTAAACTTTTTTTTATAAAGTTCTCACATTTTATCTTTCAAAAACTCATATATCCGTATATAAACATTAAAGGTAACCAAATCCGTTAGTTTAAAAATTTTATATCATTGTCCTTCTTAAACCTTAAAAACTAATAATTTTCCTATAAATCAAGTTTTAAAAAATAATATTTTTCCCTTAAAGGTTTAATTTTAATCACTGACTACTTACTCTAATGGTCTCTCTCTCCTAGTAGTTCCTCCTTCTCCGACAATGCATCTCTTCTCCCTCTGGCGGCCATGCAACGATTCCTCTAGGGAATTTCTACAAATAGATGGTGAGCACAAACAAAACAACCTAAAAAACCAACTTTCGATCACAAATCCAGTCGAAATGTGACACACCAAACCTCCAAAATCACAATCAATCAACCGAAAACAATACCACAACCACAAAAACAACAACCAACACCATAAAGAAAACCAACCTTAGTGAGAGCAATGCGATCCAAGGCCTGTTGACGTTGCAAGAGGGCTAGACATTGATGAATAGCTAGCAATCGAGCGCTAGATATGATGACGAACAATGAACCCAAGCTAGGCTATGACGGTAAAAGTAGAGAGTGCAACAAACCAAAGATTCAGAAGGCATTTGAATGACAAACAACAGGGAAAAAAAGTAGCAAAGATGAACATCCGACAAACAAAGATGGGTGGAGCAATGCTGCCAATGAACAACGTCCAACAACTGAACGGGAAGTCGGTCGATTAAGTTCGGTTCTATCCAAGTTGGGAGAATATTTTGCAAAGCTTCCCTACCCCAAAGAAGGTCTTTCCCTGACGAACATTGCATGACCACCAAAGGTAGCTTGTGTGAGGAAGACTGTTAGCGGAAGAGAAACTATCGGGAGGAAAAGATCATCAGAAATAGCATCGAAAAGAGTGACCGAAAATTGAAATATAAACCCTAAGAAAAAAATATTACTTTTTAAAATTTGATATAGAAGAAAATTATTAATTTTTAGTTTTTAAAAAGGAAAATGATATAAAATTTTAATTTATTTTTAATATTATTGATAAAATAATTATTTTTCTTTTAAAATTAACAGACTTAATAACTCATTGGTGAATATATAAGTTTTTTAAAGATAAAGAGTGGGAACATAGAAAAAGAGTAATCTTTTAAGTGAAAATAAATCATTCAACCTTTTAAAAAAATATTATTCTCATGTTGACATATTATTTAACTATTTAACCGTGTTTAAATAGTATAATATATATAACTTTATAAGCAATATTATACGTACTCATTTTTAATACATAAATAAATATACACTTTACATTCGTTATCATATGATTAAATATTATTTTATAATTAATTTAAAATTATCAATTATATAATGACAAATATAATTGTATACCCATTTATATATTCAAAATAGATAGACATCGTGTTATTGTAACTTTATATTGATAAACAATTTTAGAAATTTAAAGATTCATGAATTGTGAAAACAATAAAGGCAAATGAAATTCAAAATAAAATTCCCTAATTAGCTTGATTTTTCATAGGAACTGGCTACCTACCTGCGGTTTACACAAAACTCGTTTGTTTCAAGATTTATTCAACAAATTATTTTATTTGATTTTATATATGTTTTTTTTTGTTCATATTTTATAAAATATTGAATATTAAAACAATACTAGTAAATAATTTATAAAAAAAAACCAATATAAGATCATTCTAGATTAAATTAATTGAAAAGTTTCGAAATACAAAAGCCCAAAGGACCATTTTCCACCTACAATATCCTTTAATCTTAAGTTCCCACCCCTTAACTTTAAAAATCTCATTTACCCACTTATGGATAGTTAAATAAAATAACCCTAATCCTTTAAAATTTTATCTTTTTTTCCCCTCTAAACCCTAAAAACTAATCATTTTCCCTATAAGTCAAGTTTTAAAAAATGACATCCCTAGGATTTAGTTTTCAATCTCCAACACCAAATCCAGTGTCATCGCCCGTTATGAAGATTCTCTGACACATCACCATACTCCGCAATCTCTCTCCCCTCATTTGGAACGCCAACCGATGTAAATATAGTCTGAAAAAACAAAGAGTTTCATCAAGATCATTTTCCCAAACAAAAACAAGATCTTCCTCTTTGTCTAAGAAGATTCAGACCAGATTTGCACCAATCGATATTCCAAAGAGACGAGAGAGGCCGTCAGAATATGGTAATACGTCAAGAAATCTTCATGACCGATGATGATGTTGGATTTTGCGCCAAGTATCGAAAACTAAACCCTAAGAGGGGAATGTTATTTTTTAAAAGTTGACCTAGTGACAAACTTTTAGTTTTTAAAGTTTTGGAGAAGAAAAGAAAATTAAATTTTAATTTATTTTTAATATTACATGTAAAATAACAATCTTACCCTTGAAACTAACAGACTTAATGCCTCATAAATAGGTGTTCGAAATTTTCATAGTTAAAGTATAGAAATTTGAGATTAGAGGATATTTTGGGTGGAAATAAGTCCTTTGGCCAATACAAAATGAATCTTTAAAATCAAAGGTTAAAAACTAGAAAAGATAAATTTTTGGCTTAAATACGAATGAAAATGTAGAGATTGATTTTGAAAATTGAGAGAAAACTCAATTTATATTTTCGAAAAAATAAAGTTCAGTTATTTTTATGAACTATTGTTTTTAATACAATCCAATTAATTTTAAAAATAAAAAATTCAAACTTATTTCTTAAATCCTTTCACCTGTAACTCCTGTTCATCCTGCATGTCATAGCTCCCTTTTCTTACGAAAAGAAAAGGAAATAGCATCATATGATAATTAAATTTTTCTAGGTCAATAGTTGAATGATACAAAAAACTTCTCAGATTTTTCTGCCTATGATAGATCATATGTAGGGTATCCCATCAGAATATGCCTCGGACATGTATCCTCATGGAGGAAAGGACCATAAACAGAGTTTAAAGAAATTGCTGCCCTCTAGTTAATAGATATTTGTTATCTACAATTTCCCAGAATCCTTGCAGAGAATATCCACTCCTTAAGAAGATAGTAGTTGTGCAATTAATCATATGATGTCACGGAAAAATGGGCATACTAACATGCATCGCATACCAGGATTTTCCATGTTTTATGTTACTTGTGACTCAGTATGAGTACGATTCATCCAATCAGCTACAGCAGTGCAGAACAGAATCAACTAGGTTCACAGGCTTTTAAATAGATGTGAACAAATCATTCAAAGATGAAAATGTGAAATGAATAAAAGGGAAATCACAAGCATTGAGATGAGAGAAAAGGTATGACATATAGTGTTCTGGTATTTTCACATCCTTAACTGCAAAGATAAATATGTCGCATCCAATGGAAGAAGCAGTTCATATGGTTGGCATATGAAGTCATATTCTTAATTAAACAAGAAGAAAGCAGCAAATATGAATGTGACAAGTCATTCCTTACCTGCAGCAAAAACTGGGCGAACTTGCTCAAATATTTCATCTACTGTACCTACAGCGTTGATCTGCATGCAAAAGCTTCTGTCACTACTACAACTGAGGAATAATTTTCAATTTTTGAAGCTATTTTAGAAAAGGATCTCAATGAACTCAGATGGACCGCCAAACGGAGAGGAGGCAGGCTGAGGGAGGAAAAAAGGCAAATAGAAAAACCTAATGCACATCTTAGAATACAACGTCTGTATAGACAGTCCAATTAAATTCATAAAAATGAATGAGGAAGCCAACAGGTGGAATTTTACTATAAATAATAAGCTAATAAAAATCCAATCTCAGTTTACTAATTACGAAACAATTACCGTATAAAGTTTTCCCCTCTGTGAATAGTAATTGATAACAGGAAGATTTAATGCTTCAAATACCATGAGTCGTTTCTTGATTGTATCAATGTTATCATCAACTCGACCCTGAAATCAAATATGATATCTTAACAAGTGGTATCAATACAATATGAATACATAAAAAGGTATAATAGATAAGCACCTCATTACGGTTCAGAACTCTTTTCACCATCTCCTCTTGAGGACAATCAAAGAAAAGAACAAGATCTGGTTCTACTCCAATCTGCAACAGAAACAATATTGGTTATCTCATTCAAGTGTGCTAAAAAAAACATGATAAATATGGGTTCTTTTAACTGCTTGACTTGTACTTGTTTTCAGGAATATTACTGCTTAAAATCACCCTACCTACGAGGAACACCTTTACTCTCATACCTCTCCCCTCAAACACCACAACACCTCCTCCCCTTCCCCCTCTCTTTTCCTTTTTTAATGATGACCAAATCTCATGACTTCACAAAGAGGCTCAATGTACTCAACAAATGTAGCAAACTTTAAACATTAATCATGCCCATTGTATGTATGGCCTTATAGAACCAATACAAGAAACAATAAAATACAACTTTCTTCAGTCTATTTCATAAAAGAGGAAACAGAGAGAGGAACTCACAATTTTCTCAAAAGCAATGCGATTCTCCTCAGTTCGTGGAAAACCATCGATGAGGAATCTATGGCTATCACTTGATTCCATCTCCTTTTGGATCAATTTGACAGTTACTTCTGATGGAACAATTTTTCCATCCTTAATTGTGCTGAGAATCATGGTGCTGAAATTGCAGTTCCATTGTCAGAGGATCCGCAACTTTGAAGGCATCTGTAATTGAACAATTATCAATAATGGGAATGAGAATCGTTACCCATATTCACTGTTAGAAGCTATTTCTCTCCTCAACAATTCTCCCGCACTTATATGCTTGAATCCATAATTGTTAACAATCTTAGTACATTGAGTACCCTTTCCACTACCAGGGCCACCTGAGCATGGAAAAAAAGAGTTTCTATCACATATAGCATCATAAATTTTATATTGAAGCATTAAAAAGTTTTTGAAGTAATATCTATAGAAATCTTCACATGGACTGCCTAAAATTAACATTTTTTAAGTAACAAAAACTGATCAATGTTCTTTCAATCTGATCAGTCTTGAAAATTGATTTTCCAGATGTGAAAGATGTGAAAGATGTGAAGACCCACCTGAACAAGAATCAGGGAACAAATTATCTAAATCTGCATCTTCTTCTAGATATCCAAATATGCTTTAGTTGAAATTTAAGGAATGAAAACTCTAAACCATGAATATGGTATCTTAGGAACATCAAATAACTGTTTCATGACAGCATACAGAAAAATAATGTGGGATCCTTTAGTCAATCACTAATGATATCCAATTATTACCCAAGACAAAAGTTATGAATGGAGTTTTTCCTTTTGAGAACATTCCACCTTTTGCCTGCATCAAAATAAGGAGCACAATTAACACAATCCAGCTTGACAATTAAATTCTCTTTATATTTATATATGCTTTGCATGATGGGGATTGCAGTATGTCCCATATCTATGGATGAGAGTCAACCGCGGGAAAATAAGCAAATACACATTGAAAAAAAATAATCCTCATAGTTCTAGTTAAGTTTCAATTGTTGCATGGAAACCTTATACTTTGTAATGAAGTTCTGATAGGTCAGGCAGATAATGAGTCGCCAACCCACATTGGATCAATTGCTACTCTCAGAAAATTGAAAAGGGTGCCGCTTCGATGACAAGTACAAGGGGATTACATGACTTTGATAGGTGCCGATAATAAAGAAACACTTTCTATCAGATTAAGAAAGGGCATCTGAGAAATCATTACTCATTGTACTTACAGCCATTAATTACATTAACATACTTTACATAGACAGCAAACCCAATGTTGTTCTACTACCAAACCATAAAAGACAGAGTAGCAACAAGGGATGTAGCATAACTTGAATCGCCACATAGAGAATAAGAGATGCTAACTGGTGCATCCGTCTGCTTGTTACTCAGCTTCACCACTATTAATCATTTAGCATGCCAGAATTATGGGTTCATACCAGGCACAAACAATTCTGAGAGAATAAGCAACTAATAATGAGATAGACACTATTCAAGTCAAACTCACATGTTGTCTAACCTGTAAAAAGGACAGGACATTATTTCTGTGAAACATCCAGATTTCCTAAAAAAGGTCTCAAAGAAACCCATATATATCACCAGCTGAAACATATGAAACTTAAGGTAGCGAATAGCCTAGGTAAGGCTTCTTAGTTGATCACCTAACGAAAAAATTTTGGTCTATATTGTATGCTCAAGTAAATTAAAATTGGTCTAAGCATTAAAAGCCTCTGTTTCCTTGTAAATTTTTTAAAGTTTATTTAGTAATATCAAAATTTGAGGTGCAATAACTTTTTTTTCTTTAGATTCAGTTTCAAAAGCATCCAAAAGCCCTAGCACATAAAGTCTTAACCACAGGAACAGTCATTTTTAGAGCAATTATAAAATATCTGTGAGAACCTATTCCAGTTAATAATGAACATTAGCTAAACTGTGACCAGTCATCTTCATTACTGAACCGTACCAAACAGTATGATTGAAGGATTCAATACCTGAGCTGGTATATTTGAGGTAAATGATTCCCATATCTTGAATTTATAAGCTGCCTGCATTTAATAGTAAATAACCAAAGGTAAAGAACAGTTAAGAGTCTAATTATGAAAAATGAAGCAAAAGCTTACACCAAAGCAAGAAAAAAACAAAAGACTATACAATCTGCAACTTTCAATTTTTAAATAGCTACGACTGCTGAAACTCAAGAACAAACATTCTTCGTTCTCAAAAAATCAAAACTGCAGAGCAAACCCCAAAAATACAAAATTGCACTACCTTCACACTCCAAAATAATAATAATCTGTAAACATTCTTTTCTCATCACCAAAAAACTTCATTTCTAGGTGATGAACGAAATACACCCCGGTCACAATCACAGTTGCTTTAAACAATCCAGCTTAATGCACTTCGAGCTTGACATCAAATTCACGAATGCGTTTCAGGTTTCTTAAAGTGACAACGGATCACAAACCCAAGTAAAAAATCCTAGTTAACATTCAAATTCACGGTAAATTGAAAATAAACAAAAAATGTGAGCCCAAATAAACTTCAACAAATCAAGATAAATATAAAAAAAAAACCAACATATGAGACCCTCGTACGGTGTTTTTTTAAAATTAAATTAAAACATGAAGGTATGAGTTGATGGTGGTACCTGGTTAAGAGAGGATGAAGTTGAGGCAGAGATCAAAGGAGAAAGTGAAGATAGGCGCCTCCACATCTGTGTAAAGCTGCTGCGTAATCTGGGTTTCTGTAATTTAAGTGGATTGTCGGTTCAGCTAGACATTTAGTCGAACAAGTAACGCCTCTCGTCAGCGCAAGAAGGTTTTACTTGACACATTTGTAAACAACCTTCCAGAGTTGGGGACGTGCGATGCGACACACATATTGAATGAGACGTCTCTGATTTCGTTCACGCACATCTGCTTCGTCCAAACCTCGAAACTCATGACACGTCCACTCTTTTGCTCAAATTATTATTAAAAAATAGGCCAAATAACTATTTTCTACCCTAGTTTTAGTGTACACTCAAAAACATTCCCCATAACATTTTAAAAACTATATACTCACCCAGAAGCTAAATTTTATTAGCATTTTCAGTCATTAGATAAGGATAAAATCATTAAAAGTTAATATTATTTTCCCTCTCAGTTTTAAAAACTAACACTTTACCTCATTGTCAAAGTTTGAAAGTTTAACATTTCACCTATAGGATTTGTTTCTCTTCTCTAACCACTACCATTTTGACTGACGGTCGATGTTTTTCATCTATCTTCTAGATTTAACTACAAAGGATGACTACCCACCACTATGGAGGATGACTCGTCATCTAGACGACAAAGGACAATGCTTTCAATGTTTAGACGACAAAAGAGGTCATCGAAGAGAGAGAAAGAGAAACACCGAAGAGGGAGGTCGTCGTTCATCAAATAGTTGGCCATTTTGTTTTCCAAACCCTAGGGGGGAAAGTGAATTTTTTAAAACTTAATTAGTGATACTAAAATGTAATATAATAAAATTATGTGCATCAAGTTTTTAATATCTAATTTTATATGTAGATGATGTGTCATAATATGATTAATTAAGTTTTAATTATAGATAAAATAATATTCAATCACATTATTGATATATCATCTAAATACCTAATTAGGCTTTTATATTCAATTTGGTATCCAAATGATGTGGTATTATGTGATTTTAAATTAACAATAAAATAATACTCAATCACACGATGACATATTTGGTATTTAAAACTGAGTGCATATAGTTTGATTGTATTAGAACAATGTTATGTGCACTCAATTAAATATTTAATTCAGTATTCAGATGATGTATTATTATATGATTGAATGATTTTGAATTAAATATAAAGTAATACTCAATCATATGATAATATATCATTTGAATACCCAATTAGGTACTAATAAATAGTCATAAATACTCGAGGCAAAGGACTATTTCCCACCCAAGTTTTATTCAAATCTCAAAAGTATACTTACGTCAGTTGAAAAACTCAAATACTCATCTATAAACTAACTTCTATTATAGTTAAAAATAAAATTATCATTTTACCATTAAACTCCAAAACCTTAAACATTTCTATCATTTTCTCTCCTTAATTTAAAGAACCTACAATTTTTCCCCTAAATTGAACTTTGAAAAACAACATTTCCCCCATAAGGTTTTTTCTTTCATCTCCAACAGTTGGATGCCCTTCCCATCGTTAGTCGACTTTCCCATGATCTTCTTCTCCAACCGTTAACGTTTACTAGACTAATTTCATCGGACAAAGATGCACTGTTTTCATCTAAGGAAATTGGTCCAATGAACATCAACAACTAGAGAAGAAGATGGTGGGAAGGCCAGCTGACTGCAAGAACAACCACCAGTTGTCAGAGATGGAAGAACTTACCCTTAGGGGGAGGGATGTAGTTTTTTAAATTTTAATAATGGGGAAATTATTATTTTTTTAAATTAAAGGGGAAAATGTTATAAATTTTTAGGATTTAGGGTAATTTAGGGTAAAATTTGGATGGAAAATAGTTCTTTGGCTCATATACTCTAACACAATATGTACTAGTAGAGTTTTGGACGGTGCAAATGAAGCCCAATTTCAGGCCTGGACAGGGTTTGGACTTTGGACTTTGGACTAGTACTAAACAAAATGAATGAGACGGCATTGAAAACCAACAATTTTTATTTATTTTCTATGCAAACTATTTAATTGATATGAAAACATTTCTCCAACCATTAACATTTTTCAATTCTTTTTAGGGTTTACCAAAGTCAAAAAACAATCGCTTTCCTCTTTAAGTCCAAATTCGCCAAACATCATAAATTCAAGAATTATTTCTTTTTCTTTTTTTTTTCTAATTATTTAATTAAATTTAAACCCATGAAGGAATTGTAGCATCATATATTCCAAATCAGAGGTTGCTGCTTATACAATCAAAGCAAATCAGACAATTTTTCCTCCTAAATCAACCCATCGAAACCAACCGACATCCTCCTAATCAATCACTTCCTTTTATTTATTTATTTTGTTTTGTTTTATTTATTTTCTCTTTTTTATGTCAATGTCTGTTATTTTATTTACTTTTAATATGGATTTAGCTTAATGACGGTGCCACTACTCAAAGATTACTTCAAAATATTTGATTGGGAAAATGTTACATTTATTCAGTTTTAAGAATTTAATTAAATATTTAAATAATATATTATTATATAATTAAATATTATTTTATTTTTAATTTAAAATTACATCATTATATAATGATATATCATTTAAATATTTAATTACGTATTCAAAATTAGATATATATAGTTTTATTGATTTAGTTAATAGTTAAAAATCACTCAAATATTAGATGAAAGGCAATTAATAAAGGTAGAAGTATGCATAATTCAGCTTAAACTGTAAAATCAAATTGAACTATTTAAAAATTATGATTTGGTTTAGTTTGGATTGTAAAATGGGTTTCATTTGGGTTAAAAAATTTTCGAACAACGTTTTTTTTAATTTGGGTTGTACTTTGAGCGATTTTCAAACTAAACCAAACTATAAATAATATTTGTTTAAAATACATATATATAATTATATTTGATAAAATCTTTTAATAAGCAATTAGATGTGCAACTTTTTTTTTCATATTTATTTTGTCTTTTTTTCATGTGTATTATATATATATATATATATATATATATATATATTTCTTTCATGTTTATTTTATATGTTTATATTATGGTCTAAAAACTATAATTTAATTATTTTTATTAAATAATATATATAATTATGATTTTAATAAGTTTAAATTGTAATTCAAATTGGACCAAACCATATTTTTTTCTGTTTGATTTGGAAAATCTCTCAAATTACACTAGAGCAAACAATACATACCCCTAAGTAAAGAGAAAAAAATATTTTATAATAATAATAGTAGAATCAAAAGTTAAAAAAAAAAAGTAATGTTATATGTACACAGTTTTAAGTATACAGATAATATGTTATTATATGAGTAACACTCAATCATATAATGACACATCATTTATTTATAGAATTATGTATTCAAAACTATATATACATAGTTTTCTTATAAATAAAAACCATTAAGTAGTCTAAAGTTATATCCCTTTATACTCCTAGCTATGTAATTCGATTTACTTGCATCACTTGTATACTCTAATCAATAGAAATACTCTCATTTCTGCACGTCACCGTTTTGACTTAAAAAAATTTTAGTTCTTCAAAACTCAAAATTAAAAATCTTAATTATATCCCTAATTGGGGTTTACTTGAGTGTTAATTATCATTAAATAAATGTTAATCAATTATGTTACTAAGTTGGTTGGTAAGATAAATTAACACTTTAATGACATGGAAGTTTAGCACATAAACAATTCTAACTTACCTTATAAACAATAAATGATCTGGAGAGAAAGGGAAAGCATAGAGAGAAAGCACTAACAATGATAAAGTTCGTCAAAAATGGCGACGGAAAAAAATTTTACAGAAAAAATTGTTACTCTTCAACTTTAGGTAAAAGAAAATTATTAAATTTTTAAATTAAAAGAGAAAATGTGATAAATTTTTAATATTTTTAGTTAAATGATATTTTTATTTTTATCCATAATAGTGAATTTTAACAAAATATTAAATATTTGAGTTTTTAAAAATTAACGAGTGGGAGTTTAGGATTTTACCAAACCTTGGGTGAGAATAAGTCTTTTAGCCAACAAAAAATAATGTGTACACACTTTTCAGTACATAATTTGATATATAGATGATATGTCATTATATAATTAGATGATTTTAAATTAGGAATAAAATGAGATTCAATCCTATGATAACATATTATTTATATACTTAATTATATATTAAAAAGGCCAAAAGACTTATTCCCACCAAAGGTATAGTGAAATCCTAAATATATACCCACTAACTTTTAAAAACTCAAATACCCACCCATTATCTAATTTTTGTTAGAATTTTTAGTTATGATTAAGGGTCAAACTGTTATTTTACTGGTAATATCAAAAAAAATTATAATTTTATCCTTTCAAAATATAAAAGGACTAAATGATAAAATTATAATTTTTTAATATTACTAATAAGATGACGGTTTTATCTTTAATCTTAATTAAAAGTTTTAATAGAAATTAAATAATAGATAAATATATTATTAATGGATATATATTTAAGATTTCATTATACCTGAGTTGAAAAGAAGTCTTTTAGCCCTACTAAAAATTATGAACAGATGACATTACTCTTATTATAGCTTAAATAATTTGCAAGATAACATTTAAATTTCAAAGGGTGACATAATTAAATTTTATAATATAAAAGTGTGCCTTTTTAAAGTGAACATGAAATTCATTATTTTGCATATTTATTTGATAATGAAACTAAAATATTATGTTGGTCCATTTCTGATACTGCAAAAATTATACCAATAAAAAGTACGCAAGACTAGTTGTGATCTCACTCAAGAGTAGGGTTGGATTCGAGCCGAGCCGAGCTCGGCTCGCAATCAGCTCAGGCTTGGCTCAGTTTATATATGGGCGGCTCGAGCTCGGCTCGGTTCGAGTTTGGCTCGACTCGGTTCGGCTCATTTTTTGTTATCAAAACGATATCATTTTTAATATATATTGATCAAAATGACATCGTTTTGTATAAAAAATTAAAAAAAAATCTACCGAGCCAATCCGAGTCAGCTCGAGCTCAATCGAGCAGAGCAGAGCCCGACTCATTTTGGGCTCGAGTCCAGCCTTACTCAAGAGGTGAAAATGATTGGAATTATCAGTGTAAATATTGTTTAAATAATAAAGAAAAAAACATTTTTAAGGTGGTTTGGTAAATTATTCGAGAGTTTATGTCCGCTATTATGTTTTTAAGATAAAATTTGACAAAATTATTATAAATATTACAGAAGAGTCCTTTGAAAAATTCCCTGTATTGTCTCCCCTCTACCTTTGTACACTCACTTTATTTTTATGACCAAGAGATTGATTTAATAAGTGAATTTCCTAAGAGATATCTCATAAAGTCTGATATATCAGATAGAGTTATTTAAAAGGAAGTTGCCAATCACGTTATCTCGATGATTGTTAACTCATATTTGTTGAAGATAAAGATGGAATGTGTTTAATTATATTACGAAATTAGAAAGATTCTTTCTTTTCGTTGCTTCTAAGGGTTAATCTGTTGATAAATAGCGTGTTGACATGTTGTTCTCATAGCTAGTTACTATATAATGAATATTCACCTTTTGAATATTATTTTCATAAGTTTGACTGAAAATAAGTTTAACTGCACAACTATCTCTAAAAATATAAGAGCAATATTATATGTACTTATTTTGAATACATAAATAAGTATACACTTATATATATTATCATATAATCAAATATTATTTTATTTTTTAATTTAAAATATATATCAAATATGTATTCATTTATATATTAAAAATAAATAAACATAGTTTTGTTCAACCTACAATTTACATGTCAACAAAATTTTGACATAATAAATAATTGTTGCATATGTTATATTTGTGATTATTTTTTAAATGGGATTGGTACTCTTTTATTATTAAATTAAAAAAAACTACGTGCACCCAATATGTACCAAATTTTACATATTTAATTAGGTTTTTAGGTGATATATTATCGTATAACTGAGTGATTTTAAATTAAAAATAAAATAATACTCTATTATATGATAATACATCATCTAAATACTCAATTGAGTACTTAAAATTTGGTATACATAGTATTATTTTAATTATATTTTTCAAATATTATACAGATACTAATATTTGATTATTGTTGAATCAATAAAATTATATACATATAATTTTACGTATATGATTTAGTATATAGATAATTTACCATTATATGATTAAATAAATTTAAATTAATAATAAAATAATATATATTTATATAATAATACATTATTTATATGTTAATTATATATTTAAAAATATGTATATATAATATTATTTTGATACAAGTATATTTGATGTAGCGGCTACACTAGAATTTAGGGTTACTTAGCATGGTAGTGGGTGATGATGAAATAGGTGATGTAATGCTTAAGTAATTTGTTTGTACTTAATTTTTACAACAAAAGTAGAGCGTGAAGCTTTGAGTGTCCATGCGTGAGCTTGTGATTGGATGACTCATATTTGCACCATCACTATCATGGGCCCTACCTCAGTGGAGCCTAGCGCCCTAGAATATATCACTTAGGTCCCAGGCTGCTTTCATTAACTTATGGTGGCCCCCATATTCTCCACTCCCTCCCCCACCCCTCGGAGGCGCGTCCCCACACGCTCCCTTTACTTTAAATTTTTAAATTTTTAATTATTAAACTAAATTGCTTTTTCTTATCGTTATTAATAATCTTCCACCACCCACATTTTCTTGTCATGATCCCCACAAAATTGGCATGATATGTTAAAATCAGCCTTAGATTTTGATAAAAAATATTTTCTATTTTACCTTGCTTAATGTTTTCTAATTAAAATAAAAAATATAATAATTATTATTATAAGGGGATGGTAAATGAGATATAATCAAGAATATTATAAGTGCATAATTTATAATATATAATTAGATATATAAATTATATATTATTATATAATTAAATAATTTGAATTATGAATAAAGTAATATCTAATTATATAATAATACATTATTTATATATATAATTATATACTTAAAAGTATGTATATATATATATATATAATATTATTATTATAAGGAAAATAATAAGATAAAAGAAAAACAATATTATGTAATATATGTATATCTAATTTTGTATATTCATTTGATATTTAAATGATAAATTATTATGTGACAAAATATTATTTTATTTTTATTCAATTTTATATAATTATATGATAATATATTATCTAAATATTTAATTAAATATTTAGAACTAAATAGACGTAATTTTTTTCGTAAAAAGGAAGGGAAGATGAGTAGTATAAATAGGTGGGTGGAGTGGGGTTAAGTTGTTGGCTGGCATTACCCACTTAGAAGCTCATGGGCAGGCAACCTTGTTGTGACAAACTTGGTGTCAAGAAGGGTCCTTGGACAGCTGAGGAGGACAAAAAATTGGTCACCTTTATTCTCACCCACGGCCATTGCTGCTGGCGCGCCGTCCCCAAGCTTGCTGGCCTCCGTCGCTGCGGCAAGAGCTGCCGCCTCCGCTGGACCAACTACCTCCGCCCTGACCTCAAACGTGGCCTCCTTAATGAAGCTGAAGAGCAACTCGTCATTGATCTCCATGCTCGCCTTGGCAATAGGTAATGGCTGAGAAAAAAATGTTTGTTTTTTTAACGGGGCTACTGGGGGTAAGATAGAGTTTCACAAATATGATAAAAATTCAAACCAAAATCTTAATTTTAAAAATTTTAATGTTCTACCAGTTTTTGTTGACATTGAGATCTTATTTTTTATTATTAATATAATGTAACTTCAACATTTGGATGATGTTTAGGTGGTCAAAAATTGCAGCAAGATTGCCAGGAAGAACTGATAATGAGATCAAGAATCATTGGAATACCCACATCAAGAAGAAGCTTATTAAGATGGGAATCGATCCGGTTACTCATGAGCCTCTGAAAAAACAAGAAACCAGTGACGATAAACCTGAGGCAGCTGCCAAGTTTGATGTTAATGGCGAGCAGGAGGGAGAGGCAGTTAATAAAAGCTCTGAAAAAGTTGGGTCCATGAATGATAATTCAAGCTCTCAGAATGAGAACTATTCAACAGATGAATCGAATTCGAGGTCACTGGATCCCAACAGTGATGACGACTTGTTGATGAGTTACATGTGGTCAGAGACATTCCTTGATGACACATCATGGAGCTTCCCAGCAGCCTGCAGAGAAATAGAATATGGTGAATTTGGAAGATTGTCTTCCTCAGAAGAAAACAGTGCATGGTTGATGGACTATCAAGAGCTTGGAGAAGGAGAATTTGGGCTTGGAAATTCTTCAAATGAAAAGGACACTAATGCAGTTCTTATGTAAAAAGAAAAGCTTCAGGATTTTACAAATGGACAGCAATTATATACTGTTTGGATCTTATAAGCAGAAGAACCAAAAAAGAAACAAAGTGTTTAAGAAATAAATTTGGTTTCTTAAGCAAATTAAGTTTAACCATGTCTGTCTTCCTTTCTTTCTTTCTTTCTTTTCTTGTCTGGTATTTTATATATTATGTTGTTAAACATAAGTAGAAGCTTGTTCTGAATGTGGGCAAGTGTTGCATTGGAAGAACTGCAGGATTTGTAGATAACAGAAGGAGATATCCATTAAAAGGTCACCCCAGTCTTTAAGAGCTGTGAGGTTGAAGAAGCAAAATACTACTTGTACAAAATACAAATTTGTTTGGATACTTCAAATATAATTTCATGTATGTACATGCATCTTTCCCCTCTTTCTTAGTAAAAAGCTTCAAGGTAAAAAGAGATAATGGGATGAACATTTGGCTCTTCTTTATGATCTTCCATTGTAGTCACAGAAAGTTTAAATTATGTAGCATATTATTGTTATTGTTATTATTATTATTTAACCCAACAAAGCAAACATTATCAATAAACGGGGCAAAATGGATGGGTTGAGTTGGTAAGGATCGGACTATTACAAACATGGATAAAACATATACGGGTATAAAAAGTTATAGTTCTATACAAGTATAAAATATAAATTTGCATTTTACCTTACACGGGTAAAGTTGCACTTGCGGATAATCTATTTTTTAGGTTAATTTTGACTTTTAATCTTTTCCAACCAACCAAATAGCAAATGATCCAAATAGTAAAATACATGACCAAAGCAATTTGGTCATTAATCAACCAAATTTAAAGGTAAAATTACATAATAAATAATACTCTTTTAATCACAAAAATTCAAAAATGTATGGTGACTTAACACTTGTATCATCTTTAAGGGTATTAGGACCACTAGTCATAACTGAAAGGGTGGCAAGAACTTCTTTAGACCATTGAACCTTGAAGCTTTAAAAAGCTTATACATACATATCTTACTTAATAGCCTCTAACTTTTTTGTGCAATGGTTAAATCATCAACATTTTTGTGAAAAAACTCCACAAACTGAAACTTGAAATGTGGGTCAAGAATAAATGCAATAGCTAACATAACACTATAAGAATCCTAATAATTTTCGAATTGTGGTTTCATTTGTTTTGTCATGCTACTAATAACTTCATCCTCATTCTCTATCTCCTCATTTAAATGCAATTAAATTTTTCACACATTTTGAAGGTACAAGTTTGTTGTGAGGTATTTGGAAGAGTTGTAATATCGTAAAATGGTTTCAAAAACTTGCATATTTTCTCCCTTGTCTCATTCTTCATTTGTTAGACATTATTTATAACTAGGATCTATTAAGATAAATGAATAAACACAAGAAAATACATTAATGCACTTTTAACACTTAAAAAGTGGAATTCTATCCTGTGGAAACTCCTATTTGCAATCATTTTTTAGCTTCTCACACCAATTTGTTCAATATGTTCTCCAAACTTAATTCTTTTATGCTCAAATCATTTAATGTGTTCTATAATTTCTTAGATCTTAAGTAAATTCGTATTAGCAATTTTTAACTTTTCTTGAACAATAAGATTTAAGATATGTGTCTAATATTACACGTAAAAAATCACTATTATATAACAAGATTTTTTATATATAAAGTTATCTCATTAAAATATCTTTCATCTTATCATTATTACTTACATTGTCCAAAATAAAAAAGAAAACTTTCCTTTTAATTTTCTATTCTTTTAAGAAACCAAACACTTTTTCTTATAAAATATCCCTTAGTATGAAGAAGGAATATGGAAAAAGTTGATTATTTTACTTTGTAAAACCTAATTTTCATCAATGTAATAAGTCATTAAAGAAATATTTCCTTTAATTATAGAAAAAGTTAACATATTCTACTAAGAACCCTCTTTAAAACAAGTTTACTTTTTCCCTTCTCTAATCTATATATTTTTAAGCACTTCACCTTAGCAGTGTTCTTAGTATAAGACTTAACTTCATAATTCAAATGGGTTAACAAATCTTTCTACTTCACAAATTATTCTTATAATCAATTATTAATTAATCTACTTAGTATTGACGTCCTTAGGACAATCTTTTATACATCTTTTATTTTTAGTCTCATGAGAGGCACCATTTTATATATATGATTTATTGCAACTCATACACTTTGGCCTCTCATTCCCATTCTCATAAAAAAATGTGTAAATTGATTCCAAACAAATGAAGTTTTACATTTACTTCTAGAAGTAGTACTCGTATTACTAACAAGTTTTATTATTTTTTAATCATCGTAATTTTCTCTTACAATTACCGTATTCATAGATCAAGACTCCTCCTTATCAATGCTTGTACGAATGTGTTTGTGTGTTGTGCCATGAGACTGTCTAAACAAATATTTGAAGTGATTCAAGTGAAACAAGATGATGGAGTAACATGATTTTTAACAATAATAGGGAATGCTTATTCCAACAGTCCACTAAAATTCCCTGAATAATGTAATGCAATATAAAACTAATGCTCAAAAGCTATTTGACTCTTGAATTTTTCAGTAGAAGTCATTTAAACAAGTGTACACATATATTACTTGAAAAATTGAAAGAACTACAAAAAACTAATAATACCCACAAAAAGGATCTATACCTGTTTTTAGGTTGTCCATTTGAGATTAGAAAGAAGAATAATATCAAATTTTAAAAGTAATGAAATACTTTTTTTTGTTAAATTATAGGCATCCACTAATACAACGAGCCAACAAAAAGGATTATGTACAAATAATTTTTACATATGATAAAATTATATATATAAACAAATTTTACTAATTTATTCATATAAATGAATATGATATTATCTGATTTAATAATATGATTGTTTACATATTTTCTCACTTCAAAATTACTCAATTACGTACTATCACATCGGTTTATATATAAAAATTAATCAAATTTATTTGTATATATAATATTACTCTTTATATAGATTCTTGTACTAATAATCTATACCTTCTTATTTTTGTACATATACTAACAGGTAAAAACCCGTTTTGTCGAAGTCTACTTAACAATGTTATATACACTCTAATTGTAAGTATCCAATTATATGTTTTGATAATCAATAAAATTATGTATATCTATTTTAGATATACAAATATATATATATATAAAATAAATATTCGTAATATTATTTTTTGATAATATATTATTATATTATTAAATATTATTTTTTCTTCCATTAAAAAGCAACCTTTATATATATTTTTATTTGAAGTCTAATTATTAGGCTGGAAACTAGGAGACTCAAACTCTTGAACATTTTTGTTGCAGTCCAACCAATTTTAGATTAGTTTATTCAGTCTTAAAGTACTACTTCTTATGTAAGCATTTCATAACATTTCAAAGTGGATGAAGGATTTGATATTATTCTTTGAAAATAAAAAAGACTCTTGAAAAGTCCCTCGAGCAGTTTGGTTCACTGATTCTTGGCAGTATTAGTCAAAAACATTATCATTTTTGTTTGGAAACAAGCAATTAATACTTAAAATTCAACGATTTCATTTATTTTGTGTTTAATTTCTCACAAAAATTATATATATATATATAACAATTAAGCTGAAAAAAACAAAGGAATAAGATATATATATATAATATTTTAATTATTAAAGAAGTTGGGGAAGAAAAATGGTCATAATGTAATAAAGGGAACCGTCTATTTAATAATCAATAAAATTATTTATATATATTTTTTTTGAATATATAAATAATATATTATCATTTAATTAAATAATTTTAAATTAAAAAATATCAAATCATATGATGACGCATAATTTATATATCCAAATTATATATAAAAATATATATATATGTATATGTAGCATTGCTCTTTAATAATAGCAATATTATATAAATAATGTTATATATATAATTTTAAGTAGATAAATAATATATCATCATGTGATTATGTGTTATTTTATTTTTAATTCAAAATTCTTCAATCATATAATAATATATCATTTATATACTCATTTTGTGTACTCAAAGAGTATACAAATAATTTTATTGATATTATATCCACTCAGTTTTGAATCTTCAATTAATTACTCAGATAATATATTATTATATAATTATATATTATTTTATTTTAAGTCAAAATCATAAATAATATATCATCAAAATACTTAAAATTGAATGTAAATAATTTTATTAAATTTATAATTATATCAAACAAATTAATTAATTTAATTTGAAAGTAATATACAACTTATTTGTAGAACACGTTATGCTAATTGACCATCAAATGGGAAAAAAAAAACGTATAAATCAATCCTAATCTGTTTGGGAAAATCTCAAATATTACAATTACAAATTCCACAAACAATAATTTTCCATGCATGAAAACTTTATAAACTGAAAAATAAAAAAATACCAAGAAGACAATGGATAACATGAAAAGCTCAAAAATGGAACCCATTTTAAAATGAATAATATATATATATTTTATATATAATTTATATATACAAATAATATGTTATTATATGATTAAATGATAATTTATTTTTAATTTAAAATAATATAATTATATAATGACACATCATTTATATATTTAAATTATATACTAAAAATATATACATAAAATTTAATTGTTTTAAAACAATCATATAATATGAGAAAGATGAAGAGAATAATAAGAATCAGTCAATCTGATCATAGGTGGTCCAAAATATTCTCAAATTTTAAATAATAATTTTTTATCATATAAATTTAAATATTTAGATGATAATATTTTATCATATTCTAAGGAAGTAAGCAACATAGACATATGAACAAATGGATCAACATCAATTATCATAACTATATCACAGTCACAATAATTATTTGTATTAATGAGAAATTTAATTAATACAAATTAAATCTTGATCAAGACTTTAAATCTTGTTTAAAGGGTCATCCATTGGTTTCAATATTAATTTTGAAAGCTTGGTCATGTTGATCATTACATTACCACATCTATTTAATTTCAGCTAGTATTTAATAATAACAAAGCCTAAAAGAAGGACTATTGCTCACACAATGTCGGATGAAATGACAAATTTGTACATTTTAAGTTTCAAAATTCAAATTCCTAAATGTTATTAATTCATCAAACCTTTGGTGGGAAAATCATTTAGTCTAATAAAAAATTAATAAAATAATATACACATAATTTTAAATATTAAATTAAAATAATATAATTTATTACTTTTAAATTAAATATAAAATAATATCACGTATAACATACCAATAAAATACTTGATTAGGTAATGACCGAGAGAGGACTTAATAAGGCCCTGTCAACATCAACAGATAAGGCAATCAGAGGCAGGTTAGGCTGAGTAGAAAATTAAGTGCTCCCGAAAGTTGGCAATGCCCACAAAACCATTAAGCCTTCCAATCTAACTTTAAACAAATTATGTATTTTTTTTAAGTTTCTGCTATAATTGGTTCTTGGTCCTTTGTGTATATTGGAGATGTTGCACACTTTGCGCTTTACAGATAAGCTAATGCTAGTTAATCCCAATTGGTGATTTGTATTTGTATTTAGTCTCTCTTTTGAGCCCCACCAACAAATTAAACAAGCTCACTATTCATATTACCAGACAAAACTTACTGATTTTCTACCTATTTGGTATGAGATAACAATCATAACACGATTTCAACAATTGGCCACCGGAATCAAGGCCTTCCGAAGCAAAAGCATCATTGGCCAATAAAACAGCCGGGCAGGCCTTCCCCGACCCGAAATTTGGTGTCGAAGATTCGCTTGATTAGCATCGCCAGGAACATGTGTCCCGACACTAACCCATGTGTCACTACAAAACCATTGTACTAGAAACACAGACACAATGTGTTCACGAACAGCCATAATACATCTCAAGTTAAGGATTTATAAAGTTTGAGGTTGACCCTTAAAATGGTCTCTTAGAACATTAAACTATCTGAAGATTTAACTACTGTAAAAAAGGAATATAAAAGTCAGTAGTCCCCCTGGATATCTTGAAATATATATGATAGTTACTGAGTGAGAACTAAGATATGTATATATGTTTGAGCAATATTACGTGCACACAGTTTTAAATATATAATTTGATATCCAAATATTGAGTATTATTTTATCTTTAATTCAAAATTATCTAATTACATGATGACACATATTTGGATATCTAATTGTGTATATTTTATTGTATGTATAAAGGGATAGCTGGGATTCAAAGGATGAAAGAGACTCTTAGCAATAAGAAACAACATAAAATGCCATGATATTGATGATGATATTCCAACCACCATTACATCATTTAGAAAACAACAATCAAATGTTTTACTGCCCCTTTTTCTTTTTTACATGTTAATTTTGATTTTATATATATTTATCTAATATATAAAGTATCTTTTATTTTAATGAAGAAAAAAGGCTATCATATAAATAAGATTTAGACATAGCATGAAAAAAGGAACCCTATTTGGAGCATGTGTAAATAAGATATCCAGAAACGAAATAAGAATTTATAACTCTTTTTATATTTCAACTTTAAGTATTGAGCTACCTACTTGGAGATGTAATATGTATTTCCACTTACTTCATAAAATTCCAAGCTGTCTTCATTTGATGATGTTAACTTATCATGAAGTTGGTGGCAGTGAAGGCGCAACCCTTCATTTCTGTCAAAAAAATAAAGGAGGGAAGTGGAATGCCAACTCACTTTGATGATTAATTGGGCACAGAATGGGGCTGTACTTCTTAAACAATGCAATCATATCAGTGCAACACAGAGAAGAAAGTAAATATTCCATCTTTAAACCCCTCTTGCACTCTTTTTATTATATATAATGGCAAGGATTGGCAACCAATGAGAGCTAAAAGAAGGCCTCTTTGTGGTGTTCTATCTATTATCTAATCTATGTTAGTCATCTATAAACTGAAGTGCATGTGCATTACAAGAAAAAATGATTAATTTTTAGAAGGTATAGACTATAGATCATTTTTATTTAAAAAAAAAACAAAAACTGAGAGGAAGTACAGACTAAATCACAGGAAAATCGTAGCCTAAATAAATCACAAAATTTTATCTATCAGAAATATTTTTGTAAATATATACAAAGAAAAGAACGCCGTTTATTAATTGGAAAAAAACGACGACCTGTTCCAATGAACTGCCATTTTGGTGTGGATGATCCTATGAGGTGGATAGGCAGAAGGATGACTAACTTCAGGTCCATTTTCATTGTAAATTGGTGAGCATGGACTGAGACCTTCCAACCAGATGTACACCTATATTGTTTAAAAAAGAAAAAACTGAAAAAATATCAGCATCTTCTTGAACTTGTAATAAGGTTGTAGTTTTTCATCAAACCATACATATGGAAAGAGCCAACAAGATGTCTGGTAAGTGAGAGTCTATACATGGTGAAGTAACCATGTCAACTTTCATGGAACAGGTGGTTTGGAGGATTCTTTTGATTCGCTGGCGCTCTTCACCACCATATCATAATTGATAGAAGCCAGCTGGGACAAGTTCTGAGCAAACAAACATGTAAATTCTCAATCAGATTGTAATTTCATAAATAGAGCGGATATTTGATGTTTAGCACCATAACCATAATAAAAAATTTGGTTTGCAGCACTATTTTACTCATCAATATAAATTCTCTTATGACTCTTCCTAGTCTATTAGAGAGATCTTTGGTTATCCCCACATTTTAATTTGGGCTTCAATAAGGACTTGGCTCATTACGTTGATAGGGCTTTGAATGTGACAAGAAGTGTGCACTAGCATTAGCCAATCATCCTGGTCTCCGAAAACCCCTGTTTAAAGTTCCAGGACCAAGGCTGAGAACCGTTTTATATATACCTATCCCAGGCTTTTGCAACTTAAATTGAGTTAGTCAATGGTTAGCTACATTAAGGCCCTTTAGAGCAAAACTGACTGCGTCAACTTGGACAAGAGATTAAATTGGACCAAAGGGAGAGAATATATCAATTGAAACCTGAGTAAATGAAGTCTTAGAAGGAAGCTTTCAAGAACACAACAGTGTCATAATTTCGGTGCGGAAAAATATAATTTTGATTCATTCATCCCCTTGACCTTACACCTTTCCCAGGCACAGTTTCTCTAATTGAAGATAAAAATATCTAACACAACAGCTATTAAATGAAGTATTGCAATTCTTAAAAAGCATACTTCTATTCAAAATGTTATGCAAGCAATCTAGTCAGGTTAAATAAAGCCATACGAGCAGCAACAATGAATCATTTCCATCTAATATTATAATTTTTCTCATGACAATAGAATATAAATGGTAGGTGTGGAAGGTTTTACCTTGAATGAGAAGTTACTAAAGGAGTACTGCACAGAAAGAGTTGAGGAATTGAATTCTCCTAAACTGCCACATTCATCCCCCTGTTGTACAAGAAAACAGCACTCAGAATAGATAAAATATTGAACAGATAGGGCCACCAAAATCCTCATCAGATTCGAATTAATGGAAGTTCTCATAAATTTCTTGCTTTCAATTTCTCATCATATCTTTGACTTTCTACTTTGTCTACATAGTTCCACAGAGGTCAAGCCCTAAATTAGTTGGCATTAAAACAATCAGATTGAAGCTGTTGTCAAATGGTGTCAGGCCATGGTCGGACCTACTAACAGCCCTATGTGCAAAGAGGTCTACAGATGATCAGGATAAAGTATGTACTCACATCCTCTTCATGGGTGTTGCTAAGTGAACAACTGCTGCATGAGTCTGTCATGTCGTCAAAATCACTACCTCCCTGAACATTTTCATCATCAGGGTTCCACACATAACGGCTCACAAAGTAACTAGTGTCAAGTGTCTCTGCTGCTGGTATGAACATAGCCTGCGGCAAAATAGTGGTTACCGAGTAAGGAAAAAGTTGTGTTAAGAGTTTACTTGTAAGACCTTTTTCCTGCGAGGATATCAAGAATGTTGAAATTAGACCTTTTGCCTTGCAAGCGTGTCCCAGCTGATATCCTTGAAGAAAGGATGACTCTTCACCTGCCAAAAGAGTCAGCTTAGTTCCCGAAATCATATTATAATTATAAATAAGCCTTTGCTATTAGTTTACCTCTTTGGCTCCTGTTGCTCCAAGCCTTTGATGTGGATTTTCAGTTAACAATCTGGAAGAAATCAATTACAAATGTGTTAACGTAATTTGCATATATGCTGGCACTGATTCTAATGGGTGCAAGAACCATCCAACAAAAACATATAGGCCAAAAGACTTGTTTCCACCCAAGATTATGTGTGATCTTGAACTCTTATTCTCTAATTTTCAAAAATCCAAAATTTCACTTATAAACAAAATTCTGATAAAATTTTTCGTTAAAATTAAAGGTAAAATCATTATTTAATAAAAAAAATTTAAAAACAGAAGTTTTATCACATTTTTTTCCTTTCAATTTGAAAATCAACAACTTTCCCCCACCAAAAGATTGAAAAGTGACATTTTCACCCTTAGGGTTTTAAAACCATCGTCGGAGACGGCAAAGTTCGTTATCTCCAATCACATTCATCCTCCCACTTGGGTTATGTCTCCTTACAGATCAAACTCATGTCTCTAATTAAAGTTATTTTCTCCGACAAAGACGAAATTATCTTCATTGAAGGAAATCATTGTCATCGGTAGGTGAAAACAAGTCAGCAAGAGAAGTAAGCCAAGAAGAGATGGCAAACTTCGTTGTTTCCAACGACGGTTTCAAACCCTAAGGATAAATTATCACTTTTTAAATTTTGGATGAGAGAAATTGTTAAATTTTTAAACTAAAAAGAGGAAGAATATAATAAAATTTTAGTTCTTTAAATTTTTTGTTAAATAATAATTTTGCTCTTAACATTAACTAAGTTTTTTAATAGAATTTTGTTTATTGTTGGGAGTTTGGGTTTTTAAAAGTTGGAGGGTATGAAGTTAGGTTTACACTAAATCTAGGGTGGGACAATTCTTTTGGCCAAACATATATTCTCTTTCAATATGGACATATAAAGAATATGCATTTAAGATCATTAAGTATAGAATGAAGGCCAACAGACATAAAATGCAAAAATCCAATTTATAGAACTTACTTGTCAATTAAATCATAAGCTTCATAGCTCATTTCCCCAGGTACCTCGGGCCAGGGTATGTCTCTATTCAATATATTGTCAAAAATTTGCTGCAATCAACCGGACACAGTTGTCATGAGGTGAAGTTGTACCCTAAATGACCGTTTGGAATCATTCAAAACTAATCATATTCAGATAGCCAACCTGTGGAGTTGGTGCATTGAATGGTGGAAAACCAACAAGCAGCTCGAATAGAATAACACCAACAGACCACCAATCAGCAGTTGCACCTAGGAGGAGAAAAATGTGGAGCATCAAAAATCATTTTCTCATTTCTTATTCATGCATGCTACCCTTCTAGCACATTACTTGCTTACCATGTCCCATGCCAAGAAGTATTTCAGGTGCCAAATAATCGGGTGTGCCAACAACTGAATGCTTTTGGCGCTGTTCTCCATTCAATGAAGGTTGAGTTTTTGGTTCATCTCCAAGAAGTCCAGCACTACTGAGTGATGAACCTGATAAGTCGTCCGTGCTATGGATAAGACCAACCTTAGAGAGCCCAAAATCTGTCAACTGTAATAGAAGAAAGTGAGAGGTGATAATTAACAAAATGCCCACTGTTTGAATGAAAACTGAAGAGTTCTCACAGCATAGCAAACATGGAAATACAAAGCAAACTGTCATCGATGTTGTGTAATTTTAGAAATAAGTAGACAAAAATAAACTCAATTCCCACAGGAAAACAGTAAATTTTGACATATTAAGCAAATGAGGAATAGTTGTGCTGCTGATTATTCAAATGCCGTGTACTGTAACTGCTCGTTTTCATGATTGCAATTGTTAAAGGCACAAAAGAAAATTGAAGCAGTTTTTCCATTTCCTAGAAAAATATTGATTTTGAGCCAGCTAAAGTATGCTGTCGTGCTTTAGTCATTGAGAAATTAATTTTTGAAAAAAGGTAAAGAAAACAGTGAGCGTTTAATAAAGAGCCAATAATCGAATATTTCCCCCGCCATCTCCAACTTTCAAGCTTAATAAAATGGAAACTATGAACTAGATTGTAAAATCTTGACCTTGATGTGACCATCTTGACCAATTAACAAGTTGTCTGGCTTTAAATCTCTATGAATAACATTTGCAGAGTGCAAATACTCCAAAGCAAGAACCTGAGAAATATTAAACAAACTATTTGTACCATTGTGAGAAATTTTTATCAAGTAGCACAAAAATCATCAACTAAGGAATATGAATATGTCCTTACAAGTTCTGCAATGTATACACGGGCCATATCTTCATCTAGGCAACCAAGGTTTTTCAATAGAGAGTAGAGATCTCCACCATTTAAATACTCCATTACCAGATAAAGATTTTCCCTGCATGTGAAAGAGTAGAAAAACCGGACCTGTACACCAGCAGATCATATAGTATCAGATAAGTATCCACATAATGCATCTGTGAAATGATTCTACATACACGGAATTTGCTTACAACAAAAGGATTGCGAACTGATATTAGGATATTACGCTCAGCCAAAATACTTTCAACTGCATTTTTGCGAATCATATCAGCCTTCTTTAAAACCTGGGACAATTCTTGCAACAGATTAGTTCTTCAGAATGAAGACCATTTTGGGTCATGTTAACGCTTATTCTTTTCTTTTTGATAAATTAGGCAAGCATTAAACACTTCTATCATAAACAGGGGTACATACTGACACGCGTACATACATCCAGTAGACTAAATATATACGCAACATTTTCAATACTCAGATATACAAATGTTTTTCGATAAACTTAAGAACGTCACACATAAGCTGGACAAGCTGTACACAACATTTTCAATACTCAGATATACAAATGTTTTTCCATAAACTTAAGCACACATAAGCTCGACAAGCTGTGCATTACAGAAACTTCCAAGAATAACTTAACCTATTAGAGGCATAAACTAATAACCCTGGAGCCAAGAAATTTTTTGGATTGCTTTGTCATTGAATGAAACCTCCAAGGTAAAATTTCACTTCCATTATCAATATCTAATATTAAAATCTACTCAGAAACTAGTCCTGGTTTGTTTGGTAGCACCAAGAAAGAGGCAAAGTTCTATTAAAGGTCAAAATCCCAAAATAAGCTCCCTTTATTAGTTCGTACCATGAAAAATGGGTAAGTTCTTAGCAATCACGTATCATATATGACACTACTTGATACTATGGTATCCCCAATTTAATCCATGTTTTTATAATGCAGGATGTCCGTAAAATCATATACACTACAAAAAGAGTATAGTGAGAAAATTGTGAAGCATGTAGTATTGACCACTACATGAGTCGGCCAATATCTGGAGATGTGGATACCTACTTTTATAGCAAATAAGTCACCGGTAGCTCTTTTTCTGGCGAGGAAAACTCGCCCAAATGCCCCTCGGCTGATTGGCTTTATTATGTCAAAATCTTCTATGGATGTTCGATCTTTAGAACAAGGATTAATTGGGCTCGCACGCAGACTACGCATTGGGTCTTCATCCATTGAACTCTCTTCTTCAGTCATGGCATTTGATGAGTCAACCTTTTCATCTTCTATCTGCCCACAAAGATATACATATTTCTCCCTGTAGATTTTCTATAGTTATGAAGATAGATTTGAGAAATTATATGTAAAATGAAAAACCAACAGTGGGAAAATATATGATAATGGGGTAATAGAAACTAATAAGTCAAACCGTAGATTTGTTGTTAAATGTCAGTTTACTCTGAACTACTATAAAATATATCCACCGCCAACATATTTTGCACGGAAAATAGAAACACTTTCACAAGTAAGAAGCGAAGGGATTGACTTACTGCAATAATTTCTCTATACGCCTTCCAAAAGTTTCTACCAGAAGGGCATCCACCTTCCTATCCTGGATGACGTATTTTAGATCTTCTAGACGATCAAGCAATTTCTCCAGTGTACCATAATCACAAAAATTTAAATTTGCAATGGAGCGTGCTATCTCTAGTAACTTGCTTATCTGTCATCCCAATATATCATTAGAAAGTGAAAATTACAATAAAGAAATCTCACGGATTTACGAAGCAAACAACCAAATGACCACACTAATTTGTCATTAGAGTTATCAGGATATCCATTGCAGCTATCATGAAGAGCTAAACCAATTTGATGATGAAAGATAAGTGCTAAAAGAAGAAAAAAAGTTAATACAACACCTTACCTGCTGGGAGTTTTGAAGTTCTGTTAGTGTTCGGTGTCCACTTAATAGCAATTCAATCTGGTTGGTGCGTGGTGTTAATAATGGTGATCGCGGGGTCAAGCTTCCAGGTGATGAGGTTTTTGTCCTGACATCAGGAATAGTCTGTGTAGAACTTTGGTCACATGATATTTCCGGCAAAACGTCCAGATCTTCAGTGACAAAAGCATTTTCAGCATTAGATACACGTTCAAGAATGTCCATGGAGCATTGTCGAGGCAAGCTAATTGTCTTTGGCGACATCTCATTTAAATCGTCGTGCATACTTTTTGTAAACTCTCTTGAAACTTCAGGACTTCCTCCTGGAGAATCAGTGCTTCTGGGTGTGCTCTTCGGTGTCCATGAATCCATAATCTTTTCAAGAGTTTCAGCAACTCTTTCAAGACGTTCATTTATAGTTAGACCTGTCAGGTCACATCTGTCAGCAATCGTGCATATTCGAGAGTGCTCTTCAACATGCACAACTGGAATTTCTACCTCACAAATACGACAGATCATCGAATTTTCATGTGTTATACATTGCTGATCCCCCCAGAATCCCCAAGAAGCCTTCGATACTGCTGAGGATGGGAGGTGGGATGGCGCATCCAGATATAGAGTCCCATCATCACTCCCAGCTTTGGCTTCATCCTTAGTTCGAAAGGGCTCTGATTTCTCTTTGGAGGGCGTATCAACAGCATCCAAGCCTTTACGATTTCTCCCAGCTCCAGATGGAAGTTTCTTCCAAGAAGACATCCTATAGCCACTTGTGTTTGAATCGGCACTTTTGGCGGTCCTAACCTCCACATTTTCAGTTTCACCACTCTGTTCGTCGTTTTGATCTTGTTTCAAAATCTGACTTACCTGTTCCTGTTCATGTGTCTTCTTCCTCTGCTTCTCATTCACCACCTTTCCACCAGTTAATGGGCCACTACAGTCCTGCTCTGCAACTTCCAATATTTGCTGTGGATAAACTCCAAGATCGCTAAGTTGGTGAAGTCCCAAAATGTGATCTTCTTCATAACCAGTCTCTTTCTGGAACTGTACAAGCCTAGTACATCGAGTGAGGATAAAAAGAAGGCGGGTATGGGCTTGTTTGAGAATCCCCATCGGTAGTTCTTGACGTCTATCATCTAGATTCTGAACAATATATTCACACTTTACCCAAAATTCACTAGCTGACATCATGGCACATTTTCGAGCTACCACCAACAGATCCTCCAAACTCTCCTTCCATTCAGGATGAGTATCTGATGTCTTTTCCAGGATACCCACCAAGTCACCAGCTAGTACTCCCAAGTCACCATTAACTTCCTCCTTCAACTTCTCAAACTTTGCCCGGATTGCCACCATAATCTCCTGTAAAAGTTTATTTGACAAATATAAGTTGTGAACATTAAGAAAATATAGTTGCAGAAAGAACAGTGCTCTGAAAGTATATAAATGAATTTGTATTCAATTTTATCAAGAAGTTTTAGACATCAGCAACGAAAATTCTAGTGCGCTAAAAAGGCCTCCGAAAGTAGACATACCTCCATGTGGCCCAATGCTCGGGATTTCCAAAGGGGAAAAGGCCGCACTCCCTTAGAATTGAGTTCGTGAGAGAAGCTTTTGATGTCTGAGGCTTTCTTCTTACGACCACTTGTGACACGCAGTATAGCCTGGAAACGTGGCGACTGCATTTCCTTGGCAAATGCTGCATGATTAACCTATAAAACCAACCACGTAATCAACCCCACGTACTTAAATCCTCCCACTTATCTAAATAATCAAAAAAACCTTTTATTACCTCCAACTCTGATTTGAACGGTGATGGAAACCTTAACGATTTTGATTGGCTCCAGTGAAAATTTTTCCCTAAAAAACAATTACACAAAGCTGAATCAAACAATGCCTCCTATAAATTTATGGACACATTTTAGTTCAAGTTTTCAAACAAAAGCCTTTCAACAGAGAGTATATATAATTCACTACAGATTCACATGTGTCTCCAAGGATGTACATTAAATTTCATTTAAAAACTGTCAGTTGTTTTTTCCCTTTATTAAAAACACATTTTCGGAGACTTATCAAAAAGCTACTGGCAACATAATTCGATAAAACATTAATACTCAATTTTAATTTCCCGTGTTCATCATATTGATCAATAAAAATCGACTGTAGAGAACCTGGTTCCATCATGGCCGGGGCCGCTTTGCTTTCAGCAGGAACAACGGATTTCGGCTTGAATTCAGCGTCAACCTTATCCTTCTTGGCCTCATTCCTGGAAGTCAAAGGAAAACCAGCTGAAGAAGAAAACCTAAGAGGAGAAGGAGACGGCGTGGATCTCGTTTTAATATGATTCAAACCAAGAGAAGATGCTAAGAGTATCGCCGGCTCCTCATTTTCCCGTATCTCCTTGTTACCTCGATTATCATTATTTTTATTATTATTATTATTATCATCTTCCACCACCTGATCATTCTTGCCGCGACGAATCGGGATCGGCGGAATCTTTTTCAACAGCTTGGCTGTCTTGGTACGTGCCGAGGACGGCGTTGGCGTTGATGGATCTTGGTTGTCGCTCGACATTGAACAAACGGCTTCTCTTGTTCATGGCACCATCAGGAAGACAATCATCAAGGGAGAAATAATACAGAGAGATTTAATTTTAAATAAAATAAAATTAAAAAGGAAGTTTCGTGAGAGAAAGAGATGATGAGTTTTTGTTGGTGGTAGGGATGGTGTTGCAGAGATTCTGTTACGGAAACGTGCATGCATGCTGGGAAGGATGCTTGTTTTTTTGTTTGTTTGTTGGTTTGGTCCAAAGGTCACGATTCAACTTATTTATTTCGGCCAAGAGACTTGTTCCCACCCAAGGCACAGGGAAATTCTAAACGGTCATCCTTCATATTTTTTTAAACCAAACTATCCATTCATAAATTAATTTTTATTAAAAAATTTAGTTAAAATTAAAAATAAAATTATTATTTATTAAAAATTAAAAAATTAAAGTTTTATCATATTTTCTTTTCCATGTTTAAAAATTTCATAATTTTTTTTAATCCAAAGTTTAGAAAGTTACTTTTTCACCACTAAATTGTTTTTCTTCTCCTTCTCTTTCGGCAATCTCCTCTCTAGCCATTAGTCAGCTTTCCACCATCTTCAAGGACGGTCGATCTTCCATCTTTGATGGCCAATTTTGTCAGACATCGTTCTGGAGATACTGATCTTGAGATGTAATTTTTGTGGGCCAAGGCAATTAACCGAAGAAAATGGCCAGACGAAGACACACATGGTTCCTCTCAAGCTGGTTCGACAATTCTGGTGTGGCCAATTTTGATCGAATGAAGATGAATCGGCCATCGAAAAGGAAAGATTGGCCAACCTTGAAGATGGTGGGAAGTTGGCTGACGGTCAGGGAGGAGATTGTCATTAGAGGAGGTGGAGATAAAAACCTAAGGGTGAAAGGGTAACTTTTTAAACTTTGAGTGAGGAGAAATTGTGAAATTTTTAATCCTGGGGAGGAAAATTAAATAAAACTTTAATTTTTAAAATTTTTTTAATAAATAATAGTTTTACCCCTAATTTTAATTGAGAGTTTTATCATAAATTAATTTGAAAGTTGAAGAATGAGACTTTAAAATTTCACTATATCTTGGGTGGGAACAAGTCTTTTGGTCATTTATTTATTTACTAGGTTACATCATTTTAATATTCAATAAAACTATGTATATACACTTTTAATACACAATTTAGATATATAAATAATGTGTCATCATATGAGTGAATAATTTCGAATTAATGATATTCAATCTCATAATAACACATTATTTATGTACAAAAATTATATACACATAGTATTACTTTTTAATAGTTATCTCATCTAACCCTGATTATGGACTAGGCTTTCTCGGCTAGTTACTCTTCTTTTATTTTCACTCATATGAAAATCATAAGGTAGCATTTGATTCATGATAATCAAAGGATCAATGTCATATGTGTATATTTTTTAGTATATAATTGAGTATGCAATTGATATGTCATTATGTGATTATTTGTTATTTTATTCTTAATTCAAAATCACACAATTACGTGATAACACATCCAACTTATTTAAGTTTGAAGGCTCGTGGCTCTGTTATTATTTATCAATTAAAATAACACTTAATCAAATATTAAATTCTATACCACAAATAATAATTTTCTAACTACAATTAAGGTTAGATTCAAATCAAGCGTATTTAAGTTTGAAAATAAGTGCAATTTGAGCAAGTTCAAAACAAGCTTAACTAAAGCGAATTCAAGTTCGAGCTCAAGCTTGAGATGTGTTCGGCTTGCCAAGCATGAAAAATTTGATACAAACCAATTAAAATAAGGCCAAAGGACTATTTCCCACCCAAGGTATACTTTTTCTGCACATTCTCATCCGTTAACTTTGAAAAACCCATTTACCTACCCATGGGCAGTTAAAAAAAATGGATTCAAAGGCAAAATCATCATTTTATCTGTAATATTAAAAATAAATTAAAATTTAATCCTTTTTCCCCCCTAACCCCTAAAAACTAACTATTTCCCCCTAGGCCAAGTTTTAAAAAATAGCATTCCCCCCCTAGGGTTTAGTTTTCAATCCCTGACGCCAAATCTGGAGCCATCGCCGACGACAAAGCCTTCCCGACGCACCACCATGCTCTGATGACCTCTCTTCTCTCCTCTGGAATGCCAATCGGCCTAAATCTGACATCATCTTCGTCTCGGAAGACAAAGAGCTTCGTCTCCCGACAAAGCTCTTCAAATTTCAGGTCGTCGTCTTCGCTAGATCTAGGCCAATCAGCGTTCCAAAGAAGAGAAGAGAGGTCGTCGGACCATGGTGGTGCGTCGGGAAGGCTTCACCGTCGGCGATGTCGTTGGATTTGGCGTTGGGGATTGAAAACTAAACCCTAGGGGGGGAATGCTATTTTTCAAAACTTGGCCTTGGGGGAAATGATTAGTTTTTAGGGGTTAGGGGGGAAAAAAAGATAAAATTTTTAAGGCATTAGGGTTCCGTTAAATTTAACTGCTCATAGGTGGGTATTTGATATTTTCATAGTTAAAATGGGAAAACTTGAGAATGCAGCATACCTTGGGTGGGAAATAGTCCTTTGGCCTTAAAATAACATTATTTTGATCAATACATATAAAAACGACATTATTTTAATCATTTTTTGTTCTTTTATAGTACGGAGCCGATCTCGAATAACTTTGAGAGGAGTTTAGTGAGCTTGAGCCTGAGCTTAGCTCAATTTAAATCAAGCATCAAGCACTAATTATAGTGCTAAACACCATCAAACAAATTTGGTATATTTGTAATGTATAAATATAAATCCATAATTTCCTATTTTACTCAAGATTTAAATTATAAAAGCCTAAATATTGAAATACATATAAAATGATAATTTTTTTGAGTTTACAACATTACTTTTATCATAAATTCTTAGTATTGGAAAATAATTAATTTTATTATTAACTTTGTATTATTATATACTAAATAGAAGATGATAATATGTAGTATATGAAGTCAACTGTTATAATCTTTTTACCTCTCCTAGCCAAAATATATGTAGTAAACTCAAACAATGAAAACTTTATATTTGCCATCAAAAAACTCATTATCTTGCAACAAATTTTATTAAGCATATTATTGGCATCTAATAGACATACACATATGCATTAGTTCTTGAATGTTTATTTACTTAAGTTACAACTTGAATAGATAAAAAAAATTAAAAAATTTTACATACCTTCACCTAAAAGCAAGATGAACAAATTTCTCTCAAAAGTACTAAATTTGTATGTCTTAAAGTTTGAGAATTGAATAAACAAATTTCATATTTATACAAAACCCATATGTTTAAAGGCTTAAAGAAATTTTTTTAAAAATTTTCCCAAAATAGTTCAAATGAGAAGTGGGTATGGCCTTAACAATAATTAAGTCTTTTACAAATGTACGTCTAACAAGCTTAAAATAATTGTTCAACCATATAACAAGGGTGAGTCAAACAAGCCCGTAACAATAATTCAAGCCTATAGCAAAGATGGGTTTGCCCTAAAATTTTCAAAAAAATTTCAGATTTAAGGGGAGGTCTAGGCCTACCCTTAAGAGGTTCAATTTCGCCTCTAGACACATTAATTGTATATTAAAAATATATATAAATAATTTTTATTATAATAAAATATTACTCACATTGCCAAAGATTTCACTAATATTATAGAGTAATAATACATGTACAAATAAATTTTATAAACTTATTCATACAACCTGATATAGTAGCATTTGATTGAAAAATTTTAAAGTGAGTGAAAAAATAAACAATTACATCACTCTATTACAAGTTATCACCACAATTTGTAAAATTTGTTTGTACTTATAGTTTTATTTTATATTCTATTATCAAATATGATATAATAATTCATATAAGAGATAATATAGTTACTAATTATAACTTAAATATTAAAATATTATCCAAAATTAAGTATAGAAGTTTTCTCAAGAATTTGAGTTTTAAGCGTAGAGAGAGAATAAGACTTTATGTTTTAAATAGGAAAATGCTTATGGATTGAATCAATATAAGCACTAACCTTTACCAACTTGAAATGACTTCAATTTATAGGAGAAATGTGTTGGAAATGTTAAAAGATCGTTATGTTAAAAATTGTATCTGTTGACATTTGAAAATGACATAATTTTTTCAGAGCAAGTCAATCTCAATTAGACCCCCAACAGTCGTTACTCTATTTTTGTCTAAAAGCCTTTCAAAATTCTAGATTTGTGTACGATGAGCATGAATGATGAATTGAATGGTTGGAATTTTGCTAAAGCATGAACGTCATTGACCTCTAAATGGGTATTTATTGAGTCTTGACTTGAAAACTCTTGACTCTAATTGTGCCCACAAATGATGATGATGAACGCGAAGCCTTTCCCATGAGTCTTCATATCTATCATGCACAGATGTTCATCATTCCTATGGAAGGGCGTCCATAAAGCTTTAACCTTCTCCCAGGGTAACTCCACTTAAATTTGAACGAGGAGGCATGCATGATGACTTCTTCCTTGTGACTAGCTTGAAAAAGGTCACACATGAGCATCCAATTTTGAAGGACAAACATGCATTACCTATTTGAAATATTCCAAAATCATAGAAACATAAATAGGGAAATGCACAGGCTTGTTCATCTTCATGCACGAATCAATTTCATTCTATGAATGGGCATTTGTCAAATATGCATGGTCATTCATTTAGTCTACACATGCATTTTTTCAATTTTGTCCATTTGGTAATGTTTTAATGTTTTCCTTGATAATGTTAATTATTCTAACTTGGTTTTTGTCATCATCAAAATATGTAGGGATCCAACAATCTCTTTTTTTTTATTAATGATAAAAACTAAATTTGAATTAATTTTTAAAATTATGAAAAATACAATTGACTACGTTCCAAAACTCCCTCTTACTTAATGAATTTAAACTCCCCCTAACTCTAACACATTTGTGCAAGTTTTACCAAATTCTTATCAAGTTCTTAAGCAAGTTAAGCAAATTTTTGGCATGATTTCCCTTCAACACCAATCTCTCCCTCTTTTTGGCATTAATAAAAAACACAACACAATTCATCAACCATTCAACATAATTCATCATCATTGCAACATAACCAATTCATCCCAATCATGTCAACACAATCATTATTTCAATATAACCAATATCAGTTCAACTAAGATGTGAAGTGAAGTAAATATCTATCATCATTTCAACAATCATTTGTACAATATTTCAAATTTAATACCAAGTTAACAATGTCATCAAAGGCATTAAAACTAAGATCACCATCATTTAATGTTTAACAAGGTTAACATTTTAAAAAATATATATAATTATCATGTCATAAATGTTAAGTAAAGATGTTCCTTAAAATAAAATATATATGCAAAATGAGTTAAAATCATGCATGAAAGATTATGTATTAGGATATCGCTGCATATAATCATGGAAATCTTATTGCATTTGGTGTTGGTGCACATCCAATGTGGTTTTTATCTCACCCTAACTCATGAATTACATCATATGGGCAAATTGGTTATGAGGGAATTCATCATAGTCCATGTTTATGTCCATCCTTACTTGTTATCCATGATGAACGCTTGATTTTGAGATGTCTTTTGATAGAGCTTGAGGGGTCGGTTGATCATGTACTTGCGCTTCCCTTGGGGCTTTCCCTTCCTCACATTAAACTCCAACGATCCTCTGTCCACCTTGACCAGCCTTCTCAATCATTTGTATTGAAAAAAGCTTCAACATTTAATAACTAAAAATCAATGAAGGCTCTCAAATGTTTATCCTTGTCTTCATTCACATTATATCCCAATTTTTGTGCAATAAAAGATATCAATGTGCAAAAATCCACGACATATTTATCTTTCTCGTTATCATATATTTTGCAAATCAACCACTAGGCAATATCAACTTGATTACTGTTAACCGCCACATCCATTAATACCATATCACGAACAATGACTACCTCATTCATATTCTTCCTAGCATTAAGTGTATATGAGATGATTATATCATATGTAATAATCATATAACCAAGTTGTTCAACTTTGTTGATTTGGATGTATGGGAGTTGTAATTTTCTTAACCAACCAAACTGTATTATGTCAAATTCAAAATAAAGTTCACTGGGGTATTTAATATACCCTCACAATTATAGTCCAACCAATTGGTTAATTTCTCAAAAGTCACTTTCCATTCAGTTTCATGTATCCTAAACTTCATTATGTAATTAAGAAGGTTATCTTTACAATCCGATTTTATCCTTAGAGATATAGAGCAAAAGGTCAAGGAATGTTCTTAAAAAACCAGGGGTAAAATTTTATATGTTGATTCTTCCAAGAAAACTCAACAAGTTGAATCGACTGAATCAACCACTTGCCATCAGTACTCCTCAAGAAATAATGTCAAAGATTCAGAGTCTTAGACTGGTTCTACAAAACTTGAAAAGACCAAGAAAAGAACTTGTGAGGGTGAGATTGGTTCCAAAAAATTTAAAGAGGTAGGGAAAAATCATTTAAAATTTACCTTGAAGATCAAGATCAAAGCATCCAAGGAACCTTGTAAATTGGAAGATTTGAAGGCATTATACTAGTGTAATGATGCTTCATGTGACAAGGTTTATACAATTCTTCTAGAGGCATTACATAAAGTTGTTAGTGAAGTTGATGGAAAAACTAAAGAGCAAATAATGACTCGTGATCTAATTGGTATTAAAGTATCAATCAAAATTGAGATGTTTAAAAACATGGGACTATACAATGAGGTTGAAAAACTCAAGTATGGATCAATTATGTTCAACATAAAGGATCCAACAAATCCAAATTTGTGAAGGAAGATCCTTCTTGGAGAGGTGAAGCTTGAGAGACTAATCAAGATTACTTAAAAAAAGATGGCAAGTGATGAAGGACAATGTGAGATTAGAAAGATAAAAGATAAAACAACTTTAAGGGAACAAATGGTTGATCATGAAAATCAAGTTTCTTTTATGATGATTCATGTAAAGAAAGCCAAAGGCAAAACAGAGAGGGTCTTGGCTTTCTTATGTTGATTTGTATGGTAGTTTGATAAGAGAAACTTGATTTTCATGAAGCAAAATGGTTGGAATCCTTATGTTGATTTGTATGGTAGTTTGATAAGGTGTATCGAAATTTGTTTTCTAAATAATGTTACTAATGTATTATAAATGGTTAATTTTTTTATGATTAAATTGTAATTTTCAACATTTACTGACATGTCTTGAATGCATATTCATATAAAGAATTATTTCAACATCTCAAATTTCTTAGAATACAATTATGTTCAACATAAAAGACCTAAACAATCTAGACTTGAGGAGGAAGATTCTTCTTGGGGAGGTAAGCCTCAAAGACTAATTAAGATGAGTTTAAAAAAGATGAGTTTAAAAAAGATGACAAGTGATGAAATACAATGAGAGATTTGAAAGATAAAAGATAAAACAACTTTAAAGGAACAAATGGTTGAAGAAATATCAGAAGAAAAACCCAATTTTGATAAAGCAAACTGGTTGGAATCCTTATATTAATTTGTATGGTGGATTGATGAGGTGTACTGAAATTTATTTCTTAGATACTGTTACTAATGTATTACAAGTTGCATTCATAGATAGTGTTTTTAAAATTTGTTTCCTACATATTCATATAAAGAGTTATTTCAACATCTCAAATTTCTTGGAATAAAATTATGTTTGACATAAAGGATTGAAATAACCCGGACATGAGGAGGAAGATTTTTCTTGGGGAGGTAAGCCTAATAAACTAATCAAGATGAGTTCAAAAGAGATGACAAGTGATGAAAGATAATATGAGATTAGAAAGATAAAAGATAGAGCAACTTTAAGGGAACAAATAATTGAGGTGATGTTAAAAAAATCTGGCAACAAAAATCTGGTAGCAAGAATGATGCAGGAGAAAAAGAACAGAGCAAAAAAAGTATTTTATTACTCACAGCAATACAAGAACAGACAATCAATTAATTTCTGAACGTTGCCTTTTTATAGGCATAATTACCAACGAGTACAGCAGAAAAAAAGCAACTAAGTCCTAAAATTTGGTTATATCCTTAACGTACTTGGAAACTAGCCACTAGTTTTATCATGTCCAAAGAATAGGAATAAGCTCCTGGAAATTATAACAATCAACAGACTTATTCAACAAAGAAATAAAATGAATAAAGAAAAAGAACTGGTTTGCAATCAGAATTAACAGACCAACATCCCCTTTTAATTCTGATTCGGAAGAGTCATTATTCCGAGCATACGCTTTAACTTGGCAAATGTCTCGTACTTCAAAGGTTTGGTGAAAATATCCGCCACTTGGTCTTCGGACTTGCAATACGCCAATTCAATTGCTTTCTTCTCAACTTGATCTCTCAAGAAATGATATTGTATGTCAATGTGCTTGCTTCTTCCATGTGTGACAGGATTTTTTGCTAAGTCGATTGCAGAAACATTGTCAATATATATTTTCATCGGCCTTTCAATCGGAAAGTGAATTTGACTCATTACATTGCACAACCATATTGATTGACATGTGCTTGAAGTTGCAACTACATATTCTACTTCACAAGTTGAAAGTGCAACAATAGATTACTTCTTTGAAGACCATGAACAAGCTATAGCACCAAAATTAAAACAATATCCAGAAGTGTTTTTCCTGTCATCTAATTCTCTGCCCCAATCACTGTCAGAAAAACCTATAAGAGCACAATTAATAGATGACGAATAGAATAAACCATAATCATAAGTGCCCTTTAGGTACCGCATGATTCTTTTAGCCACCTGCATATGAGATTAACGAGGAGTTTCCATAAATCTGCTAATTAAACCAACACCATAACATATGTCTGGTCTCGTGCATATGAGATATCTCAAACTTCCAATAATTTGCTTGAAATAAGTGGAATTGACATGTTTACCATCGCCTTCCTTGGATAGTTTGGTACCAACTTCTACAGGAGTTCTCACAGAGTTACAGTCATCCATATGAAACCTTTTTAAAATTTCAGTGGCATACCTTTTCTGACAAATAAAAATTTCATCTTCCTTTTGCACTACTTCAATACCAAGGAAGTACGACATAAGCCCAAGGTCTGTCATTTCAAACTCTTGCATCATAGACCTTTTAAAGTCTTCAATCATTTTGGAATTATTGCCTATGAATATTAAATCATCAACGTAAAAACATAATATCAATACATCACCAGACTTGTTAACTTTCACATATAAATCATATTCAGATGGGCATTTTTGAAAACCGATTGTATGGAAGAAGGAGTCAATGTGCCTATTCCAAGCTCGTGGCGCTTGTTTGAGGCTGTACAATGCTTTCTTTAATTTGTACACCTTATCTTCACTTCCCTGCTTCATGAATCCAGGTGGTTGCTTGACAAAAACCTTCTCTTCGAGTAGACCATTTAAAAATGTTGACTTCACATCCATTTGATGGATTTTCGAAAATCGATTGTATGGAAGAAGGAGTCAATGTGCCTATTCCAAGCTCGTGGCGCTTGTTTGAGGCTGTACAATGCTTTCTTTAATTTGTACACCTTATCTTCACTTCCCTGCTTCATGAATCCAGGTGGTTGCTTGACAAAAACCTTCTCTTCGAGTAGACCATTTAAAAATGTTGACTTCACATCCATTTGATGGATTTTCCATTGCTTCTGGGCAGCTAAAGTAATTAAAAGTCTAATTGTTTCAATTCTAGCAATAGAAGAGAAAACTTCTTGGTAATCATAGCCAGGTCTTTGCTCAAATCCTTTCGCCACCAATCTTGTTTTGTGTCTCTCCACCTCACCATTTGACTTCATCTTTGTTTTAAAAACCCACTTCACATCAATAGTTTTGTGACCTTGCGGGATATCAGTTAATTCCCACGTATTATTTCTTTCAATTGCCTTAATCTCTTTATTCATGGTATTCACCCATTTAGGACAAACAATCAATACAAGAACAGACAATCAATTAATTTCTGAACGTTGCCTTTTTATAGGCATAATTACCAACGAGTACAGCAGAAAAAAAGCAACTAAGTCCTAAAATTTGGTTATATCCTTAACGTACTTGGAAACTAGCCACTAGTTTTATCATGTCCAAAGAATAGGAATAAGCTCCTGGAAATTATAACAATCAACAGACTTATTCAACAAAGAAATAAAATGAATAAAGAAAAAGAATTGGTTTGCAATCAGAATTAACAGACCAACATCCCCTTTTAATTCTGATTCGGAAGAGTCATTATTCCGAGCATACGCTTTAACTTGGCAAATGTCTCGTACTTCAAAGGTTTGGTGAAAATATCCGCCACTTGGTCTTCGGACTTGCAATACGCCAATTCAATTGCTTTCTTCTCAACTTGATCTCTCAAGAAATGATATTGTATGTCAATGTGCTTGCTTCTTCCATGTGTGACAGGATTTTTTGCTAAGTCGATTGCAGAAACATTGTCAATATATATTTTCATCGGCCTTTCAATCGGAAAGTGAATTTGACTCATTACATTGCACAACCATATTGATTGACATGTGCTTGAAGTTGCAACTACATATTCTACTTCACAAGTTGAAAGTGCAACAATAGATTACTTCTTTGAAGACCATGAACAAGCTATAGCATCAAAATTAAAACAATATCCAGAAGTGTTTTTCCTGTCATCTAATTCTCTGTCCCAATCACTGTCAGAAAAACCTATAAGAGCACAATTAATAGATGACGAATAGAATAAACCATAATCATAAGTGCCCTTTAGGTACCGCATGATTCTTTTAGCCACCTGCATATAAGATTAACGAGGAGTTTCCATAAATCTGCTAATTAAACCAACACCATAACATATGTCTGGTCTCGTGCATATGAGATATCTCAAACTTCCAATAATTTGCTTGAAATAAGTGGAATTGACATGTTTACCATCGCCTTCCTTGGATAGTTTGGTACCAACTTCTACAAGAGTTCTTACAGAGTTACAGTCATCCATATGAAACCTTTTTAAAATTTCAGTGGCATACCTTTTCTGACAAATAAAAATTTCATCTTCCTTTTGCACTACTTCAATACCAAGGAAGTACGACATAAGCCCAAGGTCTGTCATTTCAAACTCTTGCATCATAGACCTTTTAAAGTCTTCAATCATTTTGGAATTATTGTCTATGAATATTAAATCATCAACGTAAAAACATAATATCAATACATCACCAGACTTGTTAACTTTCACATATAAATCATATTCAGATGGGCATTTTTGAAAACCGATTGTATGGAAGAAGGAGTCAATGTGCCTATTCCAAGCTCGTGGCGCTTATTTGAGGCTGTACAATACTTTCTTTAATTTGTACACCTTATCTTCACTTCCCTGCTTCATGAATCCAGGTGGTTGCTTGACAAAAACCTCCTCTTCGAGTAGACCATTTAAAAATGTTGACTTCACATCCATTTGATGGATTTTCCATTGCTTCTGGGCAGCTAAAGTATTTAAAAGTCTAATTGTTTCAATTCTAGCAATAGAAGAGAAAACTTCTTGGTAATCATAGCCAGGTCTTTGCTCAAATCCTTTCGCCACCAATCTTGTTTTGTGTCTCTCCACCTCACCATTTGATTTCATCTTTGTTTTAAAAACCCACTTCACACCAATAGTTTTGTGACCTTGCGGGATATCAGTTAATTCCTACGTATTATTTCTTTCAATTGCCTTAATCTCTTCATTCATGGTATTCACCCATTTAGGATTTTGGATTGCCTCTTCGAATGTGACAGGTTCGATATCTGCAAAAAAAACAAAGTGTGTTATTTCTCCATCATCATCAGCTTCATCATCAAGAGTTACCTCATAATCTTGTAAGCGTATTGATTTTTGGCGTTGTCGCCTTGGTCTTCCAAATTCTGTTAGGGTTTGTGGCAAAGTTTCTTGAGTCGAGCTTGATGAGATTACTTCTTTTGTGATGGAAGCTTCTACATCTTCTTCAAGAACAGAGATAATACATTTGTTTGAATCATTATGTGAATCCATATCCCACTTCCAAGCTTCATCTTCAGCAAAGATTACATCTCGATTGACAATCTCTTTCTTTGTCTCAGGATTGAACAATTTGTAGCCCCAACACTTGTAACCAACAAAAATTGTCTTCTTTGCTCGATCATCTAATTTTGTCCTTGTCTCTCTCGGAATGTGGACATACGCAACAGAACCAAATACCTTTAGATGTTTCACACTTGGCTTGAAACCACTCCATGTTTCAGTAGGAGTGATATTTTGAACACTTTTTGTTGGAGACCTATTCAACAAGTAAACAGAGCATGAAACAGCTTCACCCTAGAAGGAATTGGGCATACCTTTGGCCTTTAGCATGCTTCTTGCCATGTCCATTATGGTTTTGTTCTTCCTTTCCGTAACTCCGTTGTGTTGCGGGGTATAAGGAAAAGTGACTTCATGCTTTATTCCATGTTCTTCACAATACTTATTAAATTCATTGGAAGTATATTCACCTCTATCGTCAGTTCGTAGGCTTTTAACAAGATAACCACTTTGCTTTTCAACTTGCAATTTAAACTTCTTAAAGCAATGAAAAACATCAGATTTCCTTTGCAACAAATACACCTATATTTTCCTAGTAAAATCATCAATAAAAGTCAAAAAGTATGTATTACCACCATTTGACAGAATATTCATTAGGCCACATACATCGAAATGAATGAGCTCTAATGGTTGGGCTGCACATTGTGATTCTGCTTTAAATGGCAATCTGTGATTCTTTCCAAGAGTGCAAGTGTCACACAGTTGTTCTAGATGATGTATGTTAGGTAAACCTTTCACCATATTTTTCTTTAAAAACATTTTTAAACTCCAAAAGTTCAAATGTCCAAAGCGAAAATGCCACAACCAAGATTCATCATTCATAATAGCATTAAGACAATTATAAATGTCGTTAGAGATGTCAACTTGAAACATGTGATTCCTTGTCAATGAGGCCCTGAGAATAGGTGTACCTTTTTTATCAAAAATGGAGAGTTGATTGTCATAGAGGTTCATAACATAGCCCTTTTCTGCCAGTTGACCCACGTTAAGCAAATTACTTTTCATACCTGGCACATAAAAAACATCAGAAATATACGTATGATCTCCATTCTTTAAGCTAATAAGAATTTGCTCTTTTCCTGTTATTGGTATAGTGTTGTCATCGACAAATTTGACTGTAGTACGAAATGACTCATCAAGATTAGCAAATAACTCTTTTTTGTCACACATATGATTGGTACACCCTGTGTCAAGGAATCATGTGTGGTAATTTGGTACTTCGCTAGCTGCAGTAACCATCAATAGAGTATGGCTATCGTCATCATCATCTTCTTGTGCATAGTGAGCCTTCCGAGTAGTCTCCTTATATTTGCATTCACTTGAATAATGGCCACGTCTATGACAAGAATAACATACAATATTGGATTTGTCATACCTTTCTCTACCTCGTCCACGACCATGACTTCTTGAATTTTGTTGATGGCTACTGTTTGATTTTTCCTTGTCATTGCCTCTAGGTACTCCATAATTGTTGTTATGACCACCATGACCTCTGTTGAAATGATAGCCACCGCGTCCCGTCCTCTACTGCGAGAACTACTATTCTTCTGGCTTGTTTCACCACTTTGATAAGCTTTGATAAAGACTTGGCTGTGAAAGGCTTGCTCAATCGATCTCTCAATTTTTTCTCATTCATCCGTTGTTCATGAGCTTGTAGGGTGCCAGATACCTCATCGACGGTCATTAAGGACAGATCATGAGCTTCTTCAATTGCCACCACGACATACTCAAAACTAGAGTTCAATGACCTCAAGATTTTCTCCACTTTTGCTTGCTCTGTGCACGCTTCTCCATATATGTTCATTTGGTTTGTCAAAGCAAGAACTTGACCAATATAATTACCAATAGTTTCAGAAGACTCCATTTGCAAAAGCTCATATTGACGTCTTAAAGTTTGAAGTCTTACCTTTTTAACTCTCTCAACACCTTTGTATGATGTCATCAAGATATCCCAGGCTTGCTTTGATGTGGTTGCTCCTGCAATCTTCTCAAAAACTTCATCATTCACCCCTTGATGGATGAAATATAATGTCTTTTTGTCCTTCTTCTTGATCTCACGGTGGACATTTTTCTGTGCATCAGTTCCATTTTCTACTTGAGTAGGTACGCCATTTTCCACGACATCTAGCAATTCATGGTAATCAAACAACACCCTCAGTTGAATGTTCCATCGGTTATAATTTTTCCCATCCAAGACAGGAATTGAAATTGGAGGTGAGTTATTCATTGAACCTGCTCTGATACCACTAATGTTAAAAAAATATGGCAACAAAAATCTGGTAGTAAGAATGATGCAGGAGAAGAAGAACAGAGCAGAAAGAGTATTTTATTACTTACAGCAATACAAGAACAGACAATCAATTAATTTCTGAACGTTGCCTTTTTATAGGCATAATTACCAACGAGAACAGTAGAAAAGAAGCAACTAAGTCCTAAAATTTGGCTATATCCTTAACGTGCCTGGAAACTAGCCACTAGTTTTATCATGCCCAAAGAATAGGAATCAGCTCTTGAAAATTATAACAATCAGCAGACTTATTCAACAAAGAAATAAAATGAATAAAGAAAAAGAACTGGTCTGCAATCAGAATTAACAGACCAACATGAGGAAATATCATAAGAGAAACTTCATTTTGATTATGCAAAATGGTTGAAATCCTTATATTGATTTGCATGGTAGATTGATGAGATGTACCAAAATTTGTGTCATAAATAATGTTACTAATGTATTATAAGTTGTTAATTTCTATTCTTTCATAATTAGATTGTTGTAATTTTCAACATCTACCAGCATGTCTTGTAGGCATATTCAAATCAAGAATTATTTCAACATCTCAGATTTCTTAAAATAAATAAAAATTTTATATATGTTTCAAGATGTCCTGAATTAATTTTATTAGGACCATGCATGGATACTAATAGATCTTAGTTTTAAAACATTATTTTAGTCTAATAAATTGAATCCAAAGGTATATTTTTGACAAAATTAATCTTAGGATCTCATTAGAGACTATTCTACTAACCAAAATTGTGGTTTTGATATGCTCTTGGTCGATTTTTTATTTGGATTCTTCTAATCCAATGAAATTCACTGAAGGTGTTTTGTTTTATTTGTATCATCTTTGAATTGGACACGTACATCAATAACTTGTTTTAAGGAATAGTTATGCAAGTGATTGACATGCCTAAATGTTTTACACCATTGGCAAGAGGTAGGCTTCCATAGATATTCTACTATTACTTTACCATTTGGAAAAATTAAGTCAAATTCATCAAGGTGTCCTATTTCCACATCAAATTTGATGCAAACCTTGGCATAGCCTACCTCTTGCAAATGGTAAGGCTTTTTGAGTGTACTTGTCCAAATGCTAAGGAATTCTAAGTAACTAGCAACGTAGCTTAATCCTTTAGGACTCAAATATTCTAATGGAACTTCATACATCTTCACCCACATTAGAAATTTCTTTAACGAACTTTGGGATAAACTCAAGTTAAGAGCCCATCTCCGAATATGAGCATAAAACTTAAAGGAGCACTCACTTTATCATCACTAAATAAAGATTTCCAATTAGCTGATTTATCGGGAGAGCCAGAGGCGCCTTTCCCAATAGGAAAGGAAGAACCTCCCGAGTTAGAAGAAATAGATGGCTCAACACCCAAACCCAAGAGAGCTCATGTCGCCATACCAACAACAAAAAAAGCAGAACATAAAGGCGCATACCCCACACCAGATTCTATGGGGTGTTTGTCTTTTTGTAAAATAGTTGTGCTTTTTTCAACGTCTATTAAAATAATGTCTCTATTTTGCTTAATTCGAAAATGATTATAAATAATAAATTCGAAATTTTTTCAAAAATTTAAAAAAAAAAATTATGTGATGGAACAACCTATTAGGAGTCCGGGAAAGCATGACATAAAAGGCTCTAGGCGATGTCGCAAGCCCGATAGATGGTCCATAGACCCTCTAGCATAGCAAGACCCACATCCAGAAAAAATCACTGTACAGTAAGCAATAACCTCTTACTTGGATAACATGAATAGACAGCTCATATTTGTAATAAGATCTTAACCAATGAACGCGCAGAGCAAGATTCCAGACGAAGAGATAAACTGACACAAAATCACGATAACCAACTTAACTGAAAATGGCGCTACAGCTCCAATTCCACCCTCTATCGTCTTTTACCACAACCAAACCCTCTCATCATCATAATCGTCTCCTTCTTTCTAAAACCAAATCTGAATTCACATTCGTCAAATCTCAGAAAACCCCAATCGACACTGAGTCTACTCAAGACTCACCCAAGAAACCAAAATCCGTTTCACCTGGCCAAGGCTTTGGCTCCTCGTCTTCCACTTCTGGGAATCCTACGCCCACTTCTGTCACTAAGAAAAGGAAAGCCAAGGGCAAAAGAGAGAACGCCTCGGTTATTAGGAGGGCTCCAGTTCAGAAACCCGAATTTGTAAGCCAAGAAGAGGAGGCTAAAGCTAAAGAAATGATGAAGAATGAGAGCGCTTTTCTTCTTACTTGGTTGGGAATGGGTGGGGTTATTCTTCTTCAGGGCATTACTCTTGCTGCCTCAGGTATATTCAGGTTTCCTTAATTTGTTAAATGTTGGTGTTTAACTCTGGATATAATCGGTGACATTGAATGATCTGATTTTGTGTATGGCAGTGCTAGTTGAAATTGCAGTTAAGTGATCTGAGAAATTGCAGCTTTTGCTCGCATGTTAGGAAATTTGATGAACCCAACATACAATTTTATTAAATTAAAAGCCCACCAATGATTTCTACTCAAATCAATTACTTTTACGATTTGTTTCACTATCCAAATCTTAATCTTTAGTGCCAAAGTTTGCAGGCCAATTAATTATCTTGCCTATGTTCTTTGTTAAAAAATTATAGGCCAATCAATTTCCATGCATGCTGGTAAAATTTTTGTCAAAGTTTGCATGCAAGCCATGTGAAAGTGGCTTCACATTTTAACATCACAATAACAAATTCAGGGGATATGAGGAAACTTGCTTGCCTTGTTAAATGTGGATGGCCTCCTCTTGCATGTTCTAAAAGTTTAAGCCTCTGATAGGAGGTTCTACTGCTAGAAGTTTTAGTAATGTATTTTCTTACTGATAGCTGAAAGTCTGGGAAAATAACTACTTCTAGCATATTCCCTACGAACACTACTAATGTAACTAATTATTCTTGTCTTCGTGTTTCAGTCTGACAAACCTGAGGATGACCTTATAAACCAGATGTTCTGTAAATTCCACAAATCCTCTAAAAAGAAATACGTACAGTCACATATTTCCCTGTGGCCTCATTAATAGTTTCATTTTAAGAACTTAAACAGTAGTAATGATGAGTCTTCATATGTGTATTGCAAGTTGAACGAACATATAGTTTTTCAACAGTATGCTTCCAGATGGGTTTCAGATTGCTTAGAAAGAGTAGTGTTACATAAGATATGAGGTAAATTTAACCACCTCCCTCGAGTTTGGCACAGTTAAATGCACAATTGTCAGTACTCAGTAGGCTGAGACGACTTGCCTAGGATGTCTCTGATGAAATTTTTAATCTTGAAGGGAAGTCTCTGATGATCTTTTATGGTCTCCAATTATTTATGGAAACAGTATCAATTGGTTGCTTCACTCATCTCTTTAATTAAGCGTTTAATTTCTTCTTAACATTTTGTTTTAGAAAAGATTTGTTCCTTTTCTATGTAACAATATACCAAAGATTCTATGTTCCATAACAGGGGGCTGAAGGTACATTATCATGATTTATATGCTACTTCCACAATTAACAGGAAAATATAGAAATGATCTGAAATTGGATCTTAATCGTGATTTTATGTTGCTTCCAGATTGTAATATGGCTGTTTCATTGTACAGGCTTCCTACCAGAAGAGTTAGATAAATTCTTTGTGAAGTATCTGTACCCAACTTTCACTCCAACAGTCGTCTTGTTTGTTGCTGGGACAGTTGCATATGGAGGGCTTAAGTACCTGCAAAATGAGAAAGCCAAAGACCAAAAATGAATCACAGATGAAGGCCGATAGTTTCAGTTGTAAGTAAACTCAGGGACTTTTAGGTTATTCACTTATAATTCTGTGATAAAAATTGTTTTCTCCTACATTATGGTACAAAGAAAGGCAGTTCAATTTGACTGTGGTGAAATTTTGTGCAGTGGCTTCTTCAATTTCACCAGAACCGAGCCAATCACTGCGCAGTAAAATGATGCATATTGGGGCAACATTTTTTCTGTACATCTTCACCCCTTTGTGATATGTTGTAATTACTAAGGTATATCTGTTTACTGAAGCTTTGTTCGAGAGAAATCTTTTTTCTTCCAATGAAAATAGAACATATACTTTTTCCATTTAGCTGCTTTTTGTGAAGTAGGTAAGTCATGAAATTCTCTAATTTGTGTGCTTAAATTTTACTGCAATTTTCATTACCTTGGACCAAATAGACTTCACTTCTTCTCTTTTCTTTCTCTGTGGAATGTACTTGTTTATCTGTTTTCTGGCATGGCAGCCTTCTTCAAAGCTCTGCAATATTAAAATCTACTAATGAAAATGCTACATAATCTATGGGAAGAACAATTATTGATAAATTGCAAATGCATTGATGCAAGGCCACCAATATTAACCTTTAAATTAGACTGTCCAACTGCACAAACTTCATTAGCTAAGATACTGCTCAGTTTTTGGCAACATGGATTTTTTCCCTTCTGTAGGCAATTATCTGTTTCAATTTCTGGTCATTAAATTTTGATTAGGGTGTCTCTGGTGTTGACAAAGATTTCAAGAATTTCCCTCAAAAACATATTTTAACTAGGCCAAATGGCCATTTCCCACCCAAGGTTTGATAAAACGACAAATTTCCACCATTTCTGTCTAAAAAAAAAACAATCAAAATTCTATCCATCATCTATTTTTAATAATAAAACTGTTAAGTTTTCTTGGAAATAACTGTTTTGGCCTTTTATAAAAATTATAAAACCGTAATTAATACTTAATATAAATGTCAAATTATTAATATATTTTTACTAATTTAGATTTTTTATCACTTAGAATGTTAAAAATATCAAATTTTTAATAACTTTAAAATATTACATTTTGGTAAGTTTTTTAAGGATGTAACTATTATTTTTGAAACTATCGAGGGACTAGAATGTTAACTTTAATTACAATTTACCCCTTATACTTTTGAACAAGAAAATAGAATAAATAACAAGAAAAGAAAAATAAAAAGAATTTTAAAAAACAAAAGAGAAAGTAGAAAAATATATTCAAAATAACATACTAACCCTTTCACTTAACGAAATTTGCTAACGGGAAAGAAATAACAGGTGAGATTTGACTTTCTAAAACAACCTTGTATGCTCATATCTTCCAGCCCTTTGTATCTTTCTTTCTCGACCAAAAGACTTATTTTCACCCAAAGTTTAATTTATTTATAAATACTTATACACGAGGTTTCAAAAATCCAAATGTGAATTCATTCTCTAATTTCTGTTAAATTTTTCTATTAGTTATAATGGTAAAATTGTCAATTTACAATATTCTTTCACCTAAATGTTTAAAAAATTATATTCGGATTTTATTTGAGACCATCTTCATTCTATCTTTCTCTCTCATCCATTATCGACAAAATACGATGACAAAAGAAAAGACCTTGGCTAATGACGAATTGAACACTGTTTTCACTTTAATCATAAACCTGTTTTCAACATGTTGTTAAATTACACGTTTAATTTTTACAAATCACAATTTTCTTCTTCCTAAGATTGCCTTTTGCCTTGGAGTCCAAGAGAGAATCTTGAAGACACAATAAGCTTGTAAAATGGGGCATAGATCTAGACTTAGATTTATAGGATTATTCACATGATTTGCTTCTTGGTCAAAACCCAAAATCATGCATTCGGCGGCGCCACTGCTTTTTTCCGCCGCTGCCAATCACCTAACGACTTGTAAGGCTCTTGAGTATGACAATTCAACAGTGAGTACCAAAATTCAACCCAAACATATATTTTTAATATATAATTTAGTCATATAAATAATATATTTTTATATAATTAGATAATTTTATAATAAAATATAATCATATATAATCATATGATAATACATCATTTATATATTTAAACTGTATATAAAATATATATATACATAACAATTCTCTAAATATGTATTTGGCCAAATGACTATTTTTCACCTAAGGTTTAATGAAATGATAATCTCTAGTTTTAAGTTTCAAAAAACTAAATTTTCACCCATCATCCACTTTTGTTAGTAAATTACGTTTGTTTTTTTTTTAAATTACTATTTTTTCTTCTATTAAGATTATAAAACTACCATTAATATTTAATATTTAATATTTAATATTAAAATACCAATATATTTTTATTAATTTAAAATTTATTATTGACACCCTTAAAAAAAATCAAAATTCTAACTAATCTTAAAATATTATATGTTGTTTCCTTTTTTAGAGTATAATTGTCATTTTCAAAACTATTAAAGAGCATAATGAAATTTTAAAAATTTCAAAAACACCTCTAAACTTTTTTTCAATTTTCAAAACCATTTAAAACTTTTTATTTAACACTTCTAACATTTTAAAAAATTATAACTCATTTCTAAATATATATAATATTAAACAAAAAATCGCATAGAAAAATTCACTTAAGAAAATAAATGTCCGGGAAAAATCTAATTTTTTAAAACTTAAAAGATAAGAATATATCGTTCCAATAATCCTTGGGTGAGTCATAGTCTTTTGGCTTATATATTTTATAAGTAATGATATGTACACAATTTTATATATAAATAATAATGTATCATTATATAATTGAATAATAAAAAATTAAAAATAAAATAACACTCAATTATATTATAATTTATTATAATTTATATATATATAATTATATATATAAATTATACATATATTTTTATTAATATTTTATTGCATTTTCGCAATGTTATTTCATATTCAAGTGGATTCAAATTTATAACTTGGTTTTCTAGCTAAAGCACCACTGCAGCCTGAATAGGTGAGAGCCAGCTCAACTGGTCAACTAATGCGCTTTATTATTATCATTATTATTTTTTTTGTTTCCGTGAATTGAAAGAATAATATTATATATATTTATTTTGAGTATATAAATAAATATATATTTATATATTTTATTATATGATAAGATATTATTTTATTATTAATTAAAAATCAATTAATTATATAATGATACACATTAAATATATATTTATTTATATACTTAAAATAGATATATATAATTTTATTGAATTATAAATTTAGTGAAAGCCAAACTGAAGATATATATATATATATATATATATATATATATATATATATATATATATATATATATATATATATATCATATTATTTAAAAAGAAAAGGGAAAATAAATAAATAAAAGGCAGAAAGAGTATTTCTCACCCTAGCTTTGTTAAAATGGCAATTTTTCACCCATTAAGTTTTAAAAATTAAAAACTCAACCGTGAAGTGCTTCGCTAATAAAATCAAATATAAGTAGGGACACAATAATCATTGTACTCAGTATTCAATAATACAATTTAAAATTAGTTATAATTAAAAAAGCCTTATTTAAAATTAGTTATAATTTAAAATTAGTATTAAAACGTATTTAATACAACATATTATCTAATATTATAACAACAATAAAAATTAATAATTCCAAATTGATGATATAAATTTGTTTAAATTATGTTAATAAATGTAAAACTGACATATAATCAGTGGAATCGTAGTCCAATATATAACAAAAATATCTTTAAATAAAATAATTAATATTTTTAAATTCTTCTTTAAATTATATTACGTATTTTATATCTTATTATTTAAATATATAAAATTAATATTTTTTCAAATTTTTATTGTTGAATTGATGAATGATTTTTTAGCTGAAATTAATGTAATGTAAAAATAATAAAGTAAAATGGTAAATTAATTTGATAAATTTACCTTAATTGTATTAATTGAATTTTATTTTTGATATAAATATTTATTTTATACATTCAGTTATAAATATGTAATTTAAATATATATTAATTTATAAAAATGTTAATTAAAAAAAGGTAAACCAATAATTTATTTACACTAATAAAAATGAATGATAAATAGATATTTAGATTTTTAAAATTTAATTATATAAATTTGTTAATTGAGCAAACCTTGGGCATGAAATGGTGTTTTTGCCAAATATTTTCTTCAAAATATCTTGAAAATATCTAAACGAAGGTTGTGACCTTAAGGCTTAATAAGGCGGGAAATAACGGCATATAATTTGTATGCAAAAATAAGTATATCAATAATTATTATTACATGTAATTAACAAACTTTAACTACCTTAACTAATTATCCATAAGCATCCATAAACCAAAAACAAAAATCCAAATATCTAAATTACCAGAAACCCCCAGCAAAACCTCGAAATTACTGATCAAGTGCATTAGGTCCAGTACAATAATTTACCACGTTGCTCCAAACCCACTGAAGCAAGTACCTCCGCCTGATTCCATTCATGTTGTACGTGGCACCATCTTCGCCGTCCAATAATTGTCCCGTGTACGACCCACCCCCTCCGGTTCCATAAATACCCTCACACAAATCAGCTATCTCCACCGGAGCAACCGGGTCGGGTCCTGCATACCAAGCGTTGATTAATGGGTTCGTTGCCAGCTCAGCAATCTCGTGACCAATTACGCTTATCATTCCGTCAACTCCTACGTCGCCGTTTGGTGACTTCGCCGGCTTTAATCCGGGGATATAATCCGGTACAGCGAAGGGGTAGGCGCACACCCCTGGGCAAAACTTCGCTGAGTTGCCAACCCATGCGTACGGTAAAGTGTAACCCACAATTGATGGGAAAGTGAAGTAGTGGAACCCACACACTTGCCCGCAGAAATCCTGGACGTACACGTCATCCGATGTGAGCAAAAGGTAGAGCCCGCTCTTGGGATTTATCGGTAACGGATTTGATTTAGCCGTGACGTGGCTTTTAATCACGGACTGAATGGACAAGCGCGTGAGTCTCTTGCCGTGGGAGTAAAAACGATCGTTTTTCTCCCGGCCCAAAAGTACCGTACTGGAAATATTTTTCCCGGTTTGGTCAGTGTAAAGCTGCACCGTCTTCCACCAGCCGGCAACCGATGGATGCTTAGCGTTAACGGCGGAGATTGAGCTGATGAACTCACGGATGATCTTCTTCTGAGTCTTCTGCCACGTGCCGTACCATATAGTGTGTACGGTGATGTTGGCACTAAGGACAGGCCCCATGTGGTATTTCATGTGTACGAACTCGGAAGAGCCCTCGTATTTTTTAGAGTTACCGTAGATGAAATCGGAGGTGTTGTATTTGGTGCTGGGCCACGGGCGCCAGGCGGCGGAGGGAGAGACACTGAGGAGTAGGGTAACTACGGTGACTGTGAGGGTGAGGAGCACCGTAAGCGGTGACATTTTAGTAAAGTGGGTGTGTTTGTTTGAAATGGTAAAGTAAGACCACCAGTGTGGCGATAGGGCAATGAGGCTATATATAGGGAGAGGGAATTAGATTAATAATATTTTGAATTCTTGAAAAAATTAATTAGATTTGAGGAGCATTGATTTGCGGGTAATGGAGGACAGATAGATTTTTAAAGTGAAGAGGCGAAGAGGGGAAGCGGGTGGGGCCTACGAGTCAGAGAGGAAGTCAGGGGCATATCATCATGCTGGCCGTCCTCATCTCATCAAAACTTTCACTTGTTTCTGATGCGCGGGAAAAAGTTGGAAGGGTTAGTTTCGTAATTCAGCCTCCAATTGGTAGCTTAGATAGGTAAAAGTAGGCACCGCACCAATAAGAGCACGCGTTCGAATTTGTTTGCCATAATGATGACGTAGTTTTAGTTTAGTTTAAAATAAAAGAGTAATACTATGTATACTCATTTTGGGTATATAAATATACACACACTCATATGTGTCATTAAATGATTGGTTATTGTTTTATTCTTAATTCAAAATCATCCAATCACATGATGACACATATAAATGTGTATATATTTATATACTCAAAGTGGGTACATATAGTTTTATTGAAAATAAAAATTCGTCGTTTAAAAAAAAAGAAAGTTTCGGAATTTCACTTGTGTCATTGCATGTGCCTTCGTGTATGTACGATCGATTATTGTTTAATTTAAATAAGTTAAATTTAAATTTAAATTTAAGTTTTATGATTTGATTTAAGATTAACATCGAATTCATATTATAACATTAAAGTTGTCTTGTCGATGATTTTTTTCTTTTTTACTAACTTTTTTTCTTCAATAATGTCACTGAACGGCCAATCCAAATAAATTGTGATTGATTGAGTTATTTTTGTTTGGGTTTAACTCGAATCCATGTTTATCTCATTGTCGTAAAAAGTATATTTATTTTATTACCCAAGAGATGAATGTTAGTTATATTAGAACTGTAGTTACTTAGTTTTTTTTTAATATTTTAGATAAATCAAAATTTGATAAGTATGACAGAGACTTAAACTCAAATTTTCTTTTTGAAAATTCTATTACTTCACAAGTTTCGCTAACCCTTACATTCCATTATGTTTTGTTGTCAAATTGTAAACTTAAATATTAATAACACAGCGTTTGATGTAGGCTTTTGAAAGCGGCCACCTTAAGAACATCACCCTCCTTGTCACAATTTCACTACTTCTAATTTCTTTCATCATATCACACTTATGTTGTAATTATACTTGTAACTTTGTCTCTTGTCCTACAAATTAAATATTATAGAGACTTTAAGATGACACTTTTTTTTCATTATACTATTATACTGTCAAATTGTAAACTCAAATCCTAAAAACATAATGGTCGACCTAAACTTTTGGGTATCAGAACGAACAATTTTTAAAATTAAACTTCACTTTTTTTATCAAAATGTTTGTGTTTTTAATTCCTTTCACTAAACAACACTCATAATTTGGTATATTTCTCATTGGTGTAATTTTCAACATTAACTTTATCTATTAAAAGCATGCAAACCCTAAATAAACAAAATAAAAAGGAAAAATTAATGGAATTCAACCTACATTAACCCTTTAATATTCAAGTTTACTTTAAATTTAGGGTTTACTTTTAGAAAGAGACATGACACAAGGAGAAAACATGACATAGATTTATGAAACATAAGTGGACAAGAAGCATATAACTTTTCCCATTAAACATTTATTATTGCAGCCAAAAGACTTGTTCACACCCAAGGTTTGATGTAATCCCAACTCATACCTTCTAATTTTCAAAAACTTAAACTCCTACTTATAAACAAAATTTTGTCAAAATTATCAGTTAAAGTTAAGAACAAAACCATCATTTAATAACAAAATTTAAAAAATTAAATTTTTATCATATTTTCCCTCTCAGTTTGAAAATCTAACAATTTTCTTTCACCAAAAGTTTGAAAAATAGTAATTTCCCCCTGCAAGAGTTAACTCAAAAACCATTCCATTTTTCAGCAACTAAATCCACTATAACAACCTTTTCGAGACTGGTTACCTTTCTCTAACATGCGTTGTCACTCCCAATGATAGAAAGACTAACAAAATCGATTGAATCTCATAGGAAAAAAACGAATATCAGTCGAAGGTCTAAGAATCTCATTTGTCTTCGACCACAATTGGGAGACTTCTCAACCATACCTTGTTCATCGTCGGTTGTCAAAATGAAACAAGTGATGGAGAGGGCAGCAGATCGAATCGACAATAAACTCATCCTTGATTTTTTTGATCTGTTGAGAATCAAACAAAGATGAAGATGTCAATGAACAACAAAGAGAGCACTAGGAGGGAGAGACAGAGCCAATCTTTGTTGAAGCAACAAAGAATAACAGAGATGGAAAACACTAAGGGGGAATAGGTAATTTTTTGAAACTTAAATTTTTGGGAAAAATTGTTATTTTCAAAAACCAAGGGGTGAAAATAAAATAAATTTTATTTTTAATATTATTTATTAAATAATATTTTTACCACCACTATTGATAAAAAAATTTAACCTAATTTGTGTAACGGATAGGTATTTAAATTTTTAAAAGTTGAAAAATATGAGTTCGAGATTACACCTAACCTTGGATGGAAATAAGTCTTTTGGCCTATTATTGCCAATGAAACTTGTTTGATGGGAAAATAAACAAATGATAGCTAGTTAAACAGGAATGTAAACTACTCACATGCCCCTTGGCATATAAATAATGAGCAATCCTATATGCACATATTTTGTTATATAATTTAGATATATAGATATATCATCATATGATTGGGTATTACTTTATTTTTAATTCAAAATCATCTAATCACATAATGTCACTTCATCATGTGATTAACTCTTTGTTATTGTTTATTAATTTTGAATAATATTATGTATACAGAGTTTTGAATATTTAATTAGGTATTTTTATTCAATCAGATAATAACAAATCATCTAAATACTTAATTAAATACTTAAAATTAATCTCAAATTATTGTTTGGTTTAACTCAACCCATAATTTGTCTCATTGGGGATTATTTTTTTTTAAACAAATTTTTGTTTATCTAACGATTCAAACAAGTTAATCTCAAATTAACTGTTTTAGATGTTTGGATTCAACGACTCTAATCCACCCCAAGTATGCTAATCTATATATGAAATGCATTAACTATGAAACATAAATTAGTTTAACCCATTAATTATTTTAATATTTTTATTCTAATAAAATTATAAATGTGAAGCCTAGTATCTTATATTTATTCATTTTGTAATTGACATTGATTTATCATATAAAAAGAAGTCTTCAAAAGGAAGGGAGATGAATCCAACCCTTTCCCTTCTGCCCACAGAAGACAAGCAATTTTCATTAAATTTACAATAATAACCTTATTTCGGCCTTTCCCACATATTCAAATGGATATGGTGACAAAAATGGGCCCCTTTTCTTGTCTTCTTAAAGAAGGGCAATCCTTGAAACTGTGGGCATTGTTGAATTTTCACATTTTCAACCCACTTGGGTTCCTGATTTCATAGTAAGCCAATTGATGGTAATTTTATCTCAATCAATAAAATCCAACCAAATTAGTCCATAATCAATAAAATTATACCAACTAACTTTCAACGCATAAATTAAATATATAAATAATATATTATTATATAATTAAATAATTTTAAATTAAAAATAAAATAATATCTAATTATATAATAATTAATTATTTATATATTCAAATTATATATTAAAAGCATGTATATATAATATTATTTTATATTTATCTAATTTTAAGTATCTAAACAATATTATGTATATATATTTTTGATATATAATTTACATACATAGATAATATATTATCATATAATTAAATATTATTTTATTTTTAATCTAAAATTATTTAATCACATAATATATATATATATATATATATATATATAAATTTCGATCACTAAATGAGTTTTTAAGAAGAGTATTATAATGTAAAAAATAATTAGAATAATATTTCAGATAAATTTCTTTTAAAATAACTAAAATAAAATAAATGATGGAGTTGGTAGGACAGCATCATTGCGGGAGAGCCAAGTTGGGAGGGAGGTACAGCCGCATGAGAGTGACCGGTCTGGGTATTTCGGTGCTCCAAATCACGGAGTAAATTGCGCGGCTCCTAATCATGGACAGATAGATCAAACGGCCAGTAATAATTCTACAGCTCAGCTTGAAAACGACTCCAGTGGACTCCACCACCTCAATCATCATTTGATATGAACAACCTAAACTTTGATCGTGGCCCCCACCGTTGAATGTGAGGTCACTTTTCTTCTTTTTGTTCGATTCTAAAGAAGAAATTGTACAACACGCGCGTGCATCTACTGACATGCGTGCCTTGTTGTCTCACGCGCGTATGAATTATTTGGTGAAAGTGAAACATTGCCGCAAGAACATTTGCGGAGTTTATAGGACACGTAAGCTCAGTTGATGAATAGCGTACTCTCGGGATTGGCGCGTATTAACATTTAGTGTTCAGTCATAGGAGGTTAGTTGAAGTTTGGGACCTACATGTTCTTGCTTCCTGGGGAAATTTTAAATTTAAGTTATTTCTAAAAATTATATTTTTTATTTTTCCCTGGTAAATTTGTCCTTTTTCTCTATACCATAGATTTGAAAATAGGATCAAAATGACCGGTGCAATCGGTTGAATTGAAATTTATTAACTAAAACAGTTTTAATTTATTTAAAAATCATTTTAAAAATTAAATTATTTTAAATTAGAATAAATTGTTTGAACCGTATAATTAAATTGGTAAACAACCAAATTTAACTCAGTCAACATAAAAAAAATTAAAATAATTTGTAAAAAATTATTATTAATTGAACCCAAGATTTTATCTAACAATTTAAACATTTATAACACCAAACTAAATTTATTTTAATATTAAAATATTTCAGATCATATATTTAATGATAAATTAAATAAAATTATTTTAAATATTATTTTTATCTAGTTAATTGGTCTAATCACTTATCAATTGGTCTGACCACCAGTTAGACTAAACTGCCCCCTCTACTAGATCAATCTCTGATCTAAATCCTCAAACATATCTCTATACTATATTAAATGTCATTTTTCACCCAAACGTATTTTTCATTTTTTTCCTGCTAAATTCGTTTTTTCACTCTATAATCTATACTATTTTAAATGTTATTTTTATTTATTTATTTTTAACCAGAAATGTTCATATTAATTGAACAAGTAAATCTGAAACACAGTAATTGAACATATAATTACTGTATCAGATAAGTTAAAGTTTTACAAATATAACAAAAGTTCAAACTCATACATTTTTTTCTAAAAGTTTCAATATTTTATCGGTTTTATTAACTTTTGGGAGTATAAATGTCAATTTTCACAAAAACATATTTAACAAAATTTTCATTTTATATAAATCCACTTTTTAAAATATTTTTGAAAAATCCAAAATGAGGACACCCATCTTTCCTAACTTAACAAGCAATATTTAAGAGATTTTGTATTCTACCTTTCTTTTTTCTAAGAAGGAAAAGGTTAAAAAGGACACTCTCAATTTCGTAAATATGTTAAAACAAAATTAGGAAAAAGACAATAAAAATGAAAACTTGTAGGAAAGGAAATAGGTTACTTAGAAAGCGTAATGAGAAATGAATGGTGTGTTGTGGAGGGTCCAAGAGAGACTAAAAGTGAAGTTATTGGAAGGCAACAAAATTTCCACATTCATTAACTGTAGTTACCTTATGCCCACTGGATTCGTGTTCATAAACCACACTCATTCGAGAGAACGGGCAACAACTTTGTGGGCTTCAATAGTCTCGCAACAAAGTAAGGCATACGAGGAACACGTAGCGTGTCTGACGTCCACCGCACACCCTATAGAGGGCATCAGGCGGAGAGAGGCAACGGTATAATTGAATTTCATCTCATCGGTAAGCAACACGTGAGACCAAGAGCACCCACGAGGCATGATTTGCACTCGGGGAAAAACACTAAAGACGATGAACAGTCGACAATTCGATGCACGAGCACAAAATTAAGTACAAAGATAATATATTATTACTTTTAAATGATAGTTCGAGTATCCAAAAATGAGACCTTATATATAAAAAAATATGAGTTCAAATTTTCTCTAATAATATATTAAAATTAAACTTTTAACTTACTTGATTTATTGGTTATAAGGTTAGTCACTAAATCGAAAATTTATCTCACTCGATATAATTAATTTAATCCCGAAAATAGTGATTTGTCTTAAATAAAGTTTTTAGTAATAAAAAAAAGTGTTATTATGAAATTAATTGTTATTTTATTATTAATAAAAAAATTATTAATCATATTATAATAATACTTCAAATTAATTATACATAACTTAATCATCAAGGGATGGGAAATCTTGTTTCTATGCCATGTAAATAAAAAATAAATAAAAAGCAAATGATAGTTTTCCATCTACGCTTGAGTGGAAAAATGACTTTGGACCCCTCTAAATTCTTAATTAATCACTTTTCATCCTACACTGACTCTATTTATACTAAAAGGTCTTTGTATAATATAAAGTAGACATATTATTATCTTACCCTTAATTATTTTTCTTATGCAAATTATCAAACTACTCATGAAAACGATCATTGATAATTTGATTTGAATTGCACGAGCCGAGGTGCAATCTTATCAAATTTGATTAGATCACGCCTTTCTGGATGCGATCTAAACTAAATCACAAAACCACATGTCTATGATAATAATTTGGCCTAAATTGCACATCTCCATATCAATTTCAGCTACCAAAATTGTAGGTTTGCATGATTCTAGTAATTGAATCAACCTTTTCTGAATACGATTTTACGTTATCATATCTTGCTTAATGTGATTTTAGTCCAAATGATATCTTTCTAAGTGTAATTTGATGTTGACTTATTTTTTCGATTTTTCAATATTGTGGACACTTGAAATGACTTTTATGATTATCTACTTATTATTGGACCCAAATCAAGCTGGCTCAGATTTGAAAGTTTATTTAATTCGATTCAAATTTATTTAGTCCAATTTTGAATTGAAAAGTTTGACTTATTTTGAAATCCAACCAAACTTGATCGAGAGAGTTCAATTCGATTTAACTCACAAACTAGATAAATAGCTTGATTCGGTTCTAACTTGAGTTGTGACTCAATTCAAATTATATTAAGTAATTATTAAACGATATCATTTTATTAATGAGTCACTGGTTCAAACTATAAATCTGAACCATACATTTGAATCATAAATTTGAACAGGCAGGAATGCAAAATAGTAATTTCGACAAAAATAAATAAATAAAGTACTGAAACATGGCAGGTCATCGAGATAACTAAAGAGAAAGAAGTCTTCTTGTTAGGTTAGAAAATATATAAAGTACTAATCTACGACTGTGAGGGTGGGTAAACAGAGCATTGAGAGGACCTGACAGCAGGATATTATAATTGTATTCAGCCACTATTGCCGATGAATCTTTGAAAAAATTTTCCAATGTGAACATCCACACTTGAATGAGCTTTGCTTTTCGATGACTTTAATGGTCAGATATTGGTAGCTTTTTGCTGTACTTTATTGGAAAATTATATTAATCTTAAGGCCAAATACTATTTCCCACCCAAGTTTTGATTTAATTTCAAAAATATAATTATAATAGATAAAAACTTTAAATATTCACTCATAAACTAATTATTGTTAAATTTTTTAATTAGAAATATGAATAAAATTATCATTTTATTTATAAGTCTTAAAACTTTAAATATTTAAGTCATTTCCCCCTTGATTTAAAAACTAATACTTCACCTCATTATCAAAGTTTGATAAATTTAGTTTTCACCTTTAGGGTTTGTTTCCCTTCTCCGACCACCACCATTCTAACCAATGGCCGATGATTTTCACCTATCTTCTAAATCTGACCACCCACCAACATAAAGGATTAAAAAAACATTGTCTTTTATTGTCAAAAAGATGTGACAAAGGACGACTCACGTCTTAACGACGAAAAAGAACAAACAAAGGTTGTTCTTTGTCGGAGAAGATCTTTGGTTGGATTTGAGAAGCTTGTTGGCTGGAGATAAAACTTAGAAATGGGGGGAGGGGGGGTAAATTTTTTAAAATTTAATCATAAAAGAAAATTATTAATTTTCTAACAAAAAAAATGATATATATTTTTTAAGTTTGATGGTTTAAGAATAAAATGACAACTTTATTTATATCATTAACTAAAAATTTTAATAATAATTAATTTATGAGTAAATATTTAAATTTTTTATTAATACTTTTCAACTTAGGGGGAGGAGTTGTCCTTTGGCCTAATCTTGATGATGCGACGTTTAATATATTTTTGTATTGCCAATTAAATATCTTCTTCTGCAATTCTTTTTAAAGTCTAAAGTTACTGCCTTAGAATATGAAAGCCACGAAAAAACAAGTCACTTTTGGCCCACAACTCTCTGAGGGTAGACCTATAAGTAAAATTTAGGAGTCAAGATTAAATAAATAATAAAATTTAAAAGGGTATATAATTTACATATATAAAATTAAATTTTTTTCAAAATTAATGGGTTTATCATATTATACATATAGTATAGTAAAATTTTTTTAAAGTTAAAAAAAAAAAAGTAAATTGACCCATTAACCCCACTTAGGTTCGCCCTTGATTCTATTGGACTCGAAAAATATATGTAAACACTTAGAGTATGTTTGGTCAGGACTTCTTTTATTATTAAAAGTGAGAGGTTCTCTTGAAGATTATTAGATATAAATTATTACTATATTTGATAAAATTTGATAAAAATTAGTAGGTATAAATTATTATTGTGTTTAGTTGGAGATAATAAAATAATATTAAGGAATTATTTTATTTAAATGTTCTTAGATATAATTATTTTAAAATATTATTTATTATATTAATTGAAAATAAAAGTATTTTTGTTCTAAAACATTTATAAGTAAGGATTTAATTATAATAAAATCAAGAGTGTTTTGATAGTCGTTTAATATTTAAAGTGAATTTCATATATTATCTGTCATATTACCATTAATAATAGAAAATTATCAGAATTTTTTATTATTGATAAATCAAATAAAATAATGTTAATAATAAAAGATATATTATCAAGGTAATTATTGTTTATTGAGATCGAAACGCCCATGGGATATTGTTTAAGTTGCTTTTGTTTTCTTCACTCAACCAAGGCCAAGCCAATGTGTATTTTAGCGAAAGGATTGAAATCTTCTGGCCACAAAATAATAGACTTTTGGGAGTGAAAATGACATAGATGCTGACCTTTAGCCTTGAAGAAAATTAAAACCAGACAACATTATTAGTGAAAAAGCTTTGCTCTCGTTCAAAGGGAAAGCAACAGTATATCGATCTGTGAATGTGGCTTCATCATCCATGGTGGTTGAAATTTCTTAATATGACCATGAATGGTTAAGGTGCACACATTGAATGTAGTGTGTTGAGAGACTCATGTGCAAGGAATACGGGGGTTTTGTTGTTATTATTATTGGTATCGAAGAATCCTTATTTGAGTCAAACTAATATTTTAAAATTGAATTGATCGACCTAAACAAATTAAACTCCTACCCAAAATTTTTACACTTTATTATTATTATATTTTAGTAACAAAAAAATCTAAAAATTTGATTTTAATATGTTATCAGTGGGTTTTAAATTTATGTTCGAATGTTTGACACTCTCCATTTTTCTCACTCAAACTATCTCTTGGGGGCAATTGGGTGATTTTTTTTTTTTTTACATCAAAATCTTATTTGAGTTAGACTCTTTTTTTGAGATTGAACTGACTATAAAAAACAAATAAAACCTTGGATCCAATGGCCGACTATACGACTCTACATTGCTCAAGTCAAAAGCAATTGGATGGCTTCATTGTGATGATTTTAGGGCACTCTTTTGAAAGGTAAATTCAATTATGGGCCACAAAAAGGAAAGCACTCACCAACGTAATTAAATGCTTGGTTTTCTTGCTTTAAGTTGTAGACAAAGTGTAAAAGCTCAATTAATCTCTTTCAAATTTCTGGGGATTTGTTAAAGAGGAATCATAGATTGAACTGGGATAATTATAATTATAATTTGGAGTGAAAAAAACAGTGATTTCTATGGAGAATCATGTTGAGAAAAGGGAAAAATTGTGGTCCTCTCTATGATTGAAGAAAAGTCTATTGACAAAATGGTGGGTAGTTGTTTGTTTCTCGGGATTATACCACTGAATGAATGACCCAAAATGAACCGAAAGAAGCCATAAAATCAATATATATAAATGGATAAACACATATTAACATGTATTTTTAAAATGAGATTTAATCAATTAGTTTGATTAGTTAAATTTTGAATTATTTTATAACCCAATTTAATTTTATAATTTGATTTTATTTATATATAAATATTAACTAATTTAAAATAAGATCAAATTAGATAAATCTATTAAATTAGAAAAATTATTTAAAACCAATAAAATTAAGTCTAAATAATTCTAAACAATTTTTATCTTATTAAAATTTAAAAAGATTATAATTTATTAAATTTTATTTTATTTAATGATAAAAATTAGTATTTTTATTTATATCACAAAGTATTACCTATTTAATTAATATATTTAAAATATATAATAAATATATAATAATTTAAAAATAAATTAAATATATAATATGAAATTTAAAAACATTAATATTAATCTTATCAATCTAATCTAATAATGTTATAAGATGGAAATCCCAAAAAAAAATAAAAATGCAGTGATTGGAAATGATGTTGGGCTAAACTGTCTTTTCACAACTAAATAGACCTTCACTCATGAAAAACAAAAACAAAAGCTTGGCACCATGTTGTAGTTGTTGGGCTACAAACAAATATCTTAAAATATCATAACAAAATTTTTGTTTGTTTGTTTTGATTAGGGGTTTTGAGTGTTAAACTTTACTTTCACTGATTAACATTGTCTTATTAACAATAATGTAGGTTTATGGGTCCACCGTGGATACGAACGGTTCGAGTTTAAATGTTATTTAACTTAAGTTCGATTGAAATAAAAAATAATTTAATATAAATTTAAATTGAATTTATTGAGTTAAATTTAAAAAAACTCGAGTTTAATACTAACTTTATAACTCAAATCTATAATTTAGATTCATAATGAATTGACTCTTCCGACTTAAAATTAGTTTAAATTCAAATTAAATAAATTTAAATTAAATCAAATTAAACCGAGCAAATTCTAAAACTGAACTAACTCAGCTCAAATCCAACTTTGTCTATGTTTGATTTATCTTCTTGTTATGGTTGAATAATTATCAATTTTTAATTAAAAATACAAGTTATGATGAATACGTCTGCACAAGTTTTCTGATTAATTGAATTAAATAAACTCCGCCCTGATTTTATTAATAGACCTTCGGGATTTGCAGAGTAATTCAATAAAATTATATATATAATTTTTATATATAAATAATCATATATTATTTTACAATTAAAAATTAATTTATATTTAATTTTTAATTATTAAATTATATAATAATATATTATTATTTATGTATAAAATTATATACAAAAATTATACACATAATAGTATTTTTGTAAAATAATCTCTATACAGTAATACTATATATTCTATTTTAGATTCAAAAATACATACACATTTATATATATTATCATATAATTAAATATTATTTTATTTTTAATTTAAAATCAACCAATTATATAATAACATAAATGAAATATCTATCCGAAATAGTGGCACGTAGTTTTGTCAAATCTCTGTAATGGTTACATGTAGATTCAATATTTCATACCCATAAATCCATGCATTAATTCAGGTGAAGCCGGTTCTTTTCAAAGCTTCAATCATGGATAATGTAACTGTGGGAGGCGCCCTCATGGTTTTGGAATTTTTTGTATAAACAGTATTATATGTATATATTTTTTTTATAAAAAAATTTATATAAATAATAGATATATAAATAACATATTGTTATATGATTAGTTACTATTTTATTTTTTATTTAAAATTATTTATCTACATAATAATACATTATTTATATATCTAAATTGTATATAAAAAATATGTATAAGTAATTTTATTATTTTTGTAGAGGGAGAAATCACCTTAACATTATCAAAATGACAACTTCCCAATTTTTTAAGTTAAAAAATAATATGCTCTACGTTCGGTTAAAAAATCAAATGTTAATCGTAACGGTTAAAAGATATTTTTGTTAACCAATAAAATATATAAATATTATAAGATTGTATCATTTGCATCTATACAAGTATAGACAAATTAATTTTTTCTCACCAATTTTAAAATTTATCACTTAAACTTCTATATTCAATTACTAAAAAACCCCTAATGCTAATTCCAATCAATCCCAAATTTGTAATTACATAAATTATAATTAAAATTAGAGTTAAAATCACTCCTAAATGATGAAATTCTATCAAAATTGTATTAAAATAGTGTAACCCTATTGGAATCGCACTATATCAATGCGATTTTGCCTAGGATTGCACCATTTCAATATAATTATATTATCATCATTGACTACCATTTTATTTTTTAAAATTTAATTTTCTTTAAAAAATATGGAAGGAAATATATTTAATAAAAATTGAAAAAAATTTATTTATCTTTAATAAATTCTAAAAATTGTAAAAAATATTTTTTTGTTGATAAAAATTATATCAATGTGAATTCTATGCTTGGAGCCACATATTATAATGGGCTTCTTAGTGGAATACTTGTTTGTTATGGGCTCATTGCTTGGTGTTCTGATTTGGACATAACTTATGGATCAGCCTAATGAGCCCAATTATAACCTTGTGTATATTCAAGAATTTCCAGGTTATATTAAAATTTGATGGTTGAATATAAAACTTTTAACTATAAAACTATATGCACACAGTTTTAAATATCTAATTAAGTATTCAAATTATATATTATTATATAATTAAATAATTTTAAATTAAAGATAAAATAATACTTAGCATGATGATACATTATCTGAATATTCAATTGGGTAGTACTAACTGAGTCCACCTAGCTAGACATATCAAAAGAGATGAATCGACCTGTGACATGACCCAAATCTCTTTTTTTGACATGATTTACAGTCCAATTGTTAAAAATAATAAAATATATATAATTTGACGATTTGGTTTATAAAACCACGCAACCCACTTCCCTCGTGAAGGCACGACCCAAGGCCTCTGGTTGTGCTACGGGCCTAACCATGTTTGCAATCTAATCCAACCCACAAGGCTTGTTAATTAGTGACTCTTGACAAGACACAACTCATATGCACGATAAACTATACTATAATCGATCTGATATGAATTACTGTCATGCATACACATAGCATTGATCGATCTTTAAATGTATTGAAAGTTGTGGGAAGATGGAGCTTCAATCTTCGGATTTCAATGTGATAGACAAAGAATGCTTGCTCTCTTCTCAATATATTTTGGGGCATAAACCAATGATAAAAATATTGAATAAACAAATTGCAAGTTGATCATCACATTCACATTGCCTAGGAACCAGTTTACAGAGATTTATTAATAATAAAATCTTAATTAATTATTATGAAATTGACAAAATTCTTCAAATTTTACTTCTAATCAAAAGGATCAAGCATCTGTTGATGCGGACAATTGCACCAATATGATGATGTAATTATCTAAATATATTTATATGAGAATGATGAAATTGTAATAAGAACATGTGCATGACAAACATAGAACAATAAAATTGAATGTTCGGAATTTTTTTAAGTGGTTCAATTGTTTGAACAAAACTTACATCCACTATTATCTAAAGTCCACCTATTTTTTCAATACTCTTGTTAGTAGAGCAATCCTTAATTTATAGAGTAAGAAGGGAAGATCAGGAAGAACATTACTGTAAGGCCAAAGGACTTATTCCCACCCAACCCAAAGTTTACTTTTTTGCCCAATTTTTCATCATTTATCTTTTAAAAACCCAAAAAACTCATCCATGAACTATTAAATTTAACAAGTTTGTTAGTTCTGAAGATAAATTTGTTATCTAATTAGTGATATTAAAAAACAAATTTCTCTCATTACTTCTCAAATTTTAAAAACTAACAATTTTCTGTCAAGTTTAAGTTTTGAAAAGTTATATTTTCCTTTTAGGGTTTATGATTTTTTTTTTCCTTGCTTTTTTTGGGCCACTAGAATGATCTCTGACCGCTTCTTTAGGCTAATCTTTCTTCCCCACCTCTCTTCACTCTTGATTCGATATCGATTTTGTCCATCGTCCATAGATCGGCCAAACCTCTCTTCATCCACAAATGGTCATCTATAGATGATGAGGATGATTCATCTAGAACAATCATCATCCAGATCGATAACGTCTCTTCATCCACGAATAGTAGTCTATAGACAATTTGTCATCTATAATTGAGATTTATAGATGTCTTAATTTCTTTCAAACATGCAACATTCCAAAACAAAATTCTTCAAATTTACTTCTAATCAAAAGGATTAGGCATTTGTTGATGTGGGAAATTGCATCAATGTGATGATGCAGTTATTGGAAAATATTTATATGAGATGAATGTTAATTTACTCTTTATTTTATTACCTTAAATCTTTAATTATAAAAGAAAAAATCTCATTTAAAAAAATTAAAATTTTATCTTAATTTTGAAAATAGATAATTTTCCTTTTGACCTCATATTTTTTAGTTTTAAAAAATTACTTTTTACCGCTTAACTCTAAGATTTTATATTTTTTAAGTTTCTCTTTTACAAGCACATCAAACAAAACTTACGGTTTATCTTATTCGGTGTAGTTGATTCGATTTCAATAAACAATTCGATTTGAATAAAATTCTTCGCTACAAAAAAAAAACATTGAAAAAATAACTAAAATGACATTTTTATGTTAACCTAGTAATTAAATGTAGATAACTAATACAACAATACTTTGTTTTTGATTGCATTCAATCCCAGGTACTTGAGCTTAGATTATTGTTCGAACTTGATTGGAATGGCAACTCGTCTAGCCAATAGTTATTTTTCTTACTGTTCCCTAGAGATTCTTTTTCTTACATTATTGGTCATGTTACTTAACTTGAAAAAAGACAACTCATCTTATCTGTTATACATTCCTGTCATACATGATGGATTTTAACAGATAGATCAACGGCCTATATACAAACTTAATAGCTAAGCTCGAAGATGAGCCCAATGGACTTACCTGGCTACATTGATTGCTACGCGGCTCATTTATAACTTGACTATGACAGGAGACATACTCAGATGGTCGTTGAAGTTTGGGGATACACGTTTCTCCTCCTTCGGCTGATTTTAAATTTGGAATTTATGTATTTTAGATAGGAATTTTAAAAGTGAAAATATTAAAAATATTCCAAAAAACTTACAATGATTTTTTTTTTAACATTGAATTTAGAAATTATATTATTTCATATTTTTTTCAACTAATATTTATATATACATCTAAATAAGATATTTTCTGATTATGTATGGTTGTCAAACTTAATTTGAAATTATATTATACAATTAATACTGGAAGACAGGACTTAAGTCTTCTTTGTTCCAACAATTCTAGGCTTTATCCTAGGGAATATTTGCCGAGGTTGGTGGCATCCTATCATTAAGTAAGGGGCCAAAAGACTTATTCCCACCCAAGATTTGGTGGAAGCCCAAGTTATACCCATTATTTTTGGAAAACTCAAATATCTATTTATCTATTAAATTTTATTATTATAATTTAGAGTAAAATTATTATTTAATAAAAATATTTTAAAAAACTATAAATTTATCACATTTCCCCCCAAGGTTTATAAAGATTTATTAATAATAAAATCTTAATTAATTATTATTAAATTAACAAAATTCTTCAAATTTTACTTCTAATTAAAAGGATTAAGCATTTATTAATACGAAAAATTACACCAATATAATGACGTAATTATCTAAATATATTTATATGAGAATGGTGGAATTGTAAGTAAAACATGTGCTCACAAACATAGAACAATAAAACCGGATGTACAAGATTTTTTTAAGTGATTCAATTACTTGAACAAAAAACTTACATCCCCTGTTATCTAAAGTCCACCTATTTCTTCAATAATCTTGTTAGTAGAGTAATCTTTAATTTATAGAGTAAGAAGGAAAGAATAGAAAGAACATTATTATAAGGCCAAAAAGATTTATTTCCACCCAAAGTTTACTTTTTTTTTCAATTATTTTTCAAAAATCTATATATTCCATATGAAGATAGAATTCTATGAAATATTTAACCATTTCAACTTTTATTGATACTTATAGTTCAATATTTATCTAATTTACTCTTAAGAAATTTTATTACAGCTATACTTCTCTAAATATACAGATTAACTTGGAGAAATTCGAATTATTATTGTGTTAATCTTTTTAAATTATGTCAGATTGATTTAAATTAAATTTATACAAAAACTTCAACGTTAATCTTTTTTTTTTTTTTTTGTTTGGAGTGGTATCTTATTGAAATTACCAACAAGAATGAAATAACGATGGAGTTGGGAGAAGAGGATCATTACCGGAGAGCCAAGTGGAAGGGAGACCAGCCTGGTCTAGGAGTTTCAATGTTCCACATCACGGCGTAAATTGCTTGGGTCCTAATTTTAACAGATAGATCAACGGCCAATACTAGCTGTACAGCTCAGCTCGAAAATGACTCCAATGAGCTCCACCCATAACCCTGAGGAGGAGGCGGTGGTGGATACACGTATCCATATTGCGGTGGCGGTGGGCATGGTGCGTGTGAATAAACACCGTATGGTGCGGAACTGCACCCTGTCGTCGCCCGGTATGCCATAATAGGTTCTGATACTTGAAATTTCGTATGAAAACAGACGGAGAGCTGAAGAGGTGGGGGGATGTTATATAGAAGCAAGCAACGCTGCATCTACACACTCATCTTTCGTCAAAAATATTTTCTGGTCTATCTTTTTTTGGTTTTCTAAGAAGAAAAAGGATAAGGATAACAAGGACACTATTGCTTTCGTAAATATGTTAAAACAAAATTATTAAAAAACAGTAAAAATGCAAACTCGTAGGAAAAGAAATAGGTTACTTCTTTTCCAAATTTCACTCAGTCACACTCACATTCTCAATCTTTTATTATTCTATCATAGTATATACATGATCGTGATGGGAAAAACCAGAAAGAAGTTGCACCTTTATGATCTTAATTACTAGACTGAATCAAAAATCAAAGCCACCATCAAGTACGTCATTTGCTACATCAGAAATAAGTGTTGTAAGAAAAATACGAGCTAGCAATCCTCCAATAAGCCCAGTTCCCGATCCTTCTCCCGCTCCGTACGCCTGAGGAGGAGGCGGTGGCCCATACACGTATGCTTGTTGAGGTGGCCCATACACGTATGGTGGTTGCGGTGGCCAGTACCCGTATCCTTGTGGCGGTGGCCCGTACCAGTATCCTTGTGGCGATGGCCCGTACCCATATCCTTGTGGCGGTGGCCCGTACATGGATCCTTGTGGCGGTGGCCCGTACCCGTATCCTTGTGGCGATGGCCCGTACCCATATCCTTGTGGCGGTGGCCCGTACATGGATCCTTGTGGCGGTGGCCCGTACCCATATCCTTGTTGCGGTGGCCCGTACATGGATCCTTGTGGCTGTGGCGGCGGGTACGATGCGTATGGATAAACACTGTTGGGTTGGTTTGCCATAACAGCACCTGTGTGGACACAAGACTTTCGACTGAGAAATGTTAAAGAAAACAAAAGACAAACAAGAAAAGCAAACCCTAGACTAAAGAAGATTACGGACAGAGAGAAGATTCTGGAGTTGAAGAGGGAGAGAGTAATTTTTTATTAGAATGTTAAAGGCTAATTGCAAAGGTATTATTGGCCCATTTTACAATTCTTAGTATGCAACAGCCAGTCAAGTTTCCAACGCAGTCTCACCCATGTATACCAACATTTTGATAGATTCAAATCGGATCAAACTCAAGCTCAAACTCAGTTCGATTTAATAATAATATAACTTGAGTTCGAACTCGTTATGCTTGAGTTTGAACTTAGCTCAAATTCAGTTTAACTCATTTTGAATTTGAGTATTCGTTATTAAAACGATATCATTTTATTATATATTAATCAAAATAATATTATTTTGTACCAAAAATTTTAATTTACAAACTTTGACAATCAAGCTCAAGAACCACGGCCTATATACAAACTTTGTAGCTAAGCTCGAAGATGACTTCAATGGACTTAACCATAACTGGACAATGACAGGACACATAGTCAATTGGTGGTTGAAGCTTGGGGATACACATTCCTGCTCCTTCGGAAGACTTATTCTCATCCAAGATTTAATACAAATTCCAGTTTATACCCATTATCTTTAAAAATTTAAATATTTATTCATTTATTAAATTTTATTATTATTATCAGAGATAAAATTATAATTTAACAAAAATATTTTTAAAAACTATAAATTCTTATAGAGATTTATTAATAATAAGATCTTAATTAATTATTATTAAATTAACAAAATTCTTCAAATTTTACTTCTAATCAAAAGGATTAAGCATTTGTTAATACGAAAAATTACACCAATATGATAACATAATTATCTAAATATATTTATATGAGAATGGGGGAATTGTAAGTAAAACATGTGCTCACAAACATAGAACAATAAAACTGAATGTACAAGATTTTTTTAAGTGATTCAATTGCTTGAACAAAAAACTTACATCCCCCGTTATCTAAAGTCCACCTATTTCTTCAATAATATTGTTAGTAGAGTAATCTTTAATTTATAAAGTAAGAAGGGAAGAATAGAAAGAACATTATTGTAAGGCCAATAAAGATTTATTTCCTCCCAAAGTTTACTTTTTTTTTTCAATTATTTTTAAAAAACCTAAATATTCGATATGAATTGTTAAATTTAACAAAATTTGTTATTTTTAAAGTTAAATTCGTCATTTGATTAGTGATATTAAAAAAAAAAAACCTTCTCTTATTCCCCCTCTTATAAACTTCAAAAACTAATAATTTTTTTTTCAAGTTTAAGTTTTGAAAAATTATATTTTCCCCCCTAAGGTCTAGGATTTTTTTCCTCAATTGTTTTGGCCATCAGAATGATCTCTAACCGCCTCTTCCTATTGTCATCCTAGTCATATTACATTGCATGTGACTTTTGACTTTTGAGACAACAACTTAAGTGCCATCAATATTGACATAGACAACCAATCAATGTGTTACCTAATGCATTGGTTGTCATCCTTCCTTGACCAACCAACATATCAATGGTGTGACAAGAAGAATCAGTGGGTCGCTTTTAATAGATGTTTTGTTAATATAGATGTCTTGCAAGATTCACTAAAGAGATATGCATTAAAGATTGACTATCAATTCAGAGTAATTAGCTCAACAAGGTATAAGCTAGAGATTAAATGTATGCTTGAACAATGTGAATGGTGTACAAAGGCATCAAGGTTGGATAACTATGAGTATTTTCAAACTCTAGCGTAGATACTCACAACACATGATATAGAGATCAAATCACATCTTATCATAGACAAACAGACACATATCAATTGGGACAAATTTTAAAAACGATGTTTGTTATGGTGGATAGGATCCATGAACCTAAGGAAATTATAATTGATTTTGCTGAGAGATACGAAGTTGATGAATCTTGTATGAAAGTTTGGCGGGCCAAAAATTGAGTATAAATGCATTGAGTGGTTCATTTAAAGATTTTTTAATGTTACTACCAAAGTTTTAATATAATTTCAAGGTTCGTAATCTAGGCACGGTTCTACATATTAAGACAAAAAAATTCTGACAATCGATTTAAATATTTCATTATGTCAATAAATTGTTTTAATCTAGACTCACATTTGTTCAATGATTTGCATGGATAGTACATTTTTCAATGTGATGTATTTTGAAACGTTATTTATCATTCTAGCCAAAAATCACAATAACCAGACATATCCATGACTTTCAATGTGAGAGCTAAGAAGCAAACTAACTCTTAAACCTAGTTATTAAATAAAACGGCGGAGTCCATTGACAATTATTTCAAATCCAAATCCTAGTATAATATTAATAGTTGTAAGAGCAATTATTTTTCTATCCATACATTATGAATATTATTGTCATCACTTAAAAATGAATATAGGAGTTAAATATAAAAGAAAAAAAGAAAACAAATTTTATACTAGAAGGCAATAAAGACTTATGTATTGTTTAATTTTGAAGGTTCAATGAAGTCGATTTATGATGTGAATCATGAAGAACAAAAATTGTATGATAAAGACATGAAACAATGAAAACTAACCTCTCTCTTTTTTTTTTCCCCATTTTGTAGAATAAAAATTACTTCAAACAACAACAGCAACAATGATGAAAAAAAAATTACTTTAGGATAGTGTTGGACCTGAACTGAGTTGGTTCGAGCTTGAAAATTAGCTCGGTTGGATTTGGTTCAGTTCAAATTTGAATCGACTTCAAGTTAAGAGATTAGACTCTTTTTAAAACTAAGTCAAATTCGAGTTACAGAGAGTTTGGTTCGGTTTGGTTTGTAAACTAGGTAGATGACTCGATTCAGTTCAAACTTGACTTATAATTGGATTTGAATTATATTAAGTAATTATTAAATGACATCATTTTGTTAATCAATCATGAATTCAAATTATGAATCTGAGTCATATATTCTAGCTATAAATTTAAATTATAAATTTGAGCCAAATTTAAACTAAACTCAAATTGAATTATTTTCATTCGAACTGAACTTGAATGACCTTTAATGTTGGCTCGATAAACTCAAGCCAAATTCAAATTAAACTATTCTTCATTCGAGTCAAACTCGAGCCAAGAGGTGTTTAGATTTAGTTTGGTTCGTATCCACCCTTACTTTAAGATGAGTTTTGTTGAATAAAAATTACTTCAAGCAACAACAACAACGAGGAAAAACAATGACTTTAGGATAGTGTTGGACTTGAATCGAACTGACTTGATTTGATTCAGTTCGATTCAAATTTATTTAGTTTGAATTTGAGTTGAGTTCGAGTTAAAAGATCCGGCTTGTTTTGAAACTGAGCTAAATTCAAGCTAGAAAGAGTTTAATTTAGTTGGGTTTGCAAGTTAGATAGATGATTCGATTCGATTTAAATTTAGCTTAATGAGTCATGAATTCAAACTATAAATATAAGCCATTTATTTGAGTCATATATTTAAACTATAAATTCGAGTTAAATTCAAATTAAACTCAAATCGAATCATTTACATTCGAATTAAACTCAAACTACCTTTAATATTAATTAGACAAACTCAAACCAAACTCGTATCAAGCTATTCTTCATTCGAGCTGAACTTAAGACAAAGAGTATTCAAGCTCAACTCGATTTTTATCCACTGATACTTTAGAATGGGTTTTTAGAAATCAATAAGGAGGAGTAAAATTTTACTTTATGTATAAGATTAATGTCGTATAATCCTATTAACAAATTTTAAAAAATAAAAATTAACAAAACTGATAAAATATTAAAATTTTCAGATGAAAGTTTTAGACGAGTCTTTATCATATTTGTGATACCTTGTGACAATTACTTACCAATAAAAAACAAAAAAGAAAACCCCATTAAAAATAGCCAATTTAATTAATTACCCTTTACATTACATGAGAGACAAGCAAGGTTTTTAAACTTGGGCCGGGGTGAAAATCAGATAAAAGAACTTGGCGGCCCATTAACCCGCTAAAGAGATTGAAATCGAAACAAAAACCCTAACCCTAGAAATAACTAATAAGACGACGTATATAACCTCGTAGCACATTATCGTGAGTGGCCTTTATTTCGGTTTTCACAAAGCTGAAGCTGCAGTAGCGCCCTGCTCTCTCACAATCTAGGTATCTCTCTCGCTCTCCTTCATTGTTTGACATAATCATAACTTTATTTTGTTTATGTGGCTTGTTTTGTGGATAGTTTTCCCGTTTCATTCATGTTTAACGCTCGAAGATTGATTCATCTTTGTCTGTCAAAAAATAAATTGAAACCCGTTTGTTGTTGCATAATTTGAATGAATTTATTTGGTATATTCTCAGTAAATCGTGGAATAATCTACAAACAATGGCGGCCTACGGAATGAAACCAACGAAGCCGGGTTTGGAGGAGCCCCAAGAGCAGATTCACAAGATTAGAATCACTCTCTCATCCAAGAACGTGAAAAATCTCGAGAAGGGTAATTTTCTTTGTCTGTATTTTACAATTTAATCACCCCCTTTGATAATTTTTTTATTTTACATTATGATGATTTATTATAAGATTTTCATAGCCATGTTGTAATGATTATGGTTTGGAGAATATTTTTTTCATTATTATTGCTCTATGATTTCGTTTATATGTGGTTTTGCAGTAGAATGTTAATTTTTAACTATGGTATGGTTGGAATTTTATTATTTTATTCTTATGGCATTTGTTTGGTTATGTTAGTCTGTACGGATTTAGTTCGTGGTGCCAAGGACAAGAGATTGAGGGTTAAGGGACCTGTGAGAATGCCAACTAAGGTTCTACACATTACCACTAGGAAGTCTCCTTGTGGTGAAGGTATTGATCTCAAGCTATTTAAATATCTTTGCGTTTCAAATCAGTTGCATGAGTTTCTTCTGTTAATAATTTGTTCTGTAATAGATAGTTCTTCAAAATATGTGCAAGTGGATCTTTTCCTTGATGAGACTTTCTTAGCCTGATTTTCATATGTATAATATTCAGTATGGTTTCCTTAATTGAAGAAAAATGTGAGCATGAAAGAATTTGACACATGTTCCACGGTGCATTTTCACCGAGTAGCTTTAGGACAGAGTTGGTGAATCGATTTTTTATTTGGAGACCCATTCAGTCCTTTCATGCATTTGTATGGCTAGTTGTAGTCACATAATTTGATTTTTTTTGTTCTAACAGTTAAGGTATAAATGAGCTACTATGATTTGCTGGTTAAGTGGTGTCTAGGCCCTCCAGGGGCAGTGAGGGCACTTGTTTCTTTATTTTGACAATGCAGTTGTTTGGTGAAGCTTAATCAACATAGGTAGCACTGTGAATTTAGATAGTGTTTCTTTTATATCTAAAGATAATCTATTTTTGGTTATGTTTTTGCAGGAACAAACACTTGGGATAGATTTGAGCTCCGCGTTCACAAGAGAGTTATTGACCTCTTCAGCTCCCCTGACGTGGTGAAGCAGATCACTTCCATTACAATTGAACCTGGTGTTGAGGTGGAAGTTACCATTGCCGACTCTTAAATGTTGTCAACTTTTATGGCTCTATTTAGTTTTTTTAGTGAATCAGAATTTATCTTCCCCTCCTGCTGTACCGTCTGCTTTGAAGATATATTTTAAATTTTAATGTTTTTGATGGTTTGTTGTAGGCGAAGACTTTATTATGTTTTTCCCATACTGTATTTGACGTTAACAATTATGTTCTATATGTTCTGAGAGGATTTTGTTTGCATGCAGTTTCTTTCTTTAAGTTGATTTTTGGATTTTTAAATTTTGATATTAAACATCATGGCAATCTTCCTTTGCAAATTTGTGTTAGGCTGAGTGGTAACATGCTGTTATTTATTATTTCCAGTATGGTACCAAGAAATGGATTATAGCTGAGCTTTAGAATATTAAAACTTACTGCTGAGCTTTGATATTCTTTGGATGTCGTATTGCTTAAATGATTTAACTTTAATGTTTAGACATACATAATGAGTTCTTGTAAAGAAAATTGTTCTTTTCTAGTAAGTTTTTGGGTTAGGAATTATTAGGCTTTGTAAAAATCTCAGAGGCTTGATGGCCTTGTGTGGTATATGCCTCCTGGTAGCCTTGCATTAGCAGCAAAGTATGTATGTGTGTGTGTGTGTGTGTATATATTGTTGTAAGACTGTTTATTAGTCGGGTATATCCACGGTAAAGGGTATAAAAATGAATACAATTTTTCAAAATTTAGTTATTTAATCTGACTCTGAACGTTGGAATGTCATGGTGCAACTCTTTTATATGCTTAAAATCAACACTTCAGTCCTTGCATGATAGGGTTTTATCCTATTCTCTGAAAAAATCCCAGCTGCAAGCGGTAATATAAGCATCCCAGTTACTAGAGCCAGTCTAAACATATCAGTTGGAGCCACCAGCCATGGTAGCCCGGGGCGGTTGGTGGTGATTGTGGGACAACTTTTGTGCATCAAGGTTGCTCTAAGGTTGTCATGCTATGACATACTGTTGATATGCTCCCCACGATGGCTAGGGTATATGTACTGAGATTAAGATTTTAACGTATACGATTCAATTAATAGATTATCAAACTTGCAATATTATCAATTCAATAAAATTATTTGTATAAATAATATGTATAATTTTATATATAAACAATGAACAAATTATCGATTATATATTATATGTAATAAAATTATATGAATTTATTTTGAATACACAAATAAATATATATTTGATATATGTTATTATATAATTAGATGATTTTGAATATAAGAAAAAATAATATCCAATCATATAATTATACATATAAATATATATTTATTTATGTATTTAATTGGGTATGTATAATATTTTCCTATTGTATTTCAAGGAGCTGAAATTACTTTTATATTGATCTACTACTAGATTTTTTTTAATCATTGTTACGTTTTGGGTGGAATTTGTAGTTAAAGAATTTAAGAGGTGAAAACTTGTAATTTTCCCAAACCTTGGGTGAAACACTGTAACTTCTTATTAGTATTCTGTTTACCTCTTTATAATTTATGGAACGCAAGCACATCATACAATATATTAATTTAAGCTTACAGTGAATTCAAATTTAAATTCATTCAAATTAATGCAAGTATTATTAAAAAATTATTGATAAAACAAATAATATTACCAAAGAGATTAATAATATTATCAATAAGATGAATAATTTTATTAAATAAACAAACGAATTAATTTGAAATTAATCTGTTGAGATAAAATTCCAATTTGAAATTAATTTATTGAAACCAACTAATTCGAATTAAATTCACCCTTATCGTTAAACAATCTCCACGTTCCATAATAAAGGAATAGAGGTGTTCAATATTCATTATTAAACATCATCTTCGTGCAATTGCATGATATCGGAAACACAAATTTTCACCAATGGAGTGTTTGGTTTGAATAATGTTTTATTATCAAAATATGGAGATTACTTTGAAGATAGATTACTTAGAAGATTACTAAGTATAAATGATTATTATGTTTGATAAAATTTGATAAATATAAATAATTATTATGTTTCGTTAAAATTAATAAAAGAATACTATTAAATTATTTTATTTAAATACTCTTGAATATAATTATTTTTAAATATTTTTATATTATTTTTTATAGTAATTAAAAATAAATTTATTTTTATCTCAAAAAATTAATAAATAATAATATAATTATAATAAAATCAATATTACCTTGGTAATATTTTAATATTTAAGGTGAAAGTGGTAATCAGATTACCGCTTATATTATTTGTTACGTCAATATTAATAATAAAAGATTATCATAATATTTTATAATTAATAAATAAAATAATATAATATAAATAATGAAAGATGGGAACGAAATGTTGGACGTGCAAGAGTTTCTCGCCACTGTCGGTGTCGAGAATTGGCTGTCCAGCTCCGTCGCCTGTTCTCTGGCAGAATTGTCTATGCCCTACAACCATTTTCTTTCAAACCCTAATGTCCCTTCACTTCTGCCTTTTTTTTTTTTTTTTAAGAATTTTATTTTCTTTAGTCTTAACAGAGTAAGCCAATTCTGAGGAAAAAAAAATCTACCAACTCTTTTTTCTCCTAAGCAAAATCTACTAACCGAAGGAAAAATTTCTATCTACATTAAATTAAGGCTAAAGGATTTTCCCACTCAATGAGTACTTTTTTTTTTTCAAGTTTTCACCTATTATCTTTCAAAATTTTAAATATTCACTCTTATATTAAAATTTATTATTATGATTAAAAGTAAAAATATCATTTAATAAAAAATAAAAAATTTATCACATTTTCCCTTTAATTTAAAAATTTAACAATTTTTCATATCCAAAACTTGAAAAGTGGTTAGATTTTTTTCCCACATACACCGACGACAATAGTTGGCCTCCCCACCCTTCTTCTATCGGCAGCTGAAGAAGATGGTAGGGCAACCACTTTTATCTTCATTCGACGCTTGAAGGGCAACAAAGTGCAATTTGTTGACTTGGCCACAAAGCTGAATTCGATCATGATAACGAGAGATGCTCAAACAATGCTAGGACAACGATAAGAGATGCTCAAACAATGATGAGAGATGCTTGGATGACACTAAGGAGAAGAATTGCGCAACAGATCTTCAACTCGTGGCCAAGATTCATTGCCCTTTGAACATTGGACGAATTGAAAAATGGTTGCCCTTCCTTGGTTCTTTGGCCACCAATGAAAGATGAGTGGGAAAGATTGGTTTCAGTAGCTGGAGAAGAAATTGAAAAATATTTCAAACCCTAAGAAAGAAATGATCACTTTTCAAACTTTAAGTAGAGAAAAATTATTATATTTTTAAATTAAAAAAAAATATATGATAAATTTTTAATTTTTTTAATATTTATAATTAAATGATATTTTTACCCTTAATTCTATTAATGAATTTTAACATAAAAATATTAATTTGGGTTTTTGAGCAATAATAGGTAAAAACTTGGAAAAAAAAGTAATATTTAGGTGAGAATAAATCTTTCACCCATAAGTTAATGTAGAACTTTATAAATGTTTTGCCAACCAAGAAAGCATGAGTTGCCATAGACACGTCAATTGGGTCAGATCGAATGGAAGCCCGGCTCGAAGCATAAAAAAAAGTCTGGGCCTATAGGGCCGGATCTTGGACCTTTATATTATACCCATGGGCTGGCCCGGTCCGGTGCTGTTTATAAAAAATTAAAAAAAAAATTCTTGCTTCTGCCGCAAGGCAGCAGAAGGCGCAGAAGCAGAATCTGCCTTGCGGCAGAAGGCAGAAGAGAAGCAGAAGGAGAAGCAGATCTGCTTCTCCCAGCCCAGCATCTGCTTAATAATTTTTTTTTACATTTTTAATTAATTTATTTTTTTCTTATAAAAACCTACTAAATTTTTCATTTTCACTTTCAATTACAATTATAAATTTCTCAAACTTTCAATCTCTAAAACTCTCAATCTCAATTATTTTATTATATTTTTAATCTCATTTTATTTTAATTTTATCATTACAAAATATTACAAATAGATCCAATGTCAAATAAATTCAATAACAGTAGCTGATTCCCTTCCTGAGGATCCTCCAAGGCTTTAAGCGAAGAAGAAAACCCTAAAATCTGATTCTAATTTCTTATAAAGTGTTACATGGGCCATCTTTTCAAGTTTATATAGCTTATTACAGGGCCACATTCACAGGGTGAAAATCATTTTAATAAAATGTGCATATCCCATGTTTAGTTTCCAATTAAAAATTTCAATAAAATTTTTTTAAAAAATATTGATTAATTGGGCCGGCCCAATTAAAACTCATTATTAAATGAGCCGGGCCTTGGGCCTTTATATTTCAATAGGTTAGCTTGACCCGAAGGTCTGTTACTGTTTAGACCTTAGGCCCGGCCCAGCCCATTGACATCTCTAAGTTGCCATTATAATTTTCTTAAGCATTATCCCTGTCCTGGGCGCGGCCTCCCTGTCTTTTCCATAATCATCCTTAAGCTCCTCACTCCTCTTGGGTTTCTTAATTCGACAAGCTATTTAGCTACGGCTATTGTCATGTTCAAATCTTGCGAAACCCTCTGTTGCATCTCAAGTTTTGCCCATGGCTGCAATCTGTCCATGAAAGCGAACAAAGCTTCACTCGTTGGAATCTTGAACAACATTTCAGAAAACTCACGCATAATCCCAAACTCAAACTCTCCCCCAACAAGTGAGATGTCACAGATAGTCCTAAATTTTAAAAATATAAATTATTTGTCTACTCATTTAATTCATATTTTAAATATATCATTCCAAATTTTTAAACTCAAAATTTATTAAACACATATTTTATACATTTTCCACATTAAATATGTACTTTAATCATTTTTTGCATTTTCCTTTTTTTATAAATTTTTTAAAATACAAAAATACCTCTTACATTTTCAATTAATTATCATAATATCATAATTATATAAAACAAAAAATTCAATTTTTTATCCTCCAAATCTGTAACCTCTCAAGATAATTTTTTGCTATGATTAAATTTTGATTATATATTGATTTAATAGTTTATTGTATTTTTGTAATAATAAAAAATAGAAAAGTGATCTTTTGCCCAAAAGGAATCCAAAATACAAAAAGCTAAAAAAAATTCGTAAACATTCAAAAACAAACATGTTCTAAATTTCTCTTCCACATTATCACAAACAATACAAAATCTTTTAAAACCTATGAATCAAGGTCTTACGTCTTGAAATATACTAGACAATTAAAACATCATTCTTGCTCACATGAGTATTCGCTGCCATCACATGGTTCCCAGTCTTGCTGAGCATCAAAACCAAGCTTAAGCCACAAGGGTGCTGGCAGTGGTAGACTCGCTGCAAAAAAAAAAACAGTTGAATCAGCAATTAAGTTATAGATTTTAGCAGCAATTACAAAAGTAGTGCAGCATCATATTCAGAGTGAAAGATAGATTAAGAGAGAGCTTCATAATTTGATACACACATCCTGAAAACTAGACAATGTAACAGCCACCGCTGAATACAATTACTGACAAAATACAGAAAATTGGAGTACAGCTTATTATTCGTAATGCCACAGTACTAATGCATTGATTTAAGCAGCCTATTGAATTTTTATGCGATCAATTTCAATTTTTAAGGGAAGCTTGTATAACTAATTAGATGAACCACCACCAATTTAGGAATCAATGGTAAGAACAAAGTTATAACAAAATTCATGTTATAGTGTAAATTCAGTAGTCAAGAAAACCACACTTAATAGGGAAAGAACATTATACTCCAACATTTAAACTCTAAAATTACATGCTTACATGATTCAATCTATCCAATGGGAAATGTCACATATCATGTAAAAGGTGACATGATTATTTGTAATAAAGATTTAAACAAATTATACAAAGAAAAGTTTACAAATCTAGCACTAAACCTTCTACCATGCCCCAATGCATGTGAAAAGAAATAATATAGCACTTCACAACCGTAAACCATTACTCTCCCTAAATTTTTGCAAGGATAAACATCAACCCAATCTTAATAAAATTTTAGAACATAAAAGTTGTAGCAAAGTTAAACTGTTGAAACTATAAATTTCTACAATTCTCTAAAGCAGTTAAAAAGAACCTAGTTTCGCATATTACATTGTTTTGTCACAAAAGCAAAAACAATCATGAACTTGCATTAGTGTAAAAAAAATTGCATCCTTCCAATCACATTAATTCACATAAATTAGAGATGAGCAACAGTGGTGAAGCCTTACTATTTCCAGACAGGGGGAAGTTTTTTTGTCTTCTTGTAGTATCGAGCAAGCCTGTGGATCCTGCTCTCAACAAGAATCAATCGGAACTTGGAATCCTTGTCCTTCCTATTCCTTTCCAAATGTTTCCTAATGGCAACAGCCGTCTTAATAAGGTGGTACAGATCCTCGGGAATTTCAGGTGCAAGGCCTAAAAAACAAATATCAACAGCACAATCAGTCAAAACACAATAGAATTCAAATCAGGTATCAAACTAAAACGTGCAAACTATGGAAAAAAAAAATACAATGATACAATCAAACATCATTGAATAATCACGCCAGACATTCAATGATGTCTAAAACCCTCAGGGACACAAAAAACGGTCAATAACATGAGTCCAAAAGACTTGTTAAAAGCTAGCTTAAACATGGCAGTTACTACTCAATTAAGATGTTATTTGAATTCCTATATATAAAAACAGTCAATAACATGAGTCCAAAAGACTTGTTAAAAATCTTTTCAATCCGAGCATAACCGCAATCAAATACTAATAATCAGGATTCAAAGGACTTTCTACTTACCATGAGCCTTAAGGATACGCAGAATCTTGCTACCAGTAACGCTCTTGACCTGGGCAATACCGTGAGAGTCCCGAAGAATGACACCGATCTGAGAGGGTGTCAAACCCTTCTTCGCAAATTTGCAAATGTTGTCCTCAACCTAGAAAACACAATCCCATAATTTCTTTTTCCATGTTCTCATACAAAAATAAAACATAGCAACTAAAAGACTGTAATTTATTTGACTCACATCTTGGCCAGAAATCTTCAGCCAACTCGGTGGAGTTCTCTTGTAAGGCAAAGCTGAGGACGAAATACCCTTACTGCAACAAACAACACACGCGACCAGTTTGAAGATCAACAAACGCACACATTAACACACAATTAGAGATAAAGAAGGAGAGAGAGGGGCATACCCTCGACTGTGCATACGACCCATGGTGACGGTAACCGAGGTGAAACTAGAGCTCCGTGCTGTGTATTATTCCTCCGCTTACGAGCCGCTGCAAACCCTAGCCTCCTTACGGCTGGTGTTCTATATATAGGGTTTATATATTGTTTGACTGTTGAATCTACTATTTACCCCTTTTCATTTCTCCAAATGACAACTATGTCCTCACTCGTTTGGGCTTTAGCCTCTAATTAAAGCCCAGGTTTTCCCCACTGTGATCCAGTACGGGAACAAAGTCTTGGCAACTCTTATAGGATAGGATCTACTGAAACTTAGGCCTATAGCCCATTCCAATCATGAGATTTTCTAAAGGACTCTAAGTAGGGACGGATTCTATTCAAGCTACTCAAACTTGAATTCGAGCTCCGATAGAGTATGCCAATTTCTACCCAAGGATAGAACTCATTTTTATAAATGAGTAAAGTCAAGTTGATTCGAATAGAGGTATATATAATTTAATTTAAAATATAAAACCGGATCAAACCGTTCAGAAGTAATAGTTTGGTCAATTAAACCGTTGGTAAATTAAAAAAAAAAATTACAATTTGAGTTGCAATATAGGCTTTTTTCAATAAACAATTAGATATATCCCTTATTTTTAATATATATATATATATATATATATATATATATATATATATATATATATATATATATATATATATATTGTACATGTTTATAAATTTATAATTTAGTTATTATTTATAATGATTTTTAATATATTTAAACAGTAATTCAAATTTAATCAAACTGTATTTTTTCATTTTGATTTAATTTAAAACCTACAAAAGTTTGGTTTAATTTGAAATTATTTTAAACTATTTTTTTAATTTAATTTGAAAAAACTTTTAAACTGTTCAAAATCAGACTATACGCACCCTAGATTTTCATGTTCAAGTTTCAATCATTTTTTTTTATCACATCCAAAATTAATACACTCTTACGTTAAATTTGAGTCTCAACTTATTAATATCAAACTAGTTTTTTTCAATTATAATTTAACTCAAGCTGACCTTTGTTCAACTTAGTCGGGGTCAATCCGACCCTACCTATAAAACTGGACATGTTAAACATATTGCTAGGTTTCTCAGTCTTATAAAAGTGAGCCCAAACTGACCTCCTTGTCTAATCTTTTAAGGGTGCAATTGGCACACACACACATCAGGTTAAAGAGTCCATTCGTGAATTCATTTTGTTGAAAAAGGTTGAAGAAGATAAAATATTTTTTATTCATTTCAATGAAGAGTAATACTATGTATACAATTTTATGGATAAACAATAATATATCATCATATAATTAGATAGTTTTAAATTAAAGATAAAATAATATTTAGTCACATAATGATATATTATTGTTTATATATTGTATATATTTTCCAGAGTAATACTATGCATACATATGTTTGCTACACAATTTGAGAACACGTATGATATGTCATCATATGATTAAATATTACTTTATCCTTAATTAAAACCCATTTAATTATATTACAACACATTATCTATGTATTAAAAATGTATATATAGTTTTATTGTTCCCATAGCCATTCATCGACTTTCTTAAGTCTAGAACACTATGTATTAAACTATTAATGTTGGTCAATGATCGGTTTAATAATTTTTTTTTTCCAAATTTCTTGTTTTTAAAGAGACAACACAAACTTAAGATAGTTTGAGTGATAAAAGTGAAGTATCTGCAAGAGAGCACGAATTTGAAATTCATTGATAATATATCAATGTTAAACTTTTAACTTATTTGGTATAATTGAGACCACTCATTAGATCCAAAGTTTCACCCATTTCGTATAATATATTCAGTCCAAAACATGTGATTGTAGGGTTCGCTCCCATGCATGTTAGCCGACTAGTATAGCTTCACCTTTTTTGTGAAGACCTTATAAAGCAAATGTGGTGGAGTGGGGGATGCATATTAATGCTACATTGAATCCCCTACTTTATGAATTTATCTCAATAGTGTTGTCTAATGGAAATCCAAATCATACATAAAAAGGACAAAAATAATAGTATATGTATATATTTTTTATACACAATTTGAATATATAAATTATCTGTCCCCATGTGATTGGATGAACTTTATCTTTAATTTAAGATCATCTAATTACATGATAACACATCATTTGTATATATCATCTAATTTTATTGAACGAAGAATACATTGATGAAGTGCAAGTAAACATGTCCCAAAAGAGTGTGGGCACAACATATATAGATGTATAGTCTTTGTACATGGTTTTTTCTTAGTGCCATCCATCCACCATTAAAACTTTATGCTCCATAGATCCCTTTTTTCTATCAATTCCTTTTCTTTTGTAGCTACCATACAAGCCACCCATTATTTTCTTTTATTCTATTCTGGCTTTTATAGGAAAAAAGAGATGCTCCTCTATTTGATGTTGACCCTATGCTTCGTGAAAGAGCCACATCCCTTTCAGAAGGAAAAAAAATTAATCCAACCAACCGTCAAAAACAGACTTCTCTCCTCTTCAATTAATTTTGTAGTCTATTTGTGCAAACAATATATGCAAAGAAGAAAAGGTTTTGGCTTTTTGCACCGGGGTTCTTACTTTAAGCAAATGAATGATTTTAATAAAGCAATATTTTGTAGGTTAAATATTGTTTATTGAATTGATAAAGTGCAATGTATTGAAAAGTGGGTAATGAAGTTTTCTTAAGAATAGGTGCCTGGTCTATCGGCAAAAAAAACTGAGAAAAAGTCTGAAAAAAGAGTTGAGGCAAGCAAAGCAGATCCTTTGCATGTCTTTGTTTTGTTTTTTTGAGTACTGAGGAACTAGGGCTGGAAATGAATTGAATTGAACCTGAATAAGGGTCGATTTGTTTTGGACTGGGCTCGGTTTGGGTTTATCGAACTCACTCAATCATATATCCGAGATCAAATTTATGTTTATTGTCTTACGCTCGCATTTGAGTTCGTTCATGCTAAGCTCATTTCGAACTTAAACAAGCTCGCTTTAAATTCAGTCTTGTCTTTAGATAGGGTTAGAAATGACATCATTTGCTAAATGTTCAAGCAAGTCGTGTTTGGCTTGTGAGCCGAGCATGACCCTAGTTCGGGTTACAACTTAGGTTTGTTTTTTGTTTTAGTTCCCAGCTCATACTTGGATTCGTGTACGTTATCTTGGTATCATTCAAGTTTAAATAACCTTGCTTCAAATCCAACCCTATGAAAAACTCCATTTGAGTTAGGTCGTGTAAATCGTGGATCTAGTAATAAGTCATACGGCTATAAAAGAACTCTACTCAAGTTAGATCGTCTAAACAATGAGTTCAATAACACATCCTACGACTATGAAAAAATTTTATTTGAATTAAACTATCCAAATTATAGATTTAATAATAGGTCGTATTACTAATATATTAAATAAGTTAATAATTTAATTTTAAAATATTATTAAAAGATATGAACCCATACATGGGATTTCCCACTTTTTATTACTTAAGCTACCATTGAGGGCCACCACTTTGTTACCATCGCTGCTGGTCAGGGGAGGCCACTAGCTGACTCAGGTCTACAAATACAATGGGATAGCCTTGGCAGAACCGAGATCTATTTGTGCCTAAAAAGAAGCAGTGCCCAGTATTTTATGTTGCAGCAGACCTTCTTTTTGGGTTATTCTGGTTAAACCCAACGACGGTTGAAGTTAAATATGGCTTTTTCACAACCTACCAAGTTGTGGGTTAAAACAACGCTGTTGAGCAACCCCAGGTACTCGAAGCTCAATAAGGCTAGCTTTCTAAATGCCAATGCTGAGCTTTGTCTTGTACAGGAATCTGCTCCTCTGTCCAAGAAAAAAGGATTTCAAATTGTCGTTGAATTTGAAATGTTAGGATACTCATATTAGGCAAATTGAATAACAAATGTGAGAGATGTTCAACCATGAGACCGTGATTTCAAAATCCATTGATGACATACCTAGTTAATAAATACGTATATTATTCATATTTTTATATTATTCATGTATTAAATATATTCAAAAAATTTTTAAATGTAAAACATATTAAACGTGTATTTTATCATATTCCTATATTAAACGTGAATTATATACCGTATATTATATTTCATTTTTTTTAATTTTTGGTTAAACTTAAAATATAAAATTGTCCCTTATATTTTTAATTATTTATAAAAATACCACTGTCATTTAAAAATAACCCAACAACATTTTTTTCTTAATTTCTACCCATAATTTTACGTTTTCCTTCTCTGTGGCTTGTATAAAGATTTACTTTGATATGAAGTCTGAAATCTAAGTTTATTAATTTGTTTATTTTTTTCAACTGACTAGTATATTTCTTATTGTAAAAAGAATTTTGATTATATATTATGTTATATTAAGTTTAATAATTTATTAAATACTTTACATTTGAATTGTTATATTGATTTTTAATAGAAGATTCTTGAAAAGTATTAAAATTATTATGATATTGTTGTATTTTTAAAAACATATTATTAACAATGTGTCGTTTTAAACTCGTATATACATATTCCATATTTTTCTCGTATACGAATTTTATGGGGCTTTTTTTACAAATATATTTTTCATTATTCACCATATTATACTTATATAATTCGCATATGTTTTTTTTTGTTTTCGTATTTATTAACTATAATAATATATTAAAATCAAACTCATAACTTATCTGGTATAATATTTATGAGTCTAATCATTATATATAAAATTTTATCTATGATCAATTCAACCAAAAAATTAGCCACACTTGAATTAAATTTTTATATTAAAAATAAAAGGACAGTCGATTTTTCAAAGTCCTTGTATTATTCCTCTTATGCTATAAAATTTAAATGATTACAAGGGGTCAATCCAGTAATGTTTATACCAAAATTAATAAGGACAATTTCAGCATTAATGATAATCGCATGCAAACGTAACCATGATTAATCTTAATTTTTACTTTCTTTTTTTCAATTTGGGTCGACATGAATATTTAATTAAATATTTATATAAAATAGTATTAAATAATTTTAAATTAAGAATAAAATAATATTTAATTATATGATAATATATTATTTAAATATTTAATTAGATATTAAAAATAGTATATATAAAATTACTTTTGAATTATATTGAGAATATGTTTTTATGTTTTTTCTTGTGTAACGAGAAAAACTTACTTAAATCAGAGCACTTTTTTAGGTTGAATTGATCACGTAAAATAGATAAAACCCTAGATCTAATAACTGATCTTATAATCATTATATTAAATAAGTTAAAAGTTTGATATTAATATATTATTAATGAATTTCAAATCCATATTATCTTACTTAATCACCTCGTATTTGTCATGAGCAAATAGCGAATTTGTAATAACAATAATATTATGGGTATATCATCCCCCTCATAGTTTATTTTAATATTAAAAATAATTTAGAGTATATATTTAATAATAGATTATTCAAATTTGTATTGAATATTGTTTTTAAATTGTTAACTCGATCTGATTGTCAATTTGATTAGATTGCCCCTTTTACTAGATTGACATCTGGTCTGGTTATGAAAATATTAAAAAAATAATAAAATTATGTGTAATTTTTTATTATATATTTGATATGTATCATTATATAATTTAGTAATTTAAAATAAAGATACATTAATACTCAATCACGGTATGATAATACACATAAATATATATTAAAATTTGTATTCAAAGTAAATATATATAATATTATTATCATGGTAGTCGAATCACATATTATATTTTATATCAAAAACCTAATTTTTTGTATTGTGTATCGAATATTATATCGTATCATATGAAATATCTTTAAAAAAATAATAAAAATAATAAAGAAATTCTAATTGACATGATATTAATTTAGAATATATCACAAATATCTTTAAAAATTTAAAATTTCTCATATATACAAGATTGTATTATCATTTTTTTAAAAAAATATATCGATCTGTATGAATAATATGTATCATATTATATGATATATATCATATTATATAATATACGTATTATATTATATTAATTTAATATATTTTATAATATAAATTACTTTTTATCTATATTATATCATAAAATATAATAACTAGTATTCTTCAAAACTAGCGTAACTTCCTTTACAAACGCAGCAACGGTCATGATGTCTGCATTCTCATCACCGCGTCAACTAATTTACTAGCATGCAGCTGAACCTCACCGAATCCCAAGCTTTAGTCGTAATTTAGTCCAAAAGGAAAAATCAAAATTTAGTCTTTTCTTCTCTTTATGAGTTTTCCCATACGGTGAGTACACTAGACACTCCACTGAGAAAGTGTAATGGTTATCTCTGCATCTTTTTCTCTTCCTCACCATTCTTCCCCTTTGTCGTAGACTGAAACAGAGAGAATACTAAACACTGATAGAGAGAGAGGCAAAGCCCCAAAAGCAAAGAAAATCAGTGACTAGAGAGATACTAAGATATCTTTTGCCGTTTTTGATCCAAAACCAGACATGGGTTCCAAGGTATTTCTCCTCTCTCTGCTTGTTCTCTTCATGAACCAATCATGGGTAGCTTCTGCAAACGCAGAGCTGAGAGCACTCATGGACGTGAAAGCGTCTTTAGACCCTGAGGGAAGGTATCTCTCTTCATGGAGTATCAACGGCGAGCCATGTGATGGTTCATTTGAAGGAATAGCTTGCAACGAGAAGGGCCAAGTGGCTAACATCTCTCTGCAAGGAAAGGGTTTGTATGGCAAGATGTCTCCAGCCATTGCAGGCCTCAAGCACTTGACTGGACTGTACTTGCATTATAACTCTTTGTATGGAGATATACCGCATGAAATAGCGAACTTGACTGAGCTTAATGATTTGTACTTGAATATGAATAACCTCTCCGGCGATATTCCTTCTGAGATCGGTCAAATGGGTAGCTTGCAAGGTTAGTTGCTGGTTTTGTTGAAGATATAATCTCAGTTGTAATGTTTTAGTATGTGTTGTTCAAAATTAGTTGTGGATTCTGTTAAAACTTTTGAACTTTCTGTATTTCTTGTTTTCATACAATTTTCTGTCTTTCTGTCTCTCAAATGGATGTTCTTTATTTTTCTCAAGTTGATTATCTCTAAGGTTTTCTTTACTGTTTGATGAACCTGTAAAAAGTCAAAAAATTTCTCTGTTGGGATTCTAATTAAAGGTATGAGTAGGCATATAAGTACATTATTCTACTACAAATCTGGCCAATATAAACTCTTTGCCCTGAATCAATGTAAAACAGTTTCTTTTGGAAAATCAACAGTACAGAACTTAAGTAGTTTTTTTTTTCTCTACACACTGGTTTTGTTCCGAGACAGTGAAACTTGTATGCTCCATTTTTGTTCATTCATTTTTGAGTTAACTTCACTGTTGTGTTTTCTCTGAAAAGTTTTAAACTTTCTTGGCATGTTTTACTGTGCATTCAACCTCTGTCTTATTTGGGGCTCTGCAAATGCTTTGTAGTGTTGCAGCTTTGTTATAACCAGTTGACCGGAAGCATACCAACCCAGCTAAGTTCTTTGAAGAAGCTGAGTGTTCTTGCTCTACAATCTAATCAACTCACTGGTGCAATCCCTGCAAGTTTAGGTGATTTGAGTTTGTTAACGAGGCTAGATTTGAGCTTCAATCACTTCTTCGGTTCAATCCCACAAAAATTAGCTGATGCTGCTCTTCTGGAAGTTTTTGACATTCGAAACAATACTCTTTCTGGCAATGTGCCTCCTGGTAAACAAGTTTCCACAGCTTACTTTTTATCGATTCTATATTTAGGTTCATAATTGCTGAATTCTTGAAAAATTGAATGGAATTTGACTTGTTTTTAATGTGGTTGGTGAAGCTTTGAGAAGACTGAATGAAGGATTCCTATATGAAAACAATCTGGAACTATGTGGAGTTGGGTTTTACTTGTTGAAAGCTTGCAGTGCTTCAAGTAGCATCAATCCTAGTAGACCTGAGCCCTTTGGAACTGGTTCAAAAAGGAACATACCAGAGACAGCAGATTTGAGGCTGCCTTGCAACCAAACTCAGTGCTCAAAGCCATCCAGATCTCATCAAGCATCTGTTATTGTTGGAGCAATTGTTGTAACCATAGCATTGTTAACTTTAGGAATACTGACATTCACACAATATCGACGACGAAAACAGAAGCTTGGGAATGCATTTGATGCAGCTGATGGTCGTCTTAGTACTGACCAGTCCAAGGGGGTTTACAGGAAGAATGGCTCTCCTCTCATTAGCCTTGAGTATGCTAATGGATGGGATCCTCTGGCTGACGGTAGGAATCTCAATGGATTTGCTCAAGAAGTATTCCAGAGCTTTAGGTTCAATCTTGAAGAGATTGAGACAGCTACTCAGTACTTCTCAGAGGTGAATTTGTTGGGCAAAAGTAACTTTTCTGCGACATATAAAGGGGTTTTAAGAAATGGGACTGTTGTGGCTATAAAGAGCATCAGTAAAACCAGCTGCAAGTCAGATGAATCTGAGTTTTTGAAGGGACTAGACATTTTGACATCATTGACACATGAGAATATTGTTAGGTTGAGAGGGTTTTGCTGTTCAAGGGGCCGTAGAGAATGCTTTCTCATATATGATTTTGTTCCCAATGGAAACTTGCTTCGCTATCTTGATCTAAAGGACGGTGATAGCCATGTACTGGACTGGTCTGCCAGAGCATCCATTGTCAAGGGCATTGCCAAAGGTCAGTTTCCCCTTCTATAATCCCAGTTAAGATTGCATAATTTTTATTTATTTACTTTCTAAGCTTTGTTCTGTTTTTGTTTTTGGAGCAGGTATAGCATATTTGCACAAGTACAAAGTGAACAAACCAGCACTTGTTCACCAGAACATTTCAGCTGAGAAGGTGCTTATCAACGAGAGATACAACCCGTATCTCTCGGATTCTGGCCTGCCTAACCTTCTTACCAATGACATTGTCTTCTCAGCCTTGAAGGCCAGTGCTGCAATGGGTTACCTGGCTCCAGAGTACACCACAACTGGTCGATTCACAGAGAAAAGCGATGTTTATGCATTTGGGGTGCTCGTTTTGCAAGTCCTCTCAGGGAAGCGGAAAATCACTAGTTTAGTCCAACTTGGAGCTGAGTCCTGCAAATTCCAAGATTTTATTGACCCAAACCTCCATGGAAAGTTCTTTGAATATGAAGCAACTAAACTTGCAAGAATGGCCTTGCTTTGCACTCATGAGTCTCCTGTAGAGAGACCATCTATGGAAGCAATTGTTCAAGAATTAAGCAACTTTAGTAGTTGTTTCTAGTGATGATGATTGTGGCCCTAACTAATCACTGATGATGGAACTTTAGTAGTCTTCTTGCCGAGGACTAAGCTTTGTTGTTAATGTATTTTATGCAGGCTTGCCATATAACCATCCTCTGGAACTCTGTTGTGAACATTTGGAACCCTACAAACTTTGAATGGAAATCACTTGAAAGTTAAAATGTCTAAATGTATTGTCCCTGAATAGTTTCTGTTCAGACTGTTGAATTCATGTTATCCGTTATTATAGGAGGTGCTCATGTAGCACAATATGAATTCCATTTTTGGCAGTTACAAGCCTACAGAAAAAAAAATTATGTATATAAAAAATGTTTGTATACTGATATAAAAAAAATATAGACTGTGAATATACGAGTTTAATACAGTATATCACCTATAATAATGTTTTTAAAAAAACGATAATATTAATTATAATTTTAATATTTTTCATAAATTTTTTAATTAACAATTTAAATATAAAGTATTTAATTGATTATTAAATATAATATAATATAATATAATATAAAATCAAAATTCAATTATCATTAAAAATTATTTAGAGAGGCTAGGAATTTAAATAACAAAAAAATTAAATTTTTTATTTTATAAAATTATGGCATTATAATAATTAATTAAAAATATAATTGATATTTTCGTACTTTAAAAAATTCATTAAAAAGGGAAAACGAAAAACTTAAAAAAGATATAAAATACGTATTTAGTATATGTATCGAATACGGAAATAATTCATATTTTTACTATCCAGAGTTAAAAGCAGCGAAGTCAGCAATCATGGAGGTCACAGATGAATCAAAATGTCATTTGCCCAGTTGGCTCCTAATGCTTTACAGCTTCATGTTTCTTCTCTCAGGAGTTTCTTGTTCTACGTAGCTTTTTCTTGTAAGTAATGAACACCTTGAGCTTGTTTCACTTGACTCTTGAACAACCTGTGCGGCATTTCAGAGACAAAATTATATGAAAAACAAATCGAGTTCCTTCTTTTATGATGACCCATTATTTTATTCTAAACTAAGGATGATCAGGGCTCAAATATCTGATGTCCATGCAATTGAGTGTCCATTAATGCACTAGGATTTTGTCCAAATTCATTTTTAAAGAGGAAAACTTACTTAAGTGAAAATGTTCTTTAAAATTGAATCAATTATATTAAATGAAAAAAAACTTAGGTTCGGATTCAATGAGCAACTCACAACCTCATAAACAAAAGTTTGATATAAATATATTCGAAGGATTCAAACCAATGATTTGAAAATCAGATCGGATTGATCAGTTCAATCGGTTGAATTGAGAATTGACTTCAAATCGGATCCAATTAATATAAAAAATCTATTTTGCTATTAACTTGGTCAAACCTGATCAAAAATCGGGTTTGACTGGATGAGCCGATCAAAACCGGGTTTGGTTTTTGAATTTTTTTAAATTTTAATTATTTTTACGTAATTTGATTATTTTTTATTAGATTTGATAAATTTATAAAGGCATGTAAGGAAAAATAAGTTCAAAAATAAAATAAAAAGGAAAAAAAAAAGTATTTCATATTCATTGAAATATCTTCTATAGATAATAATTTACAGAATTATATTTTTTCTGTATTATGAGATTAAGACTTTTTTTATTTTAATTGTTTCAATAAAATCAAATAAATAATTGTTACTGTTTAAAAAAGATATATTCTAATCTTCATAAGTGTGAGTATCTTGATTGATTTTATTTTTTACAAATTTTTATGTAAAATTTATTTATTATAATTTGATAATAAGTTGAACCAATCAATTCTTCGATTAAACTAATCGAATTGATCAAATTATAAATTAGTAAAATAATTGATTTGATCATTAATCTGATTTAAAAAATATTGATTCAAATCATACTATCATGCATGGGCACCCTCATTTTTTCCACTCTTCCTATCCTTGTGACCCATCCTAATTTCATGTGGCCTTAGACGCAGAAGAAAGATGATGACTATCTCCGTACGTCAGTTATCTTCTTTCTCTGGTGGGTCAATTTGAGTCAGGCTGAGTCCATTCCAAGTTGTGTCATTGATATGAGCATGACCTGGTGGGTCAATTTGAGTCAGGCTGAGTCCATTCCAAGCTGTGTCACTGATATGAGCATGACAAAAAAGGGATGGTTTTGGTTGAACAAACAACCTGTGTCAGGTGATTCCCATACGATACCAGCTTCCTTTTTTGGTTCGCCCTGCTTTTTAGGTTTTTAAGTTTTCACTGTGCACAAGCCTAACTCGAATGGCTCACGTTATCATTATTATAATATAAATTCATATTATAAAATATATCAAATTAATATAATATAATAAATCTATTATATGATATAAATTATCAATAAAGATCGATATATTTAAAAAAAAATGATAATATAATAAATGTGTATATGATAAATTTTAAATTTTTAATAGTGTTTATGATATTTTCTAAAATGATGACATATCAATTAAATTTTTTTATTATTTTATTTTTTAAAAACCCTATTATTCGATACAATACGATACTTAATACAAAATACGAAAAATTAGATTTTTGATATATGATATGATACGTGATTCGACTATCATGGTTCACGATATAATACATAAATCTAGCTAGGGTTCTAAAACCTGGGTTGTGACCATTTGAGCTTGAGGTTCGGGTTTGATTAAAATGACTAGAGATATCGTTGAACTTTCACTAGATGTATAGAGTCTATTTTATGAGTAGCTTGATCCCGATCCTAGATCATCCGAGCTTTAGGTTTGGATTTGATTAAAATGACTAGAGATATTGTTGAACTTTCACAAGATGTATGAGGTCTATTTTATGAGTAATTAAATTATTTATATCTAGTTTTAAACATATAATTAAGTATTCATATAATGTATTATTATGTAATTAAATAAATTTAAATTAAAAATAAAATAATATTCAATCATATAATGATATATTATCTGGTTATTCAATTGAGCAGTCAATTGAAATGAATGTAGTTCCTCTCTTGTAAGATTTTATAAAAATTTTACTTTATAATAATAGGTGCGATGTTAATTCTTTAGTAGACGATTTGAAATTTTGTTCGCGGCACATGAATTCCTCTAAGGGTTTGAAATTTTTTAAAATTATTCTCATATTATGACCACTTTAACCAAGCTCTCACCCTAACTAGACACCTAGGGGTGGATTTAATTTAAATTATTCGAGGTTAGATTGTTCTTAAATTGATTTAAACACTCTTGTTGTATCAGACTGTGCTTCATAGGTGTTGAATTAGAGTTTGTTTTACTAATTTTTTTTCTTCTTTAATAATTTGAACGAGGTAAACTCAATCTTAAGTTGACTTTTGTTTAATTTAAAATCGATTCGAATCTACTCCTAGGTATGTCTCATACCAAGCTGAGTGCAAATTTTAAACTCTTTTTTTAAAATATTTATTCTACATTAGACTTATATTAGAGAGGTTATAATAATATTTAGAAAAATTATTGATAATGGTTTTTATTAAAGGTGCCAGTGGGCTAAGCGTAACATGATCTATAAGGCGCAGGGTTAGCTTGGGTCTAAAGCTCACATATTTGCATGTCTTTAGGGTAGATTGACTCGAAAAATATATAAGACCCATGGCCTGACCCTATACATAGGGTTGGGTCAAGGTGGGCCTTAGCTGACTTGTTAATTTCAATTAAAAATAATTTTTTATAATATAATAATTATTTAATTATTTATTTAAATTTTTTTAATAATTATGTAAACAGTAGTGAACTAACAGTTGGATTAGCACATGGGCCTGATCTAAAGGCCCACAGGCTTAACAAGTTTTGTTACAGCATTAAATTATATTATTATGAATCAAACAATTTTTTTCTGTTTCGGGTCAGGTTGGTTTGACTCATTCACCATATCTAGTTTTTATATATATTTAAAAAACTTGGCCAATTTTTTTATTTAAATGATAATAAATAGTAACATATTTTCAAAATACAAAACTTAAGGAAAGAAAAAAAGAAGAAAAATAAAAGCATGGAAGAAGAAGAAGAAGAATACTTTTTTTTTTACAACAGATACACCTAAAACAGAATTATGGGCTGAAAATTGGTCAGCCTCATATGTGTTATTTGGGCTGGTGTTTCCGAACAAGTTAGTGTTGGGAAATGGCCCAGTTTTAGTTTTCGAGCCTAAACGGTAGGCTCAACCTTACCATATTCAACTTCGAAGTGAGCATAATAATTATATTAGTTTTACATATTTAATTAAATATTTTAATGATATATTATTATATAATTAAGTTATTTAAAATTAAGTATTAAATAATAACTAATTATATAAATGAAATATTATTTATATACCTAATTAGATGTTTAAAACTAGATATTAAGATTGGAGCCGAATAAAGCTAGCTCTAGCTCGAAAGTTAGTTTAGTTCTATTTGATTTAGTTCAATTTCATTTAACTCGAATTCAAATCGAGTTTACGTTAAAAAATTTGACTCATTTTTTAAACTGAATTGAACTTGAATTAGAAAGAATTTGACTCAATTTGACTTGTAAATTAGGTGGATGATTCGATTTGGTTTGAACTTGCTCATGGTTCATATTTGAATTATATTAAACAACTGTTAAAACAATATTATTTTATCCATTATTATATAAAAATGACGTTATTTTAACAATGTGTCACAAATTCAAATCATGAATTCGAACCACAAATTCAAATCATATATTTAAACCATAAATTTAAACAAAACTCGAACCGAATCGCTTTTATTTAAGCCAATTCAAATTATCCTTAATTTTGACTTAATAAACTCAAACTAAATTCAATTTAAACTATTTTTTATTTAATTTAAATTTGAATCAAAAAGTGTTCAAATTTGACTCGATTCATATTCATTTCTACTGGATGTACATAGCATTGCTCGCCCAATTATCCTAGTATTATTTGTTAGCGGAATGGAGCACTTTTTAAACCAATCATGGTGAGCTCTAATTTTGAACATTAGAACCAATGCCAGTAACAGCACATGCCACAGCCAATACCGGCGTATTATTGCTCACCGCCACCTCCCAAAGCCGAAATAAATCTCTACCGTCCGACTGAAAATAAATTCTGATCATGGTGACTGGCCAATACCTCTAAATACTAACCTAGATATGATCCGAACCGATTCAATCTCAAAAGCCAACTCTGCTCGGTTCAGTTTGGTTCGAATTTGTTTAATTCAAATCCAAACAAAAAGATTTAACTTGTTTTTAAAACTAAACTGAGCTCGAGTTATGAGGTATTCAGTTTGAGTTTAACTTTAATTCATAGTTCAAATTAATAGTTTGAATTCGTAGTTTGATTTGGCTTGAATTCATAGTTCGAATTCATCGCACAGTCTAGCTTGAATCAGTAATTTTAAATATTATTTGAGTAAAATAGTATCATTTTGTTAATGAACTACAAACTCGAACCATGAATTCTACCCATAAATTCAAATCAATTTAAGTCGAATCAAACTACAAATTCAAACAATTGATTCGAGTTGCGAAATCTAGTTAAACTTGAATTGAACTAAGTTAAACTCAAATTAGACTTAATTTTGACTAGACAAATTTGAACCAAACTTAAATTAGATTATTTTTTATTTAAGCCAAAGAGTATTTAGGCTCACCTCATTAGTATCTACTCCGACTAGATAGCTTAAGAAGGAAAGATTTGTCCATTTAATTTTATCCAATCGGAAGTAACATGATAAGTTCAGGCCTTGGCATTAATTTTCTAAATATTTATCATTTATAGCTGTTATGCCCTCAATTAGAGAGACAATTGCTTCTTAAAAGTCAATGATCAGTGAATAAATCTCTAATGCTTGTATTATTTATTTGTTTAACCTTTCTTAATGATACACTAATTATTTTGATTAAAAAAATTCCACATTCTTAGCAAGATACGAACTCAAAAAAAAAAAACAATATAAGAATATGAATCCATACGAGGATTATTTATACATTTGTATTTGTAGTTATCCCTAAAATCTACTAGGTTGTCGGTAAGGAGAAGTTTGAGAGACAAAAGTGAGGTATCTAAGCAACAGAGAGGGTAAGTGTTTGAAACATATTAATGGTATATTAAAATCAAACTTTTGTTTGACCATTTGTTACGATTGTGTGATTGGTTATGAGAATTAGGGTTTCATCTGTTTAGTGTGATTACTGAAACATAAATATTTACCTAAAGAATTCAATATGAGAAGATGAAAGAGAAAATTTCATTATGAACGAAGAAAAATACATGATGAAGAAAAGATTTTTTTGTTCACTTAGTTTGAGTTCTTAATCTTATCACACTCTATTTTGCGGCAAATTATTACTTATTTTACATACATTTTAATACAATTTTTATATACAGTCAAAGTTGACAGATACTAGACACGTATACTCATTGGTTGCATTTTCACTACAAATCGTATATGTATTTTAGTAAGTCACTCTACTCCATAAGTTATATTCGCTTTGTTCAATCAGGGTAACAAGTAAGCAAAGTTATAATCGTTGCATTCAGTTAAGTGTATTTAGAATGATTCATATTTCCAATTTGCAATATGCAGTGACAAAGGAGTAACAATTTTTAGGGTATCTTATATGTGCTCAATTGCCCAACTGTCATTCTCCAATTGCCATCAACAATTTATGCAATTGGGTCAGTCAGATCTGTCATGGGTGAACCCAAACCTAATATATTGTTACAGGCATTCAAATGCTTATTATATAGTAATTAAACACAATTAATTCGTATATTTCTTCATAAATCTAAATCATTATAGTATTATACATATTACATATATAATGATACTGCTATTTACTCTCAACACTTCTCTTTCACCTCAAAGGTTCTACAATGGAAGATATTGATGAAAAAAACTTTGCCAGGCTTTTTTCCAGGTAAGAAAATGGAGCATCTAAAGCTAGAAATAAATCTAGTTAAGCTTGAATCACTTTTCCTTGTGGAAATCTGACCCTGAAAACATGCTCTTCACCAGTGCATTTATCCACCTTAACAATCCACTGACTCTTTCTACCAAAGCTTTGAATCTTATTGGCACTTGCAGCGGCTATTCTTGTCACCATCAGCCCTTCTCCGATCGGCAACAATTGGGTTTTGGCTCCACTGGACCGCCACGACCCTTTGCAGAATGCATTGAACCCAACAACAACAGAGCCATGGCGCCTCCTGCCAGATTGAACCGCCCTCAGAATCTCTTCATGGTTCTCGAGCTTGCAATCGATCAGCACAAAATCCGCTTCCTGGTAGCGGCTTGATAGAAGAATTTGAGCATCTCCGAGAACAAACTCAACATGGTTTGCGTCAATGAAGAGGGCTTTTTTGGATTGTTTTAGTTCTTCAAGCCCCTGGAAAATGCAAACTACACGGCCTCCAGTTTGATGAGCGGCGGCCACCAAGGCTAGAGTTGTGGAGTTTGCATCATTGGCACATGCCACAACCATTAGCTGTGCATTGCTACCGGCGGCGAGTGCTGATATGAACTCGGCTTCGTTTGGCTCCTTAGCCTTTTGACCCTGGAAAAGAATCACAGAAATTCAAGTCAGAAAAGACTGATAACAAATTAAACACCAGTTAGGAAGAAGAAGTGGTTGAAAGAACTAAATAACACTCACCATTTTTAGGGTTTTGAGATAAGCTTTTGTGGCATTCTCAGCAGACCAGCAAGCCATCTTTAACTTTATCTTGAATTGACTTGGATTTCGTATAAGAGAGATCCAAGAAGAGTGTTTTTTAAAGGTTATGTTGAAATGTTGATGCCCTTTGGCCAAGAGAGATGGAGTTTATATAGGAGCAGCGAGAATCTTTTGTGAGGGTCCAACTGGCTATGTTAAAACAATCATACATGCAATGCAAGTACAAAATGGCATGAAATTACATAGAGGTGGAGATAACAATTCAACCCAAGAAATTAGATCTTTCATCCATTGAACGAGAAAAGGATTTTTTAATAAAGATTGGCACGAGAATGAGGACAAGATAATTAAATTTCTGTAAAAAAATGACTAAAATTCCAGCAATCGAAGATGAGGATAACTAAAATCTCCGTAATTGAGAATAGGGCAGAGATGAAAATATATATATATATATATATATCTCTCTGACCCACTCTCTCCTTGATTTGTCTCATTTTTAGTTCGTCTCTTCTTTTTCACATTCTTAAAACTTTGACAAACTGAATTACTTTTAAAAATTTTAAATTTTTATATATATGCTTAGATATTTAATAAATATTTTATTATTTTTCTTACAGAGAGGGAAGAGAAAAGTGTAAAGAAATTTTTCTACGAGGACAGTGAGGGGGTGGAGAAATTTTTACTGTAGAAAAAAATTTCTCTGTCATCCTTATATAGGATGGGACAGGGATGAAAAAAGTTTTCTTTACAGAAACAAAAACGAAGATTAAAATATTCGCCTTTACCTATCCAGTTGCCATTTCTAAATCAACCCCCATAATTATTCTATTTGAACTTTGTGCGAATATTATAGTAAATCAATTAATCTTACATTTACTTGGTATAATATTTCAAGAATTTTTATCATAATGTTATTACTATTAATTATTTTCTTCTTCCTCCCATTCTCGGCAAAGGAATACTATCTTAATTAAAGTTGTCTTAATAGTTCATTACTTTATATGTTTTAAAGAGACCTAGCATGGTTTAGTCAGGCTCCACATGATTTCCCAGATGTTGATCTCTTAATTAGCTTTGATGTCCAACACTCAAGTGACACTCAAACCAGGCTCCATGTTAGCAATCTGGCAGCTAGCCGACAAACTCGTAGTTTTTATGTTAATTTGAGATTTATTATTGGAATGGTGCTTAAATTACAAGAAATTTGCACACTGTCCTCTATGGTACGGGCAGTTTAGAAACTCTAAAATCCATAATTAATTTGGATACTTGTATTGGAATCATACTTTCTTGGGGTTGGGCGGACTGTTTTTAGCCTCTGTATCTGTGGGTCGACTAATTTAATTCTTATGGTCTCATAAATTGCTCAAATTACTCCCACCCAAGGTTTTATGAGAACCTAATACATATTTATAAAATTTTAAATATTTATTTATCTGTTAAATTTGATTATTATTATTATTATTATTATTAAAGTAAAATTATTATTTATTAAAAATTTTAAAAAATACTAAAATTTATCTTATTTTCTCTTCCTTAGTTTTAAAAAGTAACAATTTCACCCCACTTAAATATTAAAAAGTTGTATTTTCTCTTTTAGAGTTTGATTTTTTTCCAGGCCACCACTTTCTAGCGATGTCTCTAGGAAGGTCGGCTGCCACCTCCCTCCTCAATAGTTTCTCAATATAAAAACCATTAAAAATCCGATCGAAATGATAGGGCAATGGCATGGAAACCACTTTTTGATCGAAAATTTGTGCGATGTCGTCTTGCCATTTCAACCGAATTTTCAATGGTTTTTACACTAGAAAACCATCGAAAAGGAGGTAGTGGAAGGGTTGGCCGATAACTGACATCCTAGTCATGGGACGTGTGCAATGGAGCCAACAAAGGAGCATTGATGGAGACTAAGTTATATCTACATAAACTAGTCAAGGACAAGAGTTACTCTCTTGATAAGTCTAAGGCAGTACAAAACCAATAACCCTTTGGGGATGTTTGATAAGGGGACTTTAAAGATTACTCTGATAATTTATCTTTTATTACTTACATTATTTTGTTTGGTTTATAAGTAATAAAAGATTCTGATAATGTTTTATTATCAATGGTAATGTGGTAGGTAATGTAAAGGATAATATGATTACCACATTCTCCTTAGGTATTAAAACCACTAAAAATCTAATTGAAATGGGAGGGCAATGGCATGGAAACCACTTTTTGATCAAAAATTTGTGTGACATCGTCCTGTCGTTTCAACCAAATTTTCAATGGTTTTTGCACTAGAAAACCATCGAAAAGGAGGTAATGGAAGGGTTGGCCGATAGCTGACGTCCTAGTCATGGGACGTGTGCAATGGAGCCAACAAAGGAACATTGATGGAGACTAAGTTATATTTACATAAACTAGTCAAGGACAAGAGTTACTCTCTTGATAAGCCTAAGATAGTACAAAACTAATAACCCTTAAGGGATGTTTGGTTAGGGGACTTTAAAGATTATTCTGATAATCTATATTTTATTATTTATATTACTTTGTCTAGTTTATAAGTAATAAAAGATTTCGATAATGTTCTATTACTAATGATGATGCGGTAGGTAATGTAAGAGGTAATATGATTATCACGTTCTCCTTAGATATTAAAATATTATCAAGGTAATTTTCATTTTATTATAACTATATCCTTATTTATTAATTTTTAGGGTAAAAATAATTTTATTTTCAATTAATATAACAAATAATATAAAAAAATATTTTAGAATAATTATACCCAAAGATATTTAAATAAAATAATATATTAATATTCTTTTATTACCTCTAGCCAAATACAATAATTATTTATACCTATCCAATTTATCAAATTTCATCAAACATAGTAATAATTTATACCAAGTAATCCTCAAGATAATTTATCTTCAAAATAATCCTCTAACTTTAATAATAAAATATTCTCCAAACTAAACACCCCTTTAAGTTTTAATATGGGTGTATATAAGATTGATTCTCCAGAAAACAGTATTCTCTATAGTTTGACCCTTTCATACAAATAAATTTTTTACTTACTGTGACTGAATGCTGCATTCTTTCTATTAAATGCCGACATCAAACAGTTTTGTGTACCAGAACTCATAGAAATTAAGAAATATTTTCCATCTCATTCACATATTTAATAAAACTAATTAAAGTTTAATTCAGCCTTACCTTTCATTGTCTATGCTAGCTCTTGCAGGAGACATGTCGAATCCCTCCTAACCCAGGAAGGGCCTCAATGGGACAAGCTCCACAGACATAGCTTAATGACACAAATTGCCAGGCTAAGTTAAAATTTTAAACTAGAACCAGGTTCTAAAATCAATTAAATTTTCCCAGGAAACAAACAACATTTACAATACGCAAGTTGCTATTAATTGTACACAGATCTAGCTGGCTACATTGAAAGATCATATGTCTAGATTCTGCCACCCAGACGCCATGCAGAGATCTAAATCAGATCGAGCTGTTTCCATCCCAAGCACAGACATAACAAATCAAGCCCCATATAAAAAGCTCTTTGTCTCGTGGTCGATCGTGGTCTCTTCAACCATGTGAGAGGTCCCATTTGTCTGATTCCGAAGATGAAGAAATGATAGAAAATAATACAATATACTGTATATACAATTCTGACGTGTGATGTGTTATTGTCTCAGTCACCTATTCTATAAACTTATTTTTATTATTTTCTTGGCTGCAACTGGATTCCGAGAAACCAGTAAGAAAATAAAGGGAACGTGCAGAGAGTCAGAAGATGGCTGATGAGAAATGGGGAGTGTATGATAATAATATGATTAAACAAGTTGTGCCCCAGAGATTCTGCAGCATCCTTTCAAGGGACAATTCTGCATGGCTCTATACTATTTATTATTATGATAATTATATATATATATATATATATATATATATGCATTGTATCTTGTGTTTTGCCATTTTGCATTGTACAATATTTGTAAGAAAGATATCAAGAAAAGAAAATTTCTATCTTTCTATACAGATATGCTTTCAATTGTCTGTGTATGTAAGCGTGTGAATACACGTTTGGAGATCTATTTTTCATAGGGAAAGATCTGTTAGGTCCTCGTGTATGGGCACCATTACTGAAGGGAGAAATCTATTAAGTATCAACAGTTCTTCTAGATATGTTAATTTTAGTTCAAATTTAGAGTCTCAGACCCTAATAGGAAAGAAATTTTTTGATAGAAACAAGAAAAGGACGGGGATAAGAAAGAAAAATATCTCTGTAATCAGGAACGAGCTGGAGATGGAGATATATATGTCCCACCCCACCGCCATCCCTGTCCCCATCCCTTTATATTAATATCTTTGTTTAAAATACTAACATATCTTTATAATTTTAGATTATTTATATTTTTGTTAAACATATTAAAGTAGTTAATATATAACATTTGAAATAATGATTTCGTTTTAATTTTAGTTTATTTTGTTATTTAATATGTTTATATTGTGTTTAAATAGTACGGAAAGAATTTTTTTCCTATGGAGATGGAGATAGGGAAGGGGAGGAGATTTTTTTTTTGTAGGGAGAGAACCGAGAATTCTTGTCATCCCCGTAATAGGGACAAGTTAGAGACGAGGACAAGGAATAGGGTATTCAGTCCCATCCCTCCCCATTGTTGTCCTTAGTTCTTCATAAAGATGATTTTCAACACAACCTGATAATCAAACACATCACAAAAATAATCAAATTAAAGTTGATTTTTCAACACAAAATTTATTTTAAGTTAATTCGATATGACTCAAAATTAAATTGGAACATATTTGGATTGATATAAAACCAATCCAAACTCATTCAAATATTTAGAAAACTATTGCTATAATAAAATTTGTTAAAGATAGATTGAAGAAATGTTGAAGTTCAATTATAGGCGGCAACTAAAATTTTTACATATTACATATATAGTTGTCTCCATGTAGTTATACTTACGTTTATTGTTCTTGATTTTTAATTAAATTTTTATTTTATTTTTCGATAGTGAGAATGAGATTTGGTTATTAAGATTATGATAAGTTTTAAAAGATTTTGGTATGTAATTTTAAAGCTATTGGTAAACATAACAAAATATTATACTGTGTTTGGTTAATAGTAAGTTAAGATAATTTAATAAAAAAAATTTAAATGTTTAATATACTTAACAAAATAAAAACATTAGATAATTTTATGTCAATTCAGTTAATTTGACTTCTTCATTAAAGTAAAGGTTAAAATTGGTTTGATGAGATCGGGGCCTATTAGAAAGTCAATCGGGACTTCTTGAATCTAATAACGAAGCAATTGATTTGAGAAAAACAATGAAAACGATTATTTAACAAAAACTTAGGATTATATTAGAGCAGAAAGACACATTGTATATCCTTGAAGGGGCAATAACTCCGAAGCCTAGTCCTGATTCTACCCAAGAGGATCAAGATGCTTATAACAAGTATTTCGAAGACTCCTCAAATGTCCAGTGTCTCAAGCTGGTATCTATATGACATATGAGCTGAAAAAACAAGTAACCTATGTTGGATTTTAGTCAGTTTTCTGACATATATGATATGAGGTAGCCCTCACATGCAGATTTATCAGTTTCCATTTTCAGATCACCGGTCGTCCATTAGCGCCTGGCTGGACTTCTTCAAGGCTTAAACTCAGTTTGAGCTTCTGCATTGACTAAGGCTAAGGCTTACACCGTATCTATATGACAGATGTCGGGCTGGGTTGGGCTTAAGGCTTCTACAGTAATCAGCCTTCAGACCGACCCACAAAATTCATGAAGCCTATAGTCTAACCCAATATATATAGCATCAGGCCTTAAACAAGCTGGCCATTAATTTTAATAAAAAAATAAAATTTTATATTATAATTATTAATTAATTAATTTTTTAATTTTTTATTAATTATGTAAACGGTAACAAACTAAACTGAACCAATCCACAGAGTTTGTGTCTAGACCCATAGACCATACCTAATATATTATAGCGCTACTCTAGGCTATGAGCTGACCCAACATAATTGACATCTCTGATTTGACTTATAAATAGCTCAACAAATAACGTGTTGATATTGGAGTTAGAGAACTTGGTCAAGTCAATCCCACTCAAGAAGAAGACAAAAAGAAAATGTATCAATTGAATTTGATAAACTATGAAAAAAAGAAAATTAAAATTACTACTCATTCTAGAAATATGTTAAATAATGTTGTGCAAGTAATCTTCATATGTTAATTTTTACTAAACCCAAATAGAAAATATAATAGAAAAATCAAAATAGATCTGACAGTGAAACAAAATTAAGTTTGATATTTTCATATAAGATTAACCACAACAGTAAAAATAAAAACACATTGATATTATCGACACAATAATTTAATTAGATACCATCATAAGTCGTGTTAGACCAAATTTAGTGCAACTCGTTATGATATATATAGATCCTTCAAGGGGCAGGTTGTGTTAGCCCTCGATATAATAAGACCTATGACTTTTAAGTTGTGTTTTCATAAGTCTTTAACATTTTAATATACTATATTATATATTTATTTACTTTTTAATTTTTAAAAATCTTTTATTTTTTTCACAAATCATATTGGGTGGAACCCTAAGGTCTTGACATAGTTAGCATAATAGGTTATAGCCCAGTAAGCCATGTCGAGCCACAGGCTGATCCGGTCCCTCTAATATGTCTAAATTTGATGGAAGACTGATGTGAATGAGTATCTTTAGTAAAATGGTGGCGGTGCACTTAAAAATAATTAAATTTGTGAATGAATCGTTAGGAAAATAGTGTTTCAAAAGTTTGTCCAGGAGTAGACAAGAGAATGTGGAGCTAAAATTCAGCTAGGATTTCATGTGGGCTGGACACGTGCACTAAGTCACTTAAATAGGTTGGGAGATTTTGGGCCGAATTATAGTCGGACATTAATTGTATTAATGGGCCTCTTTGTTGATAATTGAGTTGTTTTAATGAAGCCCAGACAACTCTCTTTGTGACCCCTTCAATTAGGGAGCAATTCAAATTGAGATAAAACTTAGGTTGATTTAAATCCAGTTTGAATTTATAATAGTTAATTTGAATTTAAATTCGTTTGACTTATTTAGAAATGTTGTAGAGGGTCATTGATGAGATAAATTATTTTATCAAAGAGATAAATAATATCACTATAAGATAAACAATATCGTCAGAAAAAAATTTGAATCAAACTCAAATTAAGAAGAAATTTCAACTCAAATTTAACTTAAATCACGTCAAAAGCTAAGCTAAACAGTTCGGACCCAACCTTACCGTTAATATTTTTGTAATAATACTAAAATTCATTTTCCCACCCAAAGTTTGGAAAAATACAAGTTGCCACTCTAAGGTTTTCCATAGTGACAGTTTCTCACCTTTAAATTTGAAAAGTCAGTTTTTCCATCCATCATTTGGTTGTGTCAATAAATTGTGTTAATTGACATGCTACAACCATTGAAAAGACAAAAATACATTTTATTATTCTTGTAATGTTTTACAGAAGTTGAATAATAATTTGTCCACCAATTATTAAATGTTTTTAACCTCAATTTATATTAATTTAAAAAAATTAAATTAAAATTTTAAAAAGTCACGACCGATAAATTAACTAGGTGATGCTGACATATCATATCTCTGACGGTGTGATTTGGTCAAAACCTATGATAATATAATCTAACCAGATCACACTTATCTTAAATTGTATCATCCTAGACACAAGTTCTATCGAAATTACATCAAGATAGTGCATTTTGTCTGGATTACACTATCTTGGGTGTGATTTGGCTCAAATAACACTTGTTCAACTTAAGTCAAACTTGATTGTATTGAAACATCCTTAATGTTATTTTGGTCAAATCACATCATTTCAGGTGTAGTTGGACGAAAATTGCATCTAACATCACTATTCTAGTGATTTAGAATAATGATGGTTAAAGTTTTGATTTTTTTTAATTGAATATACATATCTAAATGATGAATTTCCAAGTTGTTAAAAAAAAATATTTTTTTTTGTTTGTATTTTGTAAGTGTTTGTGATATCTAAAACCCTCGATACGGTAAAGGATTGCATTTATATAGTATTAGTTAGATAGGTTTTAAGGTTAAAGGTTTGAAAATTTGTGATATGGGCATTTTCATTTGTAGAAATAATTTATAATGCCACTTTTGTATTATGTAAAAGTTTTTAAAAAGTGTTATCTTTCAATTTCCCCACAAAAATAGTATCATTTAATATAAATTTTCAACCATAAATAATTTTAGACATTTAATTAGTTTTATATCTTTTTAGGACTCACATATTGGGTAATTATTTAAAATAATCACTTCTTGAAGGGTTGATAAAGAAATAAACTGCAACCATAGGGTTAGATCAATGCATTTAAATTATTTAAATACATTATTGCTTACATCCCTAATCTTCTCACAAAACCCTAAAAATAAATCCTAACTCTATCAAAGGATAACTTGAATTCACATTTAGATTATATTTCACTTAAAGTTTGAAATTAAAAAAAAAAAGGATCATGACATCAAGGTATTGAAATCAATCTTTAAATTCTAAAATCCGTTTATAGAATGATTATAAATTGTTATTAGGTTGATCGTCATCGTTTTTGTAAATAAAGTTTCGAAATGATAACTATCACCATAAATAACCGCAACCTACCACAAGTTTTAGAGATTGTAGCATGACCACGTTTGTGCTCAAAGTAATCAATAAAGATTTCATCAATTCCAAGAATCTCTTTTATGTTCAAATACAGGTTGAGGTCCTTCCATGCTCGACTACTCATTCTCCCTACACTTTACACTTACCTCGAAGTTTCATACTACAGTTGTGTACTGATTGACTACTACCCAAATGGTGACCTCCATTATCTCCTCTGTAAGTTGTCTCACAAATCACTTCTCAAACAAGCCATCAAATTCTTCGCCATTAAAACATTGGTCACTTTGGAATATCTTCATACTCTTAGCATTGTTTATCACAATATGAAATGTTGGCTTCGATGGAGACAATAATGAAAATATCAAAACCATAAGCAAAGAAGGTGACAACAATAGTCGACCATAGATGGTGGCTTACAAGATTGGGAGTGTAGGTTGGCTTGTCGAGGTAAGCCGGTGGTGGTGTGGTGGCAACAATAGTGATGGAGGTCAACTAGATGTTTGACAAAGAGATGATAGATGGTAGGTTCGTGAAAAGGGTGGCTTGCAGAATTAGGAGTATTAGGTGGTTTGCTAGCTAAAGGGATAGTTTTTTCAGTGATGACATTAATGGTAACGAGGTCATCCAATTCATCTCAAACGAAAATATTGTTAATACAAATTTGATATTTAAAAGGATAGTTTGTTTTTTTTTTTTTAATTTGGGGTGTTGTGGTAATTTAAAAAAATAAAATAATTAAAGATAATATGGTAATTTAATTTTTTAATTATTCTTTTTTCCTTAACGGAGTTAGATTTTATAGAAAAGTGTGATTTATGAATACATCGGTTGGAAATGGGTTTTAATACCAAACATTGGGTGGGAAAGGTAATAACTCCCATTAAAATCTAATTGTGGGTTAACCTTGAACAAAAATCCCACGGTAAATCAAGTGAGGTCGCGCTTAGCTTGGCCCTCACGGAAGGACAGAAATCAATCTAAAAATAACGACTTCATAAAGAAGAAAAGAGAAGAGAGTGAAAGAGATAAGAGATGGGGAACACATTTTGCGTATTTGTTGGGTGCATAGACCAGGCCAGTATCGGCGTGGTCGAGAAATGGGGAAGGTTTGACAAGTTGGCTCAGCCGGGGCTCAACTTTTTCAACCCTTTGGCGGGTGAATGGCTCGCTGGAGTTATGTCCACAAGGATCAGTTCCCTCGATGTCCGCATCGAAACCAAAACCAAGGTAATTTGCATTTCTTGTTCTTGGGTTGTTAATTTTCTTTTTTATTTTTTGTTGTTTCGTTCATTTATATTGATAAGGAAATTTGTGAGTGTTTTATTAATTTGTTGTATTTGTATGATCGATTGGTTAGAGGTGTGTTTTGGTTTGGAAGGTTTATAATTGATATCATCAGGATGCCAAAAGACCAATTTTTAAGCTACTACTGATTTTGTGGTTTTTTAAGATGGTAGGGTTTGGGTTCAAACTTTGGGGAATTCTTTAATTAAATTAAAAACAACAACAGTCAAATTCAGAATGTCTGTGAACTCATTTAGGTGATTGTCTAATATGCAGAATGTCTGTGAAACTTATTGATTTAATTTGGGAAACTGATTTTATGTAGGGAAAACATCTTGGAGTGTCATTTGGTTTCTGTTTCTTCATTTATCTATATAAGTAAAACATGATAAAACATAAGGTGGAGAACCAATTCTGAAGTTTTAGAAATTTTGAAATGATGTGTTGTTAATGTTGGTTGATAATATTTTGACATAAAGTGATTGCAAGGGGGTGTTATTTCTGGCTTTGGATCTATCGGTTGAAATTGATGTTTACAATATATATAGCTTAGTTGAACTAGGAAGGAATTTTTATCTGTTGAGAACCAGCTTTTATGATGTTTTGTGCAATACTTACACCTGAAGGACTTTATATTTTCATTCATTCAAGGTGAAGAAAAAATTGTCTCTTTCATAAAAATATGTAGGAAGAAACAAAACCCTCTCCTATCTTGTTAGTTTGTCACTGTTTTTGCCAAACATGAGCCATACTTGTTCACAATAGAATATTTTTTGACATATCGAATGAGGCTCTCAAAGGATATGCTTGGCTTTGAGATGCTCCGTGGAAATTCATCTAGGTAAAGACTGGCTCTGAAGTTGTCATTTTTGTAGGAAAGTGGTTTTGTTGTTTGTTTCTTTTTCTGTTTTTGCCACCATTGCCACTATACTGAAAATATCTATAGTGGGTTCAGATTTTTTTTGCTGTGTGTGTGATAAATAGCACTATGATTTTCAGGATAATGTCTTTGTGCAACTGCTTTGCTCAATCCAATACCGGATAGTTAAACAGAATGCTGATGATGCATTTTATGAGCTGCAAAACCCCAAAGAGCAGATCCAGGCTTATGTATTTGATGGTACATTTGATCATGTTCTTAAAACTTTCATCTTAATAATGTTATATGCTTTCTGTTTCTTCTTTCCTTCCCACCTAATGCCTTCCAATAATGCATTTCTTAGTGGTTCGTGCTTTTGTTCCGAGAATGACTTTGGATGAACTCTTTGAACAAAAGGGTGAAGTTGCTAAATCTGTTTTGGAGGAACTTGAGAAGGTAAATTGATTATTCTCGTACAATAATATTTTTTAATACATTTTGCGCTTAAAAGCTGCATGTTATATTATACGTTTTTTGTGTTTCTCTGTCTATTTGTCGTGATGATCAGGCATATTAGAAGATTTTTATGTACATGAGTAAAAGATTTGGGTTTTGCAAGGAATAAAGTTCTGTCATATATCAGGAAAATTTTAATTCCCTCTTTTTTTTTTGGTCACGTCTTGCTTTGTGCATTTTGCTCAGCTTTAGCTATTAAAACTGCATGCAGAGACAGACCACTAAGGGGTGAGTGGGGGGCTTAAGCTCCGACTAACATCTGGGAAAACTTCAGTTATGCCCTTCTACTTTATGTTTTAACACTAACACCCTTTTATTATTATTTTTAATTAGTATAGGAAGATTTATTAAAGAAATTTAGTGAATCAAAAAGTCAATAATTTTTGGATGATAATATTTGACAGCATTTCCTATTGCTTACCTCTTTGGCCGAATAATATATGTTTCCACCTTGTGTCATTGGGTATGGGCTTTTGATGTTCTATATTCAAATCTTGGATCAGGTGATGGGAGCGTATGGATATAGCATTGAACATATGTTGATGGTTGACATTATACCTGATGCTGCTGTGCGCAAAGCAATGAATGAGATTAATGCAGGTAGTGTGACCTTGTACAATTACCTCGCTGTTTGCTGCATCCAGATGTAATTTCATTTTTTAATTTCCAACATTAGTGAAAAGTATAATTCTTAAAGAGTGAGAAAGATAATGTGAGTATGTGACTATTGTTTTTGGCTTGATAATGTAACTTATGTCTGATATCAGTAGACATAGGAAATAGGGAAGTTAAACGCACAACTGTAAGCTAGATGTTATTCAGGCTTGATATTGTGTATTTAGTTGTTGAACTAGTATTGCTCTCTTATTACAGCTCAAAGACTTCAGCTTGCTAGTGTATACAAAGGGGAAGCTGAGAAGATTCTCCAAGTTAAAAGAGCAGAAGCGGAAGCTGAAGCCAAGTACCTTGGTGGAGTAGGAGTGGCGAGACAACGGCAGGCAATTACAGATGGTCTAAGAGAAAACATCTTGAACTTCTCTCACAAGGTGGAAGGCACCTCAGCTAAGGAAGTGATGGATCTCATCATGGTTACTCAGTATTTTGACACAATTAAGGACCTTGGAAACTCATCTAAGAACACCACTGTCTTTATACCCCATGGTCCTGGCCATGTTAGGGATATCACTGAGCAGATACGCAATGGGATGATGGAGGGTGCCAGTGCTCAAATAAAAATCGAGTGATTTCAGCCCCTGAGCAGGTATTCTCCGAAATTGTCGCCCTTGGTAAGGTGCTATCTTTTAATTTAGAGAGGTTGCATAAAATAGATTGCGTTCAAACTAGTTAATACTAATACAGTTACATTTTATAGTATACTGCATAATGGTGTTCATATTACTGTTACTTTGTTTTCAAGCTGTATAAGCTCTGGAAAACAAGTTTTGGTAATAATTTGTTTGGAAACTGATGATTAATATGATATGCAAGGGCTACAAATATATCTCCTCATCAGTGTATGTCAAGCTAGTTATTTGCCAGTGCTTCAATTACCCAAAAGAAGAAGAGCCGTGCTCTTAATTCTGTTGCAAACTGTTGTTTTAAGACCTCTCAATTGGCAATCTAATTGCCCGGCACTGGCACTGAGCAAAAAGAATCATTGACCTCCACTAACCAGATGGTTCTTGATTGAGAAACATGGTGGCCGGTATATATATTTTCTGGGGTGATGCCGGCATGGTACACAATTGGGTAGAGGAGGTATTAGGGTCAGCCACTAAGGTTGCGTGATCAGATAGAAATTTTGCCACGATAAAATTTTCTTTCCGGCATGTTTGAGTTCAGTAATTGCTTGCATGGTTTGCGGTTGTAGGTTGCAAGATGCAATGTGCCCGGGGGGTGGGGTGGGGAAGGAATGGAAGTATAAATATTTACATCAAACAAGTGGAAGCCACTTTGTCTTCTATTACATTCACGGTTTCACAAGTGTGGCAAATGCTCAAACTTAGACCTTCTCCTTAAAAGTTCTAATATTCCATTAATTTTGCTAACTCTTTGGGTTAAAAACCACTTTATCTATTAAAAAAATCCAAGCACTTTCCTTTGTCAACTATTTCACCAGCCCAGAATTTTCTAAAAGCAAATCCTTTAGCTGAATCTTGTGCTCTAGCCGCCCTCTGCCTGCATTGTAATCCTCAAGTTCCCGATCCTTTAACTAAGCATCCCAGAAATAATGAGCAATCAATTGCGATATTTGCAGACTCTCTCTCTACAATCCCAACTTCATCTTTTCATCCACTCAATGTGGGATTTGATTGTGTGTGACGACAGCCTTAAACAAGTAAATCACATTTTCCCATCCAAGGTTTGATATAAAAACACTTTTTCATTTCTTGATGACATAAGTAACATTTTTTCAATGTAAAATCAAACTTTGTTAATGAAAAATAATTCTAAAACAATGTTACGATGTAAAATTATCTTATGGTTTGTAAGATATTATATAGATTTTGCATTAGCGAATGATAAAGACGAGAAAGTTTAATTTGAATGCTACTTAGAAGTCTACATCTATGGTTATGTTATTAATCTTTGGGAAAGTGTTCTGGCAGAGTTTAGATCGTGTTTATAAGGAAGTTATTTTCTCCAAGCCTCCAAACACCTTTGTATCAGTCTTTATATTTTAAGATGAGAGGGTAGAGTTACAAGACATTATTCTAAATACTCCTAATATAAACATAATTCTAGAGATTTATTTCTATTTTAATTATTCGGTTCGAAAAGAATATTCAGTTCAGTTTAATTCAAATTTATAGTTTAAATCGATTGTTTGAATTTGTGATTCAGTTTAGCTCAAACTCATAATTTGAATTGATGGGTTGAATTCATAGGTTGAATTCATGGTTCATTAACAAAATAATGTTATTTTATTAAAATAATAAACTAAACTAAACTCTAATTAAGCCACAAATTTGAACCATTATGCTATAAATTTGAGTCGAACTGTATTTTTTAACTCGAATTCTACTTGAATTTAAATTAATTTAATTTAATTTAAGTCAAACTAACTTGACCCATCTTCTAAAACCAAACCAACTCGTTTAAGATCCAACCCTATTCTTGCGCATTCGATTCTTGTTAGTTTAGACAATAAGAAGTTTTATCTCGTACCATCCACTTTAATGTCGTCTAAGGGGGATCCACGAGTAAGAACAACCTTAAATATTACTTAGTAATAGAATTACAACTCTAATATATATAGCAATATTGTGTCTCATAGCACAATAACAAGTCTCCCGAAGTGGTTGAGATCATATTTATCAGTATCCTATAATAAATGTTATACATTTTACAATACGATACAATACAGATAAAAAACGATATTAACATGAGGTATATCGAATTAATATGATACAATTAAAATATCATACAATATAATATAATATGTATCTTATAATATGATACATATTACTGGTATAGAGCAATATACTTTTTAAAGAAAACGATAATATAATAAAAGTATATATGAAAAATCTTAAATTTTTAATGGTGTTTGTGATATTTTCTAAAATAATGATGTATCAATTATATTTTTTATTTTTCAAAAATTATATTATACGATGTGATACTCGATATACAATATAAAAAATTATATTTTCGATACGTGAAATAATACATTCAATTACTATAGTTGAGATGCTTTTCCTTGAAGCAAGGGAAGAAATTGAGTGAGTGATGAATATTTTGAGGCTTCCAAGGGTGACTAGCAAATTTCAGCACAACCTCTGTTTAAACACAGCCCTGCATTCAACAAGAGAATTGCAAGGGAGACGATCAAGAATATTTTGCAATAGGTCATCTGAAACAGAGATCTTATTTTACTTATGCCTTATGGATTCTGAGTCCTTACAGTTGCCACTTACCTTCAGGATTTTCAATCCCGATTGACTTGGAAAAAACTGGAAGCTTCAGGATTTCCACTTTCCAGTTTTATTTGACATGGCCAAATTGGCAAGGAACCTTGGATTTGGAAGGCATGTGGCATTAATTGGCATCACATATTCCTGGTAGGAATAGGAAAGACACCATTAATTGAGGTCATTTTAAACTGGTATTCTTTCGCTATAAGGACTCTACTTCAAGTCTCTACAAAAACCAACATCCAATCACAAACCTTACAGTTTGTTTCCAGCATCACAAGAAGAAGAAGAATTAACAAGAAGAAGAAGAAAGAAGATGGGTCTGAACAAGGCAATGGCACCACTTTGCGTAAAGGGTTGTGGGTTCTACGGGTGTCAGGAGAACAAAAACATGTGTTCAAAGTGCTACAAAGAATTTCTCAAGGCAGAGATAACCAAGGATGAACCCAAAACAGTAAACATGGATAAAAATTTGCTCCCAAACATGCCTTCTGATTCAACTTCCGGTGAAACGAAGTCGGACATTCTGAGATTTGAGCCAGGTGGGTCAGGTGAGTCAGGTGGGTCGAGTCCAAGTGTGAAGAACAGATGCAAGAATTGCAACAAGAAGATCGGTTTGATGGGTTTCAGGTGCCGATGTGGGGAGATGTTTTGTGGGGTTCACCGATACCCGAAAGAACATTTCTGCACTTTCGATTTCAAGAAAGCTGATCGAGAAATTTTGGCTAAACAAAATCCACTGATTAATGGTGATAAATTATCAGAGAGGATTTGATCTGATTCATGGCTGTTTCAGTTGGAAATTTTCTAGGATTTTTCTTTTTTAAATCACCTTGTGTGGTTTCTGCAATTACTTATTAGATTGATAACAGTCTATACCAAATTTTTTCAACGAGGCTTGATGGTCGTCAACCTAGGGCTGGGATCTCAACAGAGCTGGTTCAGATTCAAAATTAATTCGATTTCATTCAAATTTATTTAAATTAAAATTAAGTGAGAAAGTTTGACTTATTTTTTAAATGAAACCAAAGTAAAACTAAAGTGAATTTGATTTGGTTTGACTCATAAGATAGATGAATGGTTCGATTTAATTCAAATTTTGTTTGTAATTTGATTCAAATTGTGTTAATTAGTTATTAAAACTATATTATTTTATTTATTATTAGGTAAAACAATATCGTTTTATCATTAAGTCATAAATTCAAACTATAAATTTACCCTCTAGATTCGAATCATAGATTTAAGTTAAAATCGAATCAAACTTGAATCTAATTATTTTTATTCGAATCAAACTCAAACCCTCCTTAATTTTAGCTTGATAAATTTAAGTTAAATTATTTTTATTTAAATCAAATTTGAGTTAAACGGTCACTCCTACTTGTATCCAACAATAATCATCATGTTTTACCTCAAAAGGTTAATTGCTTGACTACATAAAATCAATATAAAAAAAAAAATTCAATGTCCAAAAATATATATTTGAGGATCCTAGGGATTCACTTGGGTAATTAAACAAAATACCGTTAGGGGTGTTTAGTTTGGGTAATATTTTATTATCAAAATAAAAAAATTATCTTGAAGATAGATTACTTAGAAGATTATTGGGTATAAATGATTACTATGTTTGATAAAATTTGGTAGGTATAAATAATTATTGTATTTGGTTAAAGGTAATAAAAGATTACTAATAAATTATTTTATTTAAATGCTCTTGAATATAATTATTTTTAAATATTTTTATATTATTTATCATATTAATTAAAAATAAATTTATTTTTGTCTTAAAAAATTAATAAATAATAATATAATTATAATAAAATTAAGATTACATTGGGAATCTTTAAATACCTAAGGTGAAGGTGGTAATCAGATTATCACCTATATTACCTATCACGTCAGCATTGGTAATAGAAGATTACTGTAATATTTTATTACTAACAAACCAAACAAAGGAATAAAAGATAGATTACCAAGGTAATCTTAAAAATCAGGAACCAAACGCCCCCTTAGTGAAATATCAGGATTTAACTAGTATGATTTCTCTCTTATGTGAAAAACTTAGAGTAATTAACTTGTGATTGAATAGTGAGATACTATAATTAAGCAAAATCTTGAATTATTCGGTGCATTGATTGTGGGTTCAATGACTACGCCCTAGGGTTTACTTGTCTGGTGAAGTTGAATTGAGTCATGAGCATAGTTATCAGTTTCTATGGTACACAATAAAGTATATATATCATACAATAAGATATATCTTATTGATACAGGTCAATACACTTTTTAAGAGAAAATGATTATATATTAAAAATGTAAACGAGAAATTTTAAAATTTTTAAAAATATTTATGATTTTTTTTAAAATGATAATATGTCAATTAATTTTTTTTATTATTTTATTAATTTATTTTTAAAAAAATATATCATTTAATATGATATAAAAAATTATATTTTTGATATATGATAAGACACACAATTCAACTCCCACTCGTGAATGATTATCCCTTAGACATCGTTATTTGAAATGAACAAGTCGCCCAACCCGTTTGAATCCTAATTATTACCCTTTTTTTATTTTTGACTTTTACCCTAATTTCTCTTCGACTAAGCTATGAGATTTTGTTCTAGACTTAATTTAAAAAGGTTTTAAATAAAGATGTCAATTGACGATTGTATCAGTTTATTCTGATGTGACCCATCAGGCCCACAAGCCAACCCAAGACTCATCACTTGACGGGCTTCGTGACAAGTCAATCTAACAAAAGCACAAGGCCTGAGGCACAATCTAAAACCTTTAGGAGCATTTCTTTATGGGCCTTAGTGAGCAGTCCATATGTTTTTGCGAGCCGACCAATTAAATTAAATTTTTTAATTTTTAATTAATTTTTAAAATTTTTTGACAAAACATGTTGAGCTAACTTATTATGAGGCGTTTGATTTGGGTAATATTTTATTATCAAAATAGAAAGATTACATTGAAGATATATTACTTAGAAGATTACTGGATATAAATGATTAGTATGTTTGATAAAATTTGATAGGTATAAATAATTATTATGTTTGGTTAAAGATAATAAAAAATTACTAATAAATTATTTTACTTAAATGCCCTTAAATATAATTATTTTTAAATATTTTTTATATTATTTGTCATATTAATTAAAAATAAATTTATTTTTATCTTAAAAAACTAATAAATAATAATATAATTATAATAAAATCAATATTACCTTGGTAATCTTTAAATACCTAAGATGAAGGTGGTAATCAAATTATTACCTATATTACATGTCACATCAGTATTGGTAATAGAAGATTACTGTAATCTTTTATTACTGATAAACCAAACAAGGGAATAAAATATAGATTATCAATGTAATCTTTAAAAACTGGACTCAAACGCCATCTTAGTCTTATCTCATGATTCGGGATGCAAACCTTTTTTTTTGTGTTAGGCTGAAGTGAGCCATGCCAAAATTCTCATGCTCGTATCAGGTCGACCAATTTGACAATTCTAACTTTATCAATCAATTTCATTGTACTTTAAAAGAAAATAATTAGAGTAAACTTTCAAAAGAGTTTTAAAGTAGTACTATATATATACATATTTTTAGTATATAATTTGAATATATAAATGATGTGTCATTATATTATTGGAAATTATTTTATCTTTAAATTAAAATCATTCAATCACATAATGATATATTATCTGTGTATTTAAATTGTGTACCAAATAAATACACATATTTTATTGAAAGGTTTATTTGTAACCATTTAATTAATCAATTTGGATAACCAATAAAGAATAATACGATATGGGAACCGAAAATTTAGCTCCAAATTACCGGCTCAATTCTCAATTAAATCAAACATATAATATATCACATTAAAGCCCTGAATACCATATGTTAAAACTTAAATTAATAAATAAATGATTAATTAATTTTATGTACAAATTTATACATCTTTGTCTGATCGATCTGTGCATTGGTCGATCTGCACAGATCTATACATCACATAGATCAATCATTTTTTGATTTGTGGCCACCGTCTTTGTTTGACTTCGTTCAATAGATAAGAGGAAGCATCGATAGAGAAGAAGGTATGGGAGCTCCGTTGGAGAAAGAAGGGAAAAGAACGAAAACTTAAAGAGAAAAATGTAACTTTTTAAATTTTAAATTGGAGATAAATTATGAGTTTTTAAAACTAAGATAGAGAAATAAGATAAAATTTTATCTATTTTATATTAGTGGTTAAATGAAGTTTTTACGTTTACAATTAATAAAAAATTTTAACAAAAATTAAATGATAGATAGATATTTAAATTTTCAAAAAATTATAAAAATTAATTTGATAATGCAATGAACCTTCGAAGAGAACAAATCTTTTGACCTCAAGTCAATAGGGGCATCATGGGCCTGGGCGAACACCGAGTACACTAAATCGTCAATCTAGATCCAAATGATATGAGATAAATCAGCCCAACTCTGATTACTTGAGTTTGTTTGTCACATTTGGATTGTCATCAATTCGCCTGGTTTTATATTAAAAAAATTAAGTAATATTAGCCCACTAATATTCGAAAATTTAAAAATAATAATGTACAAATAAGTTACAATAATAACTTTATATATATATATATATATATATATATATATATATATATATGGAGAGAGAGAGAGAGAGAGAGAGAAATGAGGAGGGTTTACAGAACCCACTTATGTAGGAATTTAAATAATATTATATACATCTAATTTTTAATATTTAATTAAATATTCAAATTAATCATATGATGATACATTATTTAGATATTCAATTGAGTTCTCAAAATAACCTAATTTTATTGGTATAAAATTTTCATCCTTGTGTTCTTAAATAATTTGGGAACCGAGAGGGGGAATGGAGGGAGCCTCATTGCCTATTGTCATCCCTAAATCAAACCTCAAAATTCTAAGGTAACCCCAATCCAAATTAAATATAACAAGAATAAACAAAAATTAGCCCATTGGACTTCATTTCCTTGTGGTGGATAAGATAAGAGAGTTGGTTTGGTTTGACAAGAGTAAGGTTGGATGTGGTTCAACCTTCAATCCAGATCAGGCAGGATTAACTTAACTTGATCGAGTCATCCAAAAGTTGTTAGTAGATTTATTTTCTTTATCGGTTTTTTAACTTTTTTTCATTTTCAACAACTTTTTGACAACTTCTCTTACAAATTCATTACTAATCGAACAAACAAAACTTGATCTTATGGTAACTATTATAGATTTAAGTTAAATTAAGTTAAAACTAGTCTTTGTCTAAAAGTTTAAGGGTGTTCGGTTTGTCAAGTTTACGATTCTAAAAAATCTAATATAAAATAATACAATTTTATTTAATATATATTAAAACGATATCATTTTAATAACAAGCAAAGCTCAAAACTCGAACTCAAACTTAGTTCCTTTGAAACCAATCGAGTTTGAGCTCAAATTTGATTCTACGCAAATCAAAATAAACTTAAGTTTGACTCAATTTGAATTCAACTCTACCCGTAACCCAAGAGGAAGATAAATACATAAAATTATATAATTAATCATCCCCAAGATAAGTCAATTGTTTCTAATTAGTAATGATTAACCAGAAATTACCCCCACTAATCCAGCCCCATCATATTTCACTCTGTCCCTGGACCATTAAAAGTGGTCCAGTGAGAAAAATTGTCTGCCTTCTAATTGCATTTAATATTAGATTTAGGTACAATTAAAAATATCTTTAGCAATGATGTCATTAGAGGAATATTAGGGAATTATAATTAGTTAATTTGGTTAATAAGTGTAAATCATGATTATCAAAACAGAAATTTGGGGATTAGATGGGTGGGCCCTTGGCCATTGATTTTGTTTTTCTGGTTTAAAATTCTAAATTATTGAGCAAAAAATAATGATTTTGATAAGTTGGTGTAATTCAAGCTTTATATGAGTACCCAATGTCACCAGACAGGCTTCTATTCTAGAAAAAGTTCAAAGGCTTTACTTGAATTCATGATAATCGAATCGTATATTATATAATGTATCAAAAATTTTAATTTTTTATATCGTATATCATATTATATGATATATATTTTAAAAAATAAAATAATAAAAAATTATAATTAATATATCATCATTTTTAAAAATATCATAAATACCCTTTTTGGTCTTTGAAAAGTCAATTATTTGGTGCCCGAAAATTACTCTTTTTAATAAAGTATATTATATGCCTATCAAACTTTGCGAGCCTGAACTGATCCCAGATGACTTGGGTTTGAAATCTACCATTTGACTTGATTCATATTCGATTATCTTGAATTTCGATCAATAGATTTAGTTTTATTTTTTATTTTTAAAACTAAACCAAATTTAAACTGAAAAGAGTTTAACTTGATCTAATTCAAAAGCTAGGTGAATAACTTGATTCGGTTTAAATTTGACTCATAACTCGATTCAGATTATATTAAACTATTATTAAAACAACATTTCTTTTCTCATTATTAAATAAAACGATATTGTTTTGTTAATAAGTTATTAATTCAAATCGTAAATCCGAACCACAAATTTGAGTCACGAATTTGAATCATAAACTCGAGTCAAACTTGAACTGAATTATTTTCATTAGAGCTAATCTCAAACAACTCTTAATTTTGACTAGTCAAACTAAAATTAAACTATTTTTCATTTGAATTGACTTCAAACTAAGAGATGTTCACAGTCAATTCAATTTGTGTCAACCCCTAGAACTTCATGCCCAGACAAAAAAAAATTTAAAAAAAGGCCAACTGCATGTGAGGTGAATCAAACACCATGATTTAACATGGGAAGCTAAATTATTCTTGGATAATTCATACTTATTAACCACCACTATCCATAATTTCATACCTTTAAACAATCATTATCCATCCTCCTCCTCTACCCACCAAAAATAAACAGAAATCAAATACACCTAATTTACCCTCATTTTTTTCAATTGAATTTTCTTCAGGTGAAAAATTAGTTACATGATGTGAATTTTCAGTAGCATTAAAGTCACAAAAAACTGCACAAGTACAGTAACCCATTTCTACATCATCCATCCCACATAGCCTTACAAGAAGGGATTTCAATTTCAAATACTGTCAAGAGTTGGTTCTTGTATAAGTGATAGTAAAAAAGAGAGATGATGAAAAGAGAGATGAATGATGGAGGATGATTGAAAGTGAGAAGATTCTTGTATAAAGAGAGTAGTGTTTCAGTACTAATCATGTCACTTATTCCTTTTGAACAAGAAGATGAGTGGAGAGAACAATGAAACCATACCATACGATTGAAAAAGCTCTCCTTCCTGGTTGGTAAGCTGTCAACATTACTGGCCCTGCCGACACCATCCTTCCTGCATATCTCCACCAAATTGAGTAGCAAAGGTAAATACATTTAATTCTACTCAAACTTAACCACAAAAAGTGAAAATCCAACTCATTTTCACATTTTGCTTGATACAGTAATGTTATTTCACCTTTGCTGATAGACAAAAGGTGGGTTGGGTGGGTAGGCGAATCTAGGGGGGGTGGAGGTCGTGATGTCCAAAGCTCAAACTGTTGTATGGCGCCTCCTATGATAAGAGGAAATTATGGAGTATGGTTTTTCAAAAAAGGAAGGAAGAAAGAAAATCTACCAAAACTACCATTAAAGGTCGAACACAGGGCTGTTGTGGTGTCCAAAGCTAAAACTGTTATATGGGGTCTCCTATGATAAGAGGAAATTATGGAGTATACCAAAACTACCATTAAAGGTTGAACACAAAACATGACAATCATCTGAACACTAGAGTCCTATACTAGAACATAATAATAGCAAAGAACTAAGTAGCCCATTTGCTCTTTTATCATCCATCTGTATTTTCACTTCGTAGTTCCCTCTTCCATTTAATATTGTTTCCATCTTCATGGTTTATGTGTAACACAGGGAGTAGATTTTAATTTTTCACCTGCCATAAACTGAATTTTCATGCATTCCACCACCATTGTTCTGCAAGTGATCGGAAATGGAAAGAGGCAAATCATTCCAAGCATATGCCTTTCTTTTTTTTCTGTTCTCATATGTCTTAGGAGTTTCAATGACTGTAATTTGGGGACAGCATGGAGACTAGGATCAAGGAACATACGTTAACGCTTGCAAGTTAATGCCACTAAGTTATATATGCTCAGACAGCCACTCTAAACACAAATCAAAGATCCAGCCTATACATGTATTCAGCATTGTGTATAATACAAAATGTTTTAACAAGGTCCCAACCACGGTACTTCAACAGCCTTCTAAATTTTTTAGCAAACCATTATTATTTTTTACTCCTAAAATTTCAACATTAGCCCTAGACCTTGCATGAGGATTAAAAAAACTTCAATGAGTATACACATTACCCCATGATAAAGAAGTCATTACCATTGTAACGACCAACCTGCTGAGTTATAGTCAAAAATATTTTCTGAAATGTAGAACCTGAAAATGCAATCAAGACCGTTGCAATATCCAAATCAGCCATGGTATGTGCCTCCTTATGCCGACAAGTCTCCTTGCTTCTGTTTTGCTCAATACTTTTTTAGTAATCATGGTTACTCTAACAGAGCCCTCCTCGATTTAATTTTCAACCTTGACATCAGAAGTTAGAAAAAAGGTCGCATAAAAAATGTCAAAATGTCAAAATTATTTACTACTGAAAAAAGAAGTCACTGGATTTGATGTGCTATAAGCCTAGCACAAAACAATAAACAAATAGATAAATATTAAAAGCAATGAAATGATGGGAAAGAAGGCCCCCTTGTCCTCACTTTTCTTTGACTATGACAATTAAAGCACTGAGATGGACATCCACTTCGACTGGTGGGGCTCCACGTTTTAGAAACAGACACCTTAGGTGATTCAGCTGAGTTATATACACCAAGAAGTGCTGCTTCGGCAACAAGGATCTGCTCTTCATTTCTTCCGAGGTTGACCCACGTCAAAAACCAAGTCTGATTTGCCATTTTCCCAACCGGTTCAGGCAAGCCCTGGTCTACAGCAAAAATATACAGTTAGATATTCCAGAACAAAACTATTTTGGTGTCATTTTGCAATATCTTCTACCAACAATTAATCTTATAATACTGTCCACTCCAGTCCAAACATTTACTGGTCTCTTGCTGTGGTCACCAAACAGTGAAATATGCAACATGACAAATTTCAGATATTCTGTTCCTTTCAATGCTGTTATGAAGAATTCACCAATTATTAAAAGATTCAACTTTAATTTTTATTCAATATTCTGAGAACACAGATTATAAGGGTTTTTTTATGTTGGTTACATATGCTCTACGGTAGAAATCAGAGAAAAGAAAAAGGATAAATTCCAAAAAGATGAAAGAGTTAATAGGACAATAGAAGACTCAATAATGAAGTGTGGGTCAACTAAATGCAGCAAGAAGCTTCCTAGGAATCAACTAGATAGATAATCTCAAAACAGTGCCTTAGTTATTAGTCAGGAATGTTGGATCATGAATTTGGAAAGGTTCATGCCTGTCCGCAATACTTTTACAGTGGGTGTTAAGAGTTATGATAGATATTGGATGAGTCACAATCTCTAGGTACCGAATTCCTCTAATTCTGAATCTGAGGACATTAGGACATGGTTGAACAGGCTATAATGTAAAACAATAAAACTATACGTACACGCATTTGGTACATAATTTGAGTACATAAATAATGTGTCATCATGTGATTGAAAGTTTTTAAATTAAAAATAAAATAATATTCAATCACATAATGATAAATCATCTGTATACCTAAATTGTGTACCAAAAATGTATACATATAACATTGTTCAATGTAAAATTGTCTTATTGAGACCTAGAAGTTGTAAAGTATATAAAGTGTAATGTAGCAGCCTATACAAAGAATTATGGATGCCTTCTCCATAGTCAGGCAAGCTCTTCTGGTATCTGCCCTAAAACTTCTTGAGAACATATACGATAATCTTATGCCAAAGAAGTCTTTGTGTATTGAAGTGTGAGTATAGCATGGAATAACAGAACTCCTTCTAATCAAAGAGTATTCCAGTGTACGGCTCAAGCAAAGCATTTAAACATGTTGTCTTAGGGTCATAAGACAACTAGAGCAAAATTCAAAAACACAAGTAATAATTGAAGACCAAAAAAAACCTACTAAAATTGACAGAGAAAAAGTAACATTTTTCCCTTTAGCTGAGATTCTAAATAATATATAGCAAGATTAAAGGCAGTAGATGATTGTGCTCATGATATAACTAGCTGTGCCCTCAATGGTGAAATCAAATGTTCACTTGCATAATGAGTCTATCCTCATTTATCAAGAAATGCAACCAAAAATTTAATTACAATTTGGGAGTAAAATGAAGGTAATAACTTCAAATTGGGAAAAGTGTCGTGAAGCCACATCTAGGCTTTCAAAAAACTTAAAACTAACAGAGAATATCAACCTTCACTTGCACTACGTGATATCACAATTTGTAATGTCTTTCTTTATATCACAAAATCATAAGAAACCACAACTACAAGATTTTTGATCACCTATATTAGCCAGTATCCTTTTATAATCACTGATGTGATGTATAATGGTATTAGCTTGAAAGAAGAGTTTTAAAATAAGCATTACATGTTTAAAATTCTTAAAATAGGATCAGTCCTTATCATGTCTTCAACATCCAACCATCTGCTTCCCTTAATTTAGCTAATTTTACCTTTTGGTTTAAATCAAATTCTTACCTAATCTCTTTTTATTGATTCAGACAATTGGACATGCATCTCTGTTGGTCACCATTTTAGACAGAAAAACTTGTAATATAGTTCCATTTTATCAGAGTAGAATCTGTGCAGCAACACGCACACATTGATTGATGCTTGAGGCTATTATTCCATTGATAGTCTTCAACAAATGAAAAATTACTCACCATTTCAAAAAATGTAAGCAGTGTGATTTATCAGGAAGGCATCTACCAGCGGATTGTAGAAGATGACCTTATATTGTCTAATCAAAAGAACAGCATAGATATTAGACACACAAAGGAACATAAATGCAGAAATAAATGGCAGACAAATCCGGCAAGATATTCATTCTGGTCAGTATTTCAAATAAACATTCATTTTGAACTCATAAGCATGAAATATTAACAAAAAGTTACAAAATAATAAAATATACCTCTAACATTCTAGCACAAAGTTCAACATCCTTCCTGTTATGATCCTGAGCCTTTTTAATTTTATTTTTATAAACAAGGAAGGTTCTCTTCTCTACAAACTGTGCTGCAGGAGATGTCAAATCCATTCCTACATATATCTATGCCAGCAATACCTCTCTAAATCCTCTACTATATAAAGTTGGACAAGAGAAGAGCAGTGGAAAAATCATTCAATAAATCCTACAGCTTCATAAGTTTACAGGAGTCAAAAAGAAAAACATTACATGGATGATGCATCAGCAAAGACTTCATTGAGCATGTCATCCTCATAGCCTGATGTAGCAAAGAGCTCTGCATCCTTTTCTTCCTCATTAGAGAAATCCCGTCTTTCAAGCTTGGCATGAGCAGCAACAAATATCATCTTCTGAGCCCTCTCAAGGCCCACTCGTGAGTGTCTATGCACACAAACCCACTTCATAAAGGACCAATTACATTTAAACCCAGATGAGGTTGCCTGTTGGAAAATTAACCTCACTGCAACTTTCCCTAATGACTTGTACTCACTAAGGCATGTTTCCCAGACAAGTCTACTACTCTGGGGATTTGCAATTTTCATCTTTCCGGTTATAGGATCTCTCTGTTTAACCTGGACAGCCTGAGCATAGAGTGGGTCTAGGCCTTCTGATCTCCATCTCATGAGCTCCATCAATGCAAGATGAGCTTCTTCCCTTGAGACAAGACGGGTTATGAGCTTATCCACATCCTTTTCCTGCTCTTGCATTAAGCATTTGAATGGGGGAAGGTATTTTCCACTATTGTCCCGCACCAAGTATAGAGGGTCAAGAATAAAGGCAGCTGACCATGCTGGATGATAGTTTTTTCTAAATCTTTTTTCAACTATTTTCTCAACAGGTCCTTCGGAAATACCAAATTTGGCACACCAATTCTTGACTTTTGATCTCAACTCCTCCCAAAGAGGGAGGCATTGTCCAATCAAAGGCCTGTCAGCCTCAATCTCTTGAGTCATTCCTTTAATGAGCTTCACAAGGGAATAAACAGCCTCCAGTTCATTCCAAAACGCCTCACTTTGAATCAGCCCAACAACCTCCCTAGAAACTGGATCATCCATGCAACTTAACTTAAACGACTCATCCAACACAACCATTTGAAGGACACCGGCAGAATTTAATATATCTTCCAACATTGCAAAAACAGGTACAAAGTTGTTTTCACAATCACATTTGCTGGAAGGAACTCGAATCAAGCCAACATACTCAAGCTCCAGCATCTTCTGCTTCCGTAAACTATTCCTAATCTGTGATTTATTATTTACAAAATTCGCAATCCTCAAGCAATTCTCAGTAACAGTCCTAAAAAGCGGAAGATCTTTGCTAAAATCCTTAATTAAACTAACAAAACCCTGAAGCTGACAAGACAGATTAACCATCCACTGATTCTGAATCTCTAAATTCCTCAATGCCTTAGCCTTATACTTATCAGAAACTATCCCTACACATCTCTGAACACCACTCCCACATATTCCGGTCACTGTCTCCCATAAAATCTCTTCTGCATACTTAGACGAAACCAATCCTCCAGTAATCACAGCCTTCTGGTACACACTAGTCCCATTAGGTAAATTAACAGTAAACTTGACTAAATTATCTTCACCACCACAGCTTTTAATCTTCCACCCATCAGAAGAAAGTTGAAAAAACATAGCCTCTCTAATTCGAGCGTCTGACTCAGTTTTAGCCTCAACAAACTTGCTATCAAGTCTAGTCTCCAAAACCTCCCTACGGGACACTAACGGCAAACCCACCTGATTAAGAAAGGCCTTGAACTTAGGATGGTCAAGACTCGAAAAGGAAACCGAACCACATGAATCATAAAACCAATCAGCCAATAATTCAACGGCTGAATCAATCTGGTCCTTGCTTAGCACAGGACCAGGCCTAGTTTTAGGACTCTTTAGCTTCTTAACACTATCTTCCAACATTGCTAAAGCTCCTAAGTCTTCTTTTCCACCAGATAGAACCAAATGTTGCTGAGTCTGCCCAGCATTACTTGGAGAATAACTCAGTTCATTACAACCACGAGTTGACTCAACTATCGCTAGTGAATTGCTGCTACTAAGTAGGTGATAATGAGAAGAGTTACCTGTTTCCGTTTGGTTCTTACTTCGCTTTCTGTTAATATTGTTATTATGACTGTTCATAGAATTGTTATTAACATGAACAACAGAAGACGAAGCCAAGGAAGACAACGGTAACGGAGAGAGAGAATGGTTGCTTCTCAAAATGGCACTGAAATTGGGGCAGGTGCCGCGTTTAAGGTGTTCGGAGGCAGTCCTTGAAGGGTTTGACGCGGAGAAAACGGCGTCACATAACGAACACTTGAGTTTGACAGCTTTAGAGAGATTAGTATCCGGGTTCTTAATAAGAATGGGTTCTAAGTGAACCCAGTACCACGCTCCTTTCCCTTTTATAGCCTTGGTTCGCACCATCATCAGACCTTCGAATCGCTTGTTCACGGCCTTCGCTGCGACGTCGTCGTTTGTCGAAGAAGACGGGTCAACTGCCGGCAGTAGCGGCGCTGGCGGCTGTGGAGGCGGTGGTGGTGGAGCTGTTGAGTTTGTTGAAGCCATAACTTTATAAAAACAAAAACAAGGCCGTGTATGGATGTGATTTTACAAATCACTCATGAAAGTGATTTTTGTTCTTCATAAGTGTGATCAACCAAACAAAAACTGAGGAAATTGAATTGAATTGAGAGGCTTTGAAGAGGAAGAGTCTCAGTGTGCGAGGTGCTTGTGGAATTGTTTAGCTTATGTTGTTGACGTTGAAGACTTGAAGGAGAGAGACAGAGAGAGACAGACAGAGGTTTTTTTTTTCTTTTTTTTTTATAAAACAAAGGTGCTATATTTTGTTTGATTATACTCGTGGCTAATTATTATATAATAAGATCAAAAAGCTGAACAAATTTTACCCTTTCCTATTGGTATTATAATTAATAATAATAAATATGAAAATTTAATTATTATTCAAATTTTTTCAATAAATTTGTCAAAATCATAAAAAAAAAAAAAAAACCATCCAGGGCTGCATTCCATCCAAGTAGATTCGGGTTGAATCTATTTATTCTATTTAGGGGTAGACACAAATCGAATCAAATTTAAATATCTTTTAATTTGAGTTTAAATCAAATAAAATATAGTTCGATTCAAATTTATCAAACCAATATTAATAATTGTTTGATTTTAATTTGAGTTTGACTCAAATTTATAATTCAAATTCATGACTCAAATATATAGTTTAAATTTATGATTGATTGATAAAACGATGATTATTTAATATAATTCAAATCAAGTCATTAGTCAAGTTCAAACCAAACAGAACCATCTATCAAATTTGCGAGTCAAACTAAACTGAATTCTTTATAGTTTAAGTTTAACGTAGTTTTAAAACGAACTGAACCTCTTAACTCAAACTTGGTTTATATTCGAAGTAAACAAATTCAAACTAAATTGACTTTCAAACCCAAGCTAACTTAGTTCGAGTCTAACCTTAGTTCTATTCTCAAATTTGAGATCTAACTCGATAGTTTTCTTTGAATTCAATTTGTTTCTCTCTCTAATGATACTACTCACCTCTCCAACAACGCTATTTCCTTTGTTGGTATAGTAAATCATCGTGTAAAAAAACTTCTTCGTGATATTATATAAATATTCTAACGAATTTAAAGTCAAACTAAATATTATTAATTCAATCAAAGTTCAAACTAGTTTTGAACTTGACTCAGTTCAATTCGAAATTATGTCAAATCTTGTTTAGATTGACACAAAAATAATTTGATTAATCTGACTAGATCAAATGATTCAAAATATATTACTATAGTAGAATTTATAAAGGTAGATTGAATAAATATTGAAGGACAAATATCAGTAATATTTGAAATCTTTACATATTGTATATATTTGTAATTATTCTTACAATAAAATTATATATACTTATTTTTTATACACAAATGTATACATACTTATGTGTGTTATCACATGATTAAAAGATTTTGAATTTACAATAAACTCATACTCAATCGTATAATGATATGTATAGGTGTATACACATTTATCTACTCAAAGTGGATATGCATAGTATTGTTCTTATTCTTATTATTTCTAATTTTTATTTAAAAATTTATTGTATATCTCAGTAGTTCGCATGTGATTCAGTTACTTAAATTATTAACTTTTTTAAAATTGTCTTCGTAAATTAGGCTAATTCAATGAATAATTCAAAACATTTAATACACAGAAGAAAGTGAAAACAATAGACAATTTTAGTTAATTCAAACTGAATTTTCGTAATTCAAATTAAGTTAAGAGTGAAAAATATCTATACAATTGTAATTTAAACTGAATTAAAATTAAGATATTTGACTTAAACCCTGAAATAATATAATATGAATACGATCCAAAAATACGAATTACGAATTGTCGAAGTTCGAAAAGTGTTGCTTGTATTGGGAGTGATGGCGTGATTATTGCATAGAATATTGAAAATGGAAGGTTAACCCATGACTTATTCATTTGGGCATAATTATTATTTATTAAAAAATAAACAATTTGTTATAATTTATAATGATGATTAGGCTTAAAATGGTATAAAGGGAAATAAATAAAGTGGAAGTATGGGGTTAACTATTTGATAGTGATGCCTAAATCACACTCTATGGTTTGGTGAAAGTGGTTACAACATAATAATATTATTTTATTTCCCCTTTTTCTTTCTGTGGACTCACACCAATCCCTATTTCCACATAATTTAACTTTAATCATTATTAATTAATTATAATTTGATTAATTCATGTATTGTTTTTGTACTTTTTTGTTCAAAAGGATTTCTCCTCACTAAGTTGGTTTCTATAAGAGTAGTGTTAACGTAGTGTTGGATCCGAATCGAGCATGTTGAGGTTTGAAAATTGACTCGATTTGATTTAGCTTAATTTAAATTCATTTAGTTTAAATTTAAATAAAGTTTGAGTTAAAAGATTCAATTTATTTTGAAACCGAGGCAAATTCAAGATAGAGAGAGTTCGATTTGGTTTGACTTATGACTCGATTTAAATTATGTTAAATAATTATTAAATGATATCTTTTTATCAATGAATCATGAATTTGAATTATGAATTAAAGTCATATATTCGAGTCATATATTTAAACTATAAATTCGATCTAAACTCAAACCAAATTATTTTTATTCGAACCGAACTTGAACCACCCTTAATGTTAGCTTGATGAACTCAAGCCAAGGGGTGTTCAAAATCAGCTTGGTTCGTATCCACTCTTAGTCTTATTTGAATTTTAAATTTATCAAACAAATTTTTTAGTAAACTTAAATGTGATAAATTTATACACTATTTTTGTTAATTTTATTTTTTAAAATTGATATAAATATTGATGCGTAATATTATTTACATCTAGTGTTCAATATTCAATTAAATATTTGAATGATATATTATTATTTAATTAAATATTATTTTATTTTAAATTTAAAATTATCTAATAATAAAATGACACATTTTCTGAATATCAAACCTAAGACAAAATCAACCAATTCGAGCTCAAATTAAATAATTATGTTTAAACACCTCAAATTTTAAAATTACATTTAAATTTCATAATTTATATATTCATCAATTATTTTGATATTTAAAATAAAAAATTTAACATTGTAAGTGAAATATTAAAACAATAATTTAGTTGAGCTCGATTCGAATTGTGCTCGAATTGTACGAATATTTTTTAATTTTGATATTGAAAGATGAGTACTAGGTACCTTGAAAGAGTAGAAAAAATTCTTAGAATCCCATATAAATACTAAATTATGTAATGATGAATTATCAGAAAAATGGAAACAAGAATCCATCAACTTTTTGATAAAATATGAAAAATGATACAAAAATACAAAGTACAGGCAGGTATGTGGGGTGTCCTCAAAAGTCAATAAAGTGATTTTGTAAGGATTACAACTGATTGGTATTTTCACCTAAAGCTAACCAAATTGGTGGAGTGTTGTCTTTTTGTCTCACCCCTCAACTTTCATTAATTTACCTTTAAGGACCTTTACTTTGAATAACATGGTTTTAAAAATCGAATCGAATTAGTCAGCCTGATCTGTTTGTATTTGTTAGACAACTAAACCCAAAATATAGTAATCGGACTCATAATTACTGTATCAGATAAATTAAGATTTTATAAACGTGATAAAAATTCGAACTTAGATTTTCACCTTATAAGTTTTAATATTTTATTAATTTTACTAACCCCTGAGGTAGACTATTACATATGAGTAAAAATAGTTTTGATTCTCTTAAAGATCAATATTCTTAAAAGCAGATCAAACGTTGATTCAATAAAAGGAGTGGTCCAGTGCAATCGACAATTAGACCGGTTAACTGTATAATAATAATATTTAAAACAATTTTTTTATATGAATTATTTTAGTATTAAAATGAATTTAAGTTTGATAGTATATATAGTCAAAATTAATAAATAAGATTTTGAGTTTAAACCTTAATAATGATTTTTTTAAATTGGTTTTTTTATTCGATATAATTGTTTAAATTATTTGATTTAATATGATCTAATTCTAAAAATGATTTTTAAGTAAATTATAAACTTTATTATTGACAAGTGACGATTTATCTGATCAGACTAACTGGTTTGATCCGATTTTTAAAGTTGCATCCAAAAAGATTTATTATGAGTGAGAAAATCTCACTAATCATTTTCAAGTTTGAAGCATACAGAGTCCATGGACCCATTCTGCTTTTTATGTTCTCACTACTATGCCAAGGATTTCTATGCAATTTTTTTATTTATCTAAAATTGACTGTTGAAAAAGTAATTGTCCATCAAGATTAATTAATTAAGTAAATAGAGACCATTTGTGGTTGAAAATTAATAGAGTCAAGTTGAAGAAAGATAATTGGGTTGAGGGCCCTTGGTATGAGTAATAATATATTTATATAATTTGAGTGTTTAAATAATATATTATTATATAATTAAATACTATTTTATTTTTAATTTAAAATTATATAGTTATATAATAACATATTATTAGAAATAATTAAACATGTCATGATCAAATTCAATGAATTATGTAAGTAAAGATTTGCATACCCGAAATAATTTTTGATGAAGTTTCTTCGTATACGACGTAAGGTATGTACGTTAGTCTATTTTCACGACTCAATTTGTATTACGTATTGCTTTTTCAATTAGGGAGACAAGATCTGTGCCAATATTTGTGTGTTGGGTGGAGAAATCTTTTTGGTAAAAGAAATAACGTATGTTTTTTTTTTGGAAGACAATTAGAACTTTATATAAGAGCGCAACTGTCAATTATTAATCACCAATAACTGTCATTTGACAGTTAAAAAAACCAGATCAGGTTGACTCATCATGGGTGGACTTGTATCCAATACATATACTCTATATATCTAAATTATATACTAAAAATATGTATATATAATTTAATTGTCAAGATATTGTTAAGTTTAAAGCATCCAAACCATTTTCCAAAAATATTTAGGTCCAAGGATATTTTCCACTTAAACTTTAATAAACTAAATTTTCACAATTTAAGTTTTAAAAAGTCAATTTTACACCCTACATCTAATTTTGTTAGTAAATCTATTTGTTTTTAGAAAATAACTATTTTACGGTTTTATTAAAATTATAAATATTTTATTAATACTTATTATAAATATTAAATTACTAATATATTATTACTAATTTAAAAATTTACTACTTTTTAAAAAATATTAAAACTATAACAAATGTTAAAAAATTGTGTTTTGGTCAATTGTTTGGGGGTTAAACTTTTTTTAATTCTTAAAACCTTCTAAAAATTCTATTTAATCTTATATTATCAAAAATTATAGTTCCCCCGCTAAACTTTCGAAATGAGAAAATAAAAAAATAAAGGAGAAAAAAATAAAAAAATAAAATTATAAAAAATAAAAATTTCTACAAAATAATATTCCTACCATTTTACTTAATAAAACCATAGTCAAAAGTGAATAATAATTGAAAATCTTACTTTTTTTAATTTATAGCATGAGAATTTACCATTTTAATAAATATTAGGTGAAAAATAGTCTTTTGACCAAATATTTTTATATATTTATTAAAAAAAAATCTTGATCAAGGGTCTATAATTTTTTTTTAAAATTAAAAAATCACTTAAAAATTACAAAAATTCCCAAAAAATAATTAAAAAAAACTTTGATTAAGAGTTTTTAACCAAAGTTGAGAAATGAAAATAAAAAAAAAAGTTAACATAATTGGCCAATTTTCTGGCCAAAAAAACAAAAGTATTGGCCCGTAGAAAGAACAGTGCGTATTTTAGCTGGCGACAAAAAGCTCTAAAATTTCGGCGACCAAAAATATCTCATCCAACCACCACAATCATTATGATTATGAACAACACTATCTCACTCGCTTATGCGATGGATTGCGTTGAGCCGTCAGTATTATACATTATCAGGGGAATTTACTTGATTTTAAAAACATTTGACCGGCTACTTTGAACAACTCATTTTATAATCGGATCGAATATCTAGTGATTCAATTGATTTGTATATCAATCAATACATAGATACATACCACAAATTTATGCAACTTTGTCCAGCTATTTCGATCGGATAATAGGTGATTTTCGTGTCAAAAACCCATCAAAAGGGAAAGAGAGTGTCGATAGATGCACTGAAATAACTCACAGAAAAAAACGATCATCGAAAATAGAAAATATATTTTTTGAGATATAAATGTAATATTTTAAATTTTAAGAGACACAACTATTAATCGTAAAATATAAAAATTATAAATTGTGAGATAAAAAGTAACATTTTAAAAGTAAATAAAAAAAAATATTAATTTTTAAAATTAAAATGAGAAAAAAAAGATAATATTTTTTTCTTTAAATAAAGTTAAGGTGAAAACACATGGATTTATGCAACTTTGTCTAATCATTTCAATCAGATGATAGATGGTTTCTGTATTAGAAAACCATCAAGGAATGACAAAGAGTGTCAATAGACGCATTGAAATGACTCATTGAGAAGAACAGATTATTGGAAATGAAGAATATATTTTTTGAGATGTAAGTGAAATGTTTTGAATTTTAAGAGAGACAATTATTAATTATAAAATATAAAAATTCTAGATAATAGAATAAAAAATAACTTTTTAAATATAAATTAAAACAAAAATTATTAATTTTTAAAATTAAAATAAAAAAGATAATGTTGTTGCTTCTGATATAATCAAATTTAATAAATAAATAAATTTTTAAAATTTTACAAATATAAATTTGAAAATACAAAAAAGACTTTGGGCGGAGACAATTCTTTTTGGCCTTGTAAAAATGATCCAGCATGGTATGAATTGGCACACGTGCTTTAATTCTGAGCTCAAAATACTATTAATTTGGTTTCAAATTAACTGGTCAAAATCAAATCTTCTGGCACATACGGAGAGAGAACTGTTATGTTTATGCATCAAATTGGTGATTTTTTAAACTTTAAAAATATTTTTTTACTTTGGTAAAAATAATTTCCATACGAGAGTAAAGTTACAAAATCACTGAAGGAGTCCATTCGGTAAAGGCATTGAACTGCCAAGGACTTGGGATTCGACGGGCCTGTCGAACTTTAACAAGCTAAAGTGAAAAAGAATAAGCTCTTATGAGCCCAATTCCAATTACCCTTTTCCTCATTTTTTTCATCCCACTAAAAACCATATATATTAAACATGATAGTGAGTCGTATCGGAAAGTATTGAGATGATTCATCATATCCATAGGCATGGTAATGCTTGGACATGTCTCAAGTTTGAGTCATATTCTTATAAGTCTTTAACGAGTTAGTCTATCTGTTTTAAGAGATCGACTCATTATTTTATATATAAATATTTTTTAATTTTAAATTATTTTAAAATTTTCACTTTTTTTTTTGTTAATAATGTCAGACCATGCTACAGATTGAACCTTAAGACACTAATATTTTTTTTTTGGGATGGTGGTGTGGGGAAGGGTAGATCTCAACACTAAGTCTTTTCTTTTCCAATTTTTTTTTAATTTATAATTTCTTTTTTTTTTTAAGTTTTTTTTGATAAATTTATTATAATAAACTCAAGTTGAATTTTTATTGATTCAAATTTAAATCGGCCCTTATTTTGATTTAAGGTTTAGAGTTTGAAATAACGAAGTATCACCCATTGTCAATACAAACAATTGGTATCGATAATGGTAAAACAACAAACAAGGGACGTGAATTAGGCAATAAACCATAAGGTTAGCGATACATTGGCTTAGTTGTTAGGCGACACTAAGGGGACACCCACAAATCGTGGCTCACCCACTGCCAATCCCCAACATATTCCATGTCTCCCACTGCACAGCACCTCCGCATCACCCTGCCGCATGGTATCCCCACCGAAAACCATATTTGGGACACCCTTGACAATTGACACCCATAGATTCTAACAGATCACTGTGAGCCCAAATGTTAAAGTAAATTGCATTCTCTCCCCTAAAACTATGGCATGTTATAACATCAAATTTTTGAGTCACAAAATCTATTCAAATTACTTGAATAGTTTAAGGGATTATCTGAATTTTCAATTGAAATGAAAAAAAGTTCAAATACAATATAAACCCATCAAAGTTTGTGTTGTCAAAAATTACCAAAAAGTTTATCATTTACTTTTTCGCATCTAAAAACCCTAATAAATAAGAACGTAAATTATTTGCATTTAATTCACATTTTAAACACATCATTCTAAATTTTTTAACCCAAAATATATTAAAAGCGAATTTTATATATTTTCCGTATTAAACGTATATTTTTACCATCTTTTATGTTTTTCTTTTTTTATAAATTTTTTAAAGTGCAAAAATGTCCCTTATATTTTCAATTAATTATTATAAATCATAACTATATAAAATAAAAAATCTAATTTTTTATCATTCAAATTTCTAATATCTTCTAATAATTTTTTATGATGATTGAATCGTGTTTATATGTTATATTATATTATGTTAATAGTCAATTAAATATTTTATATTTAAATTGTTAACCAGAAGATTTATGAAAAATATTTAAATTATGTTTGATATTATCATATTTTTATAAACATATTATTAACGATGTATTGTATTAAACTTGTATATACACATTTCGTATTTTTTTCGTATCTAAATTTTGTAACTTTTTTTTAAAAACATATTTTCTTACTATTTACCATCTATTACCAGTTTTCATATTTACTAATTAGGCTTAAAACTTGATGCCACTTTATTGTAAAGTCTAGGTTTTCGGTAAAGTTTTAAAAGTTTTGGATCTATGGGGTTTTACAATGAACTTTGGAGCGTTTTCCCTCACTACTCAGTGGTTAGGGCTTAAGCTGCTTGTGGTGAGGTGTTCTCTAGGGTTTTAGAGAAAGCGCTCAAATTAGCACAATTCTCTGAAACAAGTGTCACCAGAGAAATGGGTTTCTGGGGTGAGTTCTCTCGTAAACTCCCAAGAGCACTTTAATTTCCATCCAACTTGTATCTTTTGTTTTTGTTACTGAATGTTAAACGTGTTTGTTTGCCAAAGAAACCGTCAGAAAGAAACAATAAAATGAATGATAATTTAATTAAGAGTATTGAGTTTCGATTTTGTTTCCGAATGATTCGATTTCGTGTTTGTGTATGTGTTTTTTGTTGATTTCTTTTTTACCAGGAATCGAAGTGAAACCCGGAAAACCTCATCCTTATCATTCTGATAATGTGCAAGGAACGCTTCATGTAACTCAGGTGTACATCTGTTTTAATAGGCATTAATCCATATTGAGATTCAATTTGTTGTTAAATTTTGCATTTTCGGCATTTCTGTTTTTTTGATCACTTTGCTGCTAATAATGTATTTTGAATAAATATGACACTGGCTCTTTCCTTTTGTCTATATGGATATACTCTAGAAAAAGTAGAGGTAAAATAGTATAGAAGGATATGTGTGTAAGATTAAGGCTTAGTGGCTACATGTGTAAAGGTCATTGGATATCATAGATGATTTTGTACTTCTTTTAGAAATTCTTTTCATCAAATCAATGAAACTTTATAAGTCTTTCGTTCATGTCAATGGAGAATACATAATTGGATATTTGTTGATACATGGCTTGATATTATTATGGCATGAAGTTGTAGTAATACTACTGACAAGCAATTTAAGTAAACAATGTGATTTTGTAACTACTTAAGCGTTTTCTTTATTTTCTTTTGATTTGATATTGTTTAAAGTTTGAAGTGTGTATGCACCCAAATGGGTGCTGTGCACTTACAATTTTGCATCTGGCTAAAGCTTGAAGCAGTCTATGGCGTTTTATTGACAGTAAAATGTTATTGATGTTGAATTACATGTTCTAGGTGGTCTTGAATTATAGAGAGGCTCAAATGAGCAATGTGTAACTGGTTTTTGGCTTAATCATTTTTATGGTTGGTGACTTGTCTTGGTCTCAGAGTCTATTGAAGGAGTAGATTTTTTTATTGATTTATCATAATTTGTACATCTTTGTTTGTCTATTGACCTTCATCGATCTGTTGAAAGTTGTCTAATCCTAAGTTTATTATGTTTTATTTGATGAGTTAGGCAACTTTAGGCCTTGGTTCGTCAGCAGAAAAGACCATACTTCAATGCTCCGTAGGAGATAAAATTCCAATTTTCTTATGCTCTTTATTGCCAAATAAGAACGAATCTTGCTCCTTGAATCTTGAATTTGATGAGGATGATTTGGTAGCCTTCTCAGTAATTGGTCCACGAAGCATCCATCTATCTGGTTACTTTGTGGCTGATGATGGAGATCACCTTCGAGATGAATATGATTCGTATCCTTTTGATTAGTTCATTTTCCATTGATATTCAATCAAAACTATATGCATTTATTATGAGTACTAATTTGAGTGTCAATGATGATGTGTCACTATGTGATTGAGTGAGTTTGAATTAAAGAAAAAGTAACACTCAAATCACGTGGTGATATATCATTATTGCTGTCCAAATTAGTACTCATTAAAAGTGCACATAGTCTTACTTATTGATATTTTATTTTGTTTTAATTGTGGGCCAAAATGATATTTTATATACAATGGAGTCATTTTATGGTTGTATTAAATTTCCTTTACTTAACTTGAAGTGATTCGTATGGGGAGGATATCATGGAGATTAATACAGATGACTCCTCTGAATTTGATACCGGAGATGAGTATGAGGATGACTTTGCTGATGATGATGATGACTTATTCCCACCTTCAACTATCCGTAATAGTGGAGGTAAATTGTCATTGAAAATTTGCACTCTTAAAAATGAAACTTTAAGAGATTCTCTATGACCTTCCACACATGGTGAAGTTTCAATTTCAAATAGTTATAAAATACTAATTTTATCCTATTTAGTACCTTTAAATCACAACTGACCTCCAAATTTAGGCCTTTCATTAAAGGATTGTTGAAAAGAAGAAACTGCACTGAATTTTTAAGAAGATTTTGTCTCTTCTTGACAGCAAAAGAATAATTTAGGTCTACTTGATGAAGTTTAAATGGATTTTTAAAGTAACTAATTTATCCTTTTTATTACCTTTAAATCTAGTTACAGTTGACTTCCAAATTTAAACCTTTCATGAAATGATTGTTGAAAAGAAGAAACTGTATTGAATTTAAGAGGATTTTGTCTTTTCTTGATAGAAAAATGAAATTTTATGTCAACTTGATAATTGTTTCTATTTACCAATAGCCTAATAATGCATTCTGAATGTGTGGGCATATTAAATTAGGAATAATCCTTGAAGTCTTCATTGAAAAATGGTTAGTTAGAAAAGACTCACACTCGGTCATGGTCAAAATACTCCAGTAAAGTAAGCACTGCTACTGTCTTATTCACTGGTGACATATAGAAGCGATTTAATCTCAATTGGTCTATGCATTGGTGCTTTCTCAATTGTGCAGGACATTTACTCCATTTCTTCATGCTAGATTTGGTGACACTTAGATGTTTGTCTCTTGATGTTTTAATACTTTGTTAATGTAGTTGTGATTGAGGAGATAGTGGATGATGAGAAACCCATGAATGGGAACAATCAACCAAAACGACTAAAGAAAAAGGATCAATCAAGTAACTCTGAGCAACAAATTGTTGTCAAGAGTGGTGCCGGTGTCTCAGTCTTGGAAAGTGAAGATGAAGATGGCTTTCCGATTTCTAGCTCATGTAAAAGCAAAGGAATTTCTCAAGATTCCCAAGTGGGAGAGGATGAAGTGACAGATAAGAAAACAAGTGAAAACTCTGAGAAGAAGAAAGGCATAGGCAGCAGTGATGATGGTACTGGGAAAAAAAGAAAAGTTGAAAGTGTGGACCAAGATGATCAACCAGAGAAGTAAGTTAATCAATCTGTTGACGGAAATTATGCAAAAGCTCCTTTTTTTCTTTGGAGGTACCACTTTTGTCATATCACATTTGAAAAAGGAGTCCCTCTCCTTTACCTGCCTTGTTCAAACAAGGACTTGCTTTTTTCTTGCTCGTTTGTTAAGTGGGCATGCTATTAGGTTTAACAGATTTTTGTTGGGACCATTAATGGCTGATTTGTACTTGCAGTGAGAATTCTAGTTTTGTCATCATGTTAGCATAGATTTTAATATATAGCAGAGCCTGCTAATATTTGATTTTTCATATTATGTAAGCGTTTTCTAATTTTGATTTCAGAAAAAAGAAGAAGAAAAAGAAAAAAGAAAAGGGTGAACGGGGACAAATTAATAAAGCTGTTATTAGTGATGAGATTGAGGATCTCTCAGAGGGAAAAAATCAACAGGAGTTGAAGAGCCACAACATGAACCAGAAGTGAGAATTTCCATCCTTCATTTTGCAGTCTCAAGCCTGCGCATTATTACACTGTTATTATTGCCATATTGAAGTTCAGAGTATGGCCAAAATCTTTTTTGCATATATTCTTTGAATATGGAGGGCCAGTTTTTATTTCATGGTAATTAGCCATTTTTGGTTCATTAGTTACGAGGTCTGTGTTTCGCTTTAGGAACTATTTTTTACCCCAATTCTATGATTATTCTTTCTGATTGCTTTGATGATATGATTAGAAACTGATTCTGTGTTACTCACTCTAGGAAACAATAAATCTCACTATAAACACGTTGAAAGCTCTATAATAAACAATAGTAATATAAAACCTTAGAATTGGCTTAAAGTATGCATGTATGTATCCTCTTGCTGAACAAGTTTATGTACTCACTTTTTTGAAGAAGACTTGTCTGTCACGTTTCCTGAGGTCAATATGCTAGTATTACAGGAATAGTTTCTTGAGCACGTTATTTTATGCATGAGCAGGAACCTTGGCAATGATGCAGAGAATGTGCCTGATGAAAATTACCCTGGGAAGAAAAAAAAGAAACAAAAGAAGAAGAAGTCCCAGGAAAGTGAAGGGGACAGGAAAACTGACCAGACTGTTTCACCCATGCAAGAACAAGCTGTGTCTGAACCATCTCAAGTGAGATCATTTCCAAATGGATTGGTTATTGAGGAGGTAGCAATGGGAAAGCCAGATGGAAAAAGAGCTTCTAATGGAAAACAGGTCATTATTTGTCTTCTAAATTTCTTGTTTAATTTGACCAACTGTGCCAAGGCCTTACAGTTTTTTTAACCTCTTATAAATTGATGATCTTCTTACTACTTGCTTTTCTTTCTTTGTGGTTATAGACATTTCCTTTTATTTATTGTCCTACAAGTTTAGCAAGGTAAGAACACTGTTTAAGTATAATGAAAGTGCCTTATTATATTGCCAGCCAAGCAACACTGCTTGGTCTGTTGCTTTTAAAATAAAGTGCTTTAATTTTGTTTCAAATGTATATGCCACACGTGACGGAATTTTGAATCTATCATATAGACCAATTACTTGTAGATTTTGGTATTTACCAACAAAAAACGAAAATAGTTATATCTCTAGACATCACAAAAATAGGTATACATTGAATCTCCAATACTGGTTTAATGGATGACTCAAAATCGGATGTATATTAAATTTTGAATTACCGAATGTCATCTTGGTTTCAGGTCAGCGTCCACTACATTGGAAAACTGAAAAACGGGAAAATATTTGACTCAAACGTGGGCAGAGCACCCTTTAAATTCCGCCTAGGTACCATCTTATCAAGAGTCTATAGGATTAAAACTTGATTGTGTATTCCTCTGTTTTTAATTTTTTTTCTTTTGATTGTTCAGGCATAGGGCAAGTGATTAAGGGATGGGATGTTGGGGTCAATGGTATGCTCTGAATGATCAAGATTTTGCAATCTTTTGTTGTTGAAGTGCAAATATATGTTCAATATGTTTTCATGTGTCTGTTTATTGAATCACCAGGCATGCGTGTGGGGGACAAACGAAGACTTACAATTCCACCATCAATGGGGTATGCAATTGACATAATATCTAATTCACATCCTTTTTGTTGCCACTAGTCTTGATGTTCATTATTTTTGGTGGCATTATAATATCCATTGCATTCCCAAGAATTTTATTGCCCTTAGTAACCTATTTGTCTGTAATTGACTTCTCTTCCTCTTTTTTTCCAGCCTAAGTGTTTTGTTTGTAATTTTATGCAGTTATGGGGCAAAAGGTGCCGGGGGAAAGATACCACCAAATTCGTGGCTTGTGTTTGATGTGGAGTTGGTTGATGTTCGATAAACAGGCTGTTCTTTTTTCTCTTTCCTCCAGTTTTGAAGCTCTTCACTGTTTTAGTAGCTGACAGGTAAGATTATTACCGGAACTTTATTGTGTATAGGGTTTTTTTGGGCGGTTGTATCTCATTGCATTGTTCCAGTGGGAGTTGTGTGGTAGTTCTGTAAGCACAAATTTTGCAACTAACGCTGAAATTTATTGCTTTTGTCATTTTTTGTTATATCATGAAACTGTGTTTAACACTTAATATAGATTTTAATTATCAGTATAATCTTATTTTTTATTGAAATTATGAAAAAACTTTGAATTAATTTTAAATCTTAATTGTATTATTTTATTATTTTTTACTTTTTTCCTATAATATTAATATTAGTGTTGTTGGTTTTCCGACACTGACAAGGCTGTCATATTTCTGTCGCCTAATTCTCTGGTTCTTTCTATATTTAACCAGACTTTCCTTCCTTTACCGTCATTGAATGGATACGTCGACTTCTTGTCGTGCCAACCTCACCCATAACACCAGACCAACCTCAACTTGGTTGGATCTTCTTGATCTAATCAAGTCGAGATGTTTGGTCTCGTTGTACCTTGTTTTCTCTCCCCCCATTGCTTTGCCCCAAGAAGCCTTCAGAGTTGCAGCATCCATCCTTCTTTACAAGTAACCATCTACCAATAGTGCCATCAACTCACCTTGCTTACAAATCCTAATTTTCCTCTCTAAAGTCATTGCTGAATGAAGCAATCAACCAAAATCTATTCACGACCTCCAAGCCCAACACACAAATCCTATCTCTATCACAACCACAATTCCCAACTCGATCGCAATCTTATAATTGTGTTTGTGTGATATAGACATGTTTAATTTAGTGTTTTTCTGTTTTGTTTTATGAATAATATTTTGTGAAGTGACGTAGCTTAGCTTTGTGAGGATGTATATAATTGGTAGGTGGAATTGTGACAGTTGGATATTATGAAGATTAAGTTGAAAGAACTGGTGATGGATATGGAGAAGTGTGTTCTTGGCCAGTGCAAGAGTTTGCTTTGTCTAACCGTAGGTTGTGTTATTTGAGTTCAAATAATGCGAGGTTGGGTTAGGTCCAACCTCATAGCTTTGCCAAGTGATGTGAACCTCGGTCATGTTCATTGGCCGTTTTGAATTTGTTAAAGCTGGTAGTGTCACTGTGATCATTGATTGGCAAATCAAAGGTTGATGTTTTTGGAAGGTTTCTGAGAAATTCTTTAGAGTGGTTTTGTTGAAGTTTTGGTAGTGGATCTTGTTCAATCCACACTAGTTTTAACTGAAATTGAAGCTGGATTTAGGGCAGGCTCAGCTTCTACTAGGAGAAGAAACTTAAAAAAATGGAAATAAAAATTGAACTCTTTATAACTTTAGAAATGTTTTTCAGGTTGAGCAATGTTGTGTACATATTTTTTTGTATATAATTTAGATATATAAATGATGTGTTAATATATGATTGGTGTTATTTTATCTTTAATTCTAAATCGTTTAATCAGATGATGATACATCATTTGTGTATACTAATTATATATATTAAAGTGTGTAGATATAGTATTATTATTTCAGAATAATATTGAATGTTATCATATGATTGGGTTTAGTCGTTCGGTCACTAAGACAGACCTAATGATAAATTAATAACTCAAAAAATCACTAACAATAAATTAATAACTTTCGAGCCTCTCTTATGGCAAAGAAATTTAGTCCAATTGAAAACAAACTCAAGTAACCTGAAATCAATTCTAATTAATAGGTCAAATAGTTGATTAACATATCTTAAAGTAGCGTTTGGTTAGAAGAGATTAAAAATTATTATGGTAATTAATTTTTTATTATTTATATATTACTTTGTTTGATTTATAAGTAATAAAATATTTTGGAAATCTTTTATTACCAATTGTAATATGACAGATAATATAATAGATAATTTAATTATCATATTAAAATATTATTAAAATAATTTAAATTTTATTGTAATTATATTTTTATTTATTAATTTTTAAGACAAAAATAATTTTATTTTTAATTAATATAACAAATAATATAAAAAATATTTTAGAATAATTATATCCAAGATTATTTAAATAAAATTGTGTGTTGTATGATATTATAAGGTTTGGTTTGATTTGATTTTCAGGTAATAACTAGTAGTAAAGTTATATCTACCAATAGAGTTTATTAACTTATCGATGTAATTTGATGTAATATAATATTATTAAATGATTTTAAAGTAAAAAAAGATTATATTATCAAATTATATATTATTATATTAACTTGTTTGAATAAATCATAAGATTTATGTATATATATATATATATATAAAATCTTACCTTATTTGTAGAATTATAAAAGTTGCCAGTCTTGAAACTATAGGTTTATTTGAAGAGCTAGGCACAAGCATAGCATGGACGCAGGTGATTAAATCTCGCCCGTCCAGGGTAAAAAACATAGGGTGAAGAGGATGGTAATGATTGTCTTTGGGCCATGGAGGTCCGTGATAAGGGCATGAGATGCATGGTGTTAATAATTAGAATGGATTAGTTAGTTCTATCAATTTAACTATGTCCGATCATTAGAACATAGTTATCGACATTTTAATATATATATGTAATATAAATATTTGTTATATCTTTATAAATCATAGTTATCAATATTTTATAATATGATATAATATAGATTAAAAATGATAAGTATTATGAAGTATATCGAATTAATATGATATAATAGATATATTATACGATATGATATATATTAATAATATAAATTGATACATTTTTTAAAGAAAATAAAAATGTAATAAGGTGCATATGAGAAATTTTAAATTTTTAAAAATATATTTGATATTTTCCAAAACAATGGGTTATTAATTAGAATTTGTTATTATTTTATAAAAAATGTATCATATGATAAGATACGATATTTGATGTATAATACAAAAAATTTAATTTTTAATATATGATGTTATACACGGTTCGACACTAATAACAAGAAATACGTGGGTGCGGTAATTGGGTTCCTGGTTTCAGAAGAAATTTATGATTAATTTGGGATTTCAGTAAGTTTTCTCAGAAGCAGTGCTTTGACCTAAAAACGGGCCATTTTCAAATGGGCCCATGTAAAGAAGCCCTTTTTAATGGGCTTGACTGTATATGAAAGGCCCGATCCATTTGTATAAGTGAATCACTCAACTCTCCCCAACCGTTGCTTCTACTTTTTTAGTTGTTGCAGCTCCGGTTTCTCGTAGCAGAAGTAGGGTTTTATCAGGGTTTTGACAGGCCGCAACAGAGAGGTATTTTTCTACCTTATTTATCTCTTTTAAATTGTGGAATTAAATTTTTAATACTAATTTGGTGTATGCGTGATCTGAAAGAAAGAATGATTGTCACAAAGCTTCAGATTTTGTTCATTATTATCATGTTGCAATGCTTGGAGGAGAGAGTTTTGTTTTGTTTTTTTTGTAAGACAAACTGTGTATTGAGATAACCGTGGTTATTTTCGAGAAGAATTCTCAATTTTAAGTTCGTTTTGAGCTGATTAAATGAAAAATTGAAACTCAGTAACGGTATGTAGGAGGTGAATAGTTTGTACGTATGATGTAATCACAGCCATGTGTATTAAACTTATGATTTTGTATGAATGTTTAGTTTGTGTTGTTCTTCCTTGAAGAACTAAATTAGTTAAGAATTTAAACTTGTTTAATTGTTGCAATCTTAAATGACAATGCGATGGAAACTGGCTGGTGGTTTTTTGATGAATGTGCTTGATTGTTAGATTGTTTTATGTTTAATTCTATGCATGGTATCTTAATAAACAAATGATAGAACGTACTCTTAAGTGTTCCTTGAGTTTGACTGTTTTTGTGTTTTAATTTTAATTTTTATAGGATATTTTTAATGGGGAAACCTAATAAAGATGCGACTTTGCTTGATGAGGATGAGGAAATGAGTGATCTCAATGGGGAAGTGTCTGAATCTGAATCAGAATCAGAACTGGAATCAGATTCAGAAGAAGATGAAGACGTGAAATTAGCTGAACCATCAAAAAAGGCTGTATACAACAAAGAGGGTCTTGAGGAAAAACTTCAAGATATTAGTTGGCCGGAAAATGCTGCATGGATACACAAGCTGTCCATCGATATTAATCAAGAGCAAGAAGTGGATGTGAATGATGACTTAAAAAGAGAGGCATCTTTCTACACACAGGCACTAGAGGGAACAAGGCATGCCTTTGAGAAGCTTCAGTCAATGGGATTACCTTTTGTTAGGCCAGCTGATTATTATGCAGAAATGATTAAGACAGATGCTCACATGGAGAAGGTAAAACGCCGACTTCTTGCAGAACAGAAAGAGATTGAGGAGGCTGAAGAGAGAAAGAAGGCCAGAGAGGCCAAGAAGCTAGCTAAAGAGATTCAGGCCCAGAAGACAAAAGAGAGAGCCAAGCAGAAAAAAGAAGAGATAGAATCTGTTAAGAAATGGAGGAAGCAGAGACAACAAAGTGGGTTTGCTGGAGATGTAAATGACGGTGACCTAAGTTTGGCATTTGAAGATGGCAAATCATTTGAGAGGTCAAGTAAGAGAAGGCCAGGTGTGACTCCATGGGATCGGTCAGGAGGGAAGGCGAGACAAATTGGTGGAAAGTTTAAGAAAGGAATGGATAAGAAAAGGAAGGGTAGAGATTTTAAAGATTCTAAGTTTGGATATGGAGGGAGAAAGGGTATGAAGAAGCAGAACACCGCAGACTCCACTGATGATGTCAGAGGGTCTAGTAAAGGTGGAGTTGCAGGAAACAAGAAACGAAAGGGGTAATAAGAGTTTCTCATTGTTGTAGCCCTTGGGAGGGTTTTTGATTCTTTTGGCCTTTGTAATCTTTTATGCCATGATGATTGTGGTGTTCACTTTCTTAAAGTGAAAACTAGTTTGTTTTAAGTTATTCTAGTTAATTAATCCTAATTACTCACATGTTTGCTGCTCTGGATTTAGCATTTGATAGTTTTTGCATTTCCTGATTGAGTATGTATGAAAAGCATAACTTGTCTCAATGTTATGTTGAGCAATGATGCTATGAGTTTATCACAATTTGCTTTCATTTGAAGTCAACAGTTAAATCTTTTGTTTAGCATTAGGATCATATAGGCTCTCTCCTATTATTTAGTGCTAAATTATTTCCCATGGATGCACAGATCCGGCAATTGTCGATACGAACCATTAACTTTACACGACCCATAAAAATTCGGGCATGGTTGAGTTTTTACAATAAAATTATGTGCATACAATTTTAAGTACACGATTGGTTATTTAAATCATATGATGATATATTATTTAAGTATCCAATTATGTATTCAAAATTATATGCACATAGCATTGCTCAAGTCTTTAATATGAATTATAGTTTAGGTCAATTTGAAAACATTTTATCACAATTCCCACATATATTGCAAAGTTTTCTGATTTGTTTTTCAGCTTACTCTGAAACAAGTAGATAATTGGCACTAAGATCGGCCGGTCTGATCAGTTAAACCGTCACTTTTGGTTCATTTGAAAATAATTTTTGAGTTAGATCAAATTACATCAAGTTGAATAAGACAATTCGAACAATTGAATAAGTTAAAATTGAGTTTAACTTGATCAATATTAAAAGATTATTTAAAAAAAATTATTATTAAGACTTATATTCAAAATCTCATTTATCAATTTTGAACATGTATATCATCAAACTAAATTTATTTTGACAATAAAATCATTTATATTATATATTTAAAGATAAATTATACAAAATTATTTTAAATATTATTTTTAAACAATTAATTGATCTGATCACTGGTTGGATCAGATCATTCTTTTTACCATATTGACATCTGATCCGATTTCAAAATTATTGATGACAACAAAAGCAAGATAGTGTCATGTTTGAAAAATGATCAATGATCTTAATTTGCATTAAATCAATATATAGTAATTTTTAGATGAAAGAGAGAAAAATAAAAGAAGGAATTGTTAAACAACATAGAAATGGGGGACTGGAGTGATGCCACAGAAGTGAAATAAGAGAGAGAGAAGGCACCATGCGGGGTATTGTTGGGGTAATATTCTATAGTCAATCGTCACAATTAATGTTTAATATAATTTTTAGAATTTAACTAATAAAAATGATATTTATATTATTTATATATTATTAAATATATAATTATTCTAAAAATAGTCGAATCGTGACAAGAGTATCAGTGTTCGATATCTCATCGTGAGAATCCTGTATACATATTAGGTGGTTGTTTTTTAAATATTCGTAACTCTGATATTACCATGATAAAAGACATGGATAATAGTAATAGAGTTATTATAGCGTTGAATAACTTCATCAAAATATAATGATAGTTCTCATATGTCAAAGTTGTCTGTTGATGACTTGATACAACACATGAATGCGCGTTATAGACTTGTCCACTGGATTGACCTGCTAAGAAGTTTCATATGGATGATTGTTTCAATATCTATGAAAAATATTCTTTTAGTAAACGAAGGTACATGTGATCCTTAGACTTAAGGGCACCAGACTGTCTTATACAAAGATCGATATGGTTTGACACCAACCCAACGTAGTTCGGTCATAAGATTGCTATAAAGGTGGTGAGTGGTTTTATCAAAATCTGTATGAAGACTGTAGTGGATTAATAGATGATTTGTCACTATTGAACACGAGAACTGATATCTCAGTTAGGGCCTCTGATGAATGTCAATTATTGATTAAATCTATGGTTATAGTAGAATTGAATTAATATTCGATTCAATATTATTTGGTCATTAATAAAAGTCAATTTATGTAATTTGGAGAGTGTTAAGGGAGACTCTTAATCTATTCTTCTACCTCGAAGAGATATCATACGAAGAAATGATTGAATTGTACGAGTAAATGATCACTGATAGGTTGAAAGAAGTCAGATGTTGACTTTTACTAATCGGATGGTCATAATGTTTTGCTAGAAACCAATTTTAGTCTGTGTCCAAACAGAAGCCAAGTAAAAACTCAATAAGAATCTGATCACTACCAACTTAGTGAAGAGTTTATGAGTCACACACAAAAGAAATTAATAAACTCTAGAGGTATGAAGATTGCCTAAGTTAAATTCGGTTTGGATTTCAAATGGAGAATTTAGAGCCTTGGAAAAGTCTATGAATCTTAAATATGTTTTAATAAATTTTGTGCCCTTAGTGTAATAATCTTGAGTTGCTATGCTGTATGCGAGATTTGGTAGGATTAAGTTAGATTAACTGAAAGCTTTGTCATCTAATTTGAAATTCAAATTAAGATTGTGATAGAATTTTATCCTATCTTAATTATTGTTATAATTCTCTAAATTTAGGTTGAATGATAAATACGGTAAAGAAATAATCGGATATTAATGATGAAATACACCCACCATGATGTTTACAAATATATGTGTTTTCTTGTTTTAAAACACAGTATCCATAACATATATTATTTTATAACCTTAGCAAAAGGAAGAGTGATAACTTCCTTCCCTCTTCACACACAAAGTTGTCATTTGATTCTAACAAGTGTAGATACTGAGAAGCAGATCTACCCTTGGTATTGATAATGACTTCCTTATGACCTCTTTCCATTAGTAAAGACGAAGAAGCCGCCCATGCAGCTACATCTAATAAACACTCTATATTTGTTTTGTATGTTTGTGAGCTAGTTTTAGATAAACTTAAAAAGACCTTTGAATAGTTAATGAAGAAAAAGCCCCACATCCTGGCTGTCAAGAAGCTTCCCCTATGGCGTTTGCAGACAAATTTTCATTAAACAAAAAAGTAAATTATGTCATCTTTCTAGCTTTCACACCACACATGATCTTCTTTACCCATTAACTTCTGCTACAAAAAGCTTCCAGTGTACGTTTTTTTTTTTTTCCATTTATATACAGCAAATAACAGAACCCTCTTGCCGCCATTAACATTCTACTGCAATCTTTTCATTTCTTGACACTCTTGCCTTTGTGGTTGTCACAAACAATGTTCGATTCAGTGTTGGAATTGGTAAGTCAAGCAACTTCCAACTCTCTTTTCGTCTTCTGTTGTTGCAATTTGATCATTGTCATCATCCTCATGGGGTCCAAACCCAGCTCCAGCTTTGAACAAGGAAGAGAAAGCTGTGTTCCAGTGGTGGCAAATACATCTGCTAATGGTGTTCAAGTAAAAGAAACTAATTACTGCATGCGTTTTTCTGATGAGAATGTTAAAAGGGTTGTGTGTGTTGAGGAAGAGTTGAATGTGGAGGGAGAACAAGAGCCTGATGATGATGAGGAAGAAGAAGAAAGTAGCAGTTTTGCAGATGGTGACAAGGAAGATGATGAGTTTAGGAGACGAATTGAAGAGTTTATTCACAAAATCAATAGCGGATGGAAGGCTGAATTGCTCAGGACTTCTTGTTTAGTGTAACATAGATTCTTTTCTTACTGTATTAGGCTTGACCAACATGAAAGACTTTATTTTGTTCAAAGCAATGTGACACACAGTTTTGAGTATACAATTGAATACGTAAATGAGTATTATCATATGATTATATATAACTTTATCCTTAATTTAAAATAATTCAATTATATGATGACACGTTATTAATGTATTCAATTATGTATTCAAACTTGTGTATGTTTCAGACTTTTTGTATATATAAGAGGTTTTCAGGATGCTTTACTGAGCAACTTCTCAGAATTGATGGTCTAAAATGTCAGTTTTTTGGGTATTCTGAGGTGTTTGAGAGCATTTTCATACAACCAGAAAGCACTTTTGCTTAATTTTACAGTCTTTAATAATTAAATTAAAAAAGAAATACTTGAATTACTTTACAAGAAAATAATATAAGATGTCTTATTTCAAATAAAATGCGTTGTAGTTTCAAAAAACTTTCTGGGTAATCGCTCTTTGCCCACTGCTTAATTTTTTACTTGGGTGGCAGTTAACGTGTAAAACATATGACTTTTGTGGCATGCTTTGTTTTTGAACAATTGGAAAAAAAAAAAAAGATTAAATTTGTTACGCATAGAGTTCTGAAATCGACTTGGAATCTCTCTACCTGTCACAATGATAAGGTCATCTAAGCAACAAGTGGAATAAATGGAGGAAAAAGGCAAGTTTGAAAGCAGCCATTGATGCTTTTCTTGTTGACCTTTCTTTTTTAATTCTTAACAGTATAAAGCTTCTTCAATATGACTACATGCTACTACTTTCTTCACTTTTTCAATGTTACTTTTCAGTGACAATCTATACTTGCTTACAAGAAAAGTTGGCTGTTGGCAGAAGGACAATAAACAATTTATCAGAGGAAACTGTTCTGGGTTTGGTTGCAGAGTGATTTTCATGCATGCACAAAACTATTTGTTATGCTTCAAGTTATACGTCTCTGGTTTCAACTGCGTCTTCACCATCAAAAGATTCAAAACACCAACTTAAATTCAATCTTAATGATACAAAAAAGTACCCAATGGGATTAATGGCACACCAGTTTGACAGATTAAAAAGGCTACACCAATAACACAACATTAGAAAATACAGAATGACAACAACCACAGACACAGGGATCCTAATAATTAAAAGTCCTACCTCAGCCTAATGAGAGTACAATTCTGCGTTAAAACCAACATCACAATAAACCCTGCTTTGCCCTTAATATATGGCCATCTGGGTTTATTTGATTTTGGAGGAGTTTGCGAGAACCTAAATGCTGTTGTGTTTACCAATACAAAAAAAAATTTTGAAGGTACAGACAACACAGAGTCTCCACATGATCAACATGAAACCTCACAGTTCAATTGGCTGGGCCCTTTTGATTCTTCACCAGGTGAAGGTGTTTTATTGTCAGCAGCTGAGTTCTTGAGCCCCTGCATGGGGTTCAAAGAAGATGAATTGTCTCCAAGGAAGGATGAAGATGTAACAAAACCCTTTAATTCTTCTGCAGGTAGAGTAGTGATAGTCATCGGAATAGGGGAGGTTACAACTGGTGCAGGCTCGGTTCTTTGCTTCTTGTGCTTCTGCTCCTGCTGATGACCAGGCAGAAAACTGCCGATGACAACCTGTTGAAATCAAAACAATTTAGAAAGGAAGTATTTGAAAACTGACCACTTAAAAGTAGCAAAAGCCTAAACATGATTTAAGTTTTTCAAAAAAGAAAATGAAAATTCTACTACCTGCACAGGGCCAGCTGCTATCAGCAGCCCGGCAAGTCCTCCACCCACAACACGACCATCTGGGCCAGCCAAAGAGACGCTCATTCCACCAGATCTGCCTTTTGTTCCTCCATTCTCAGTAGGCATAAATGAACCAGACAAGGTAAGTATCTCAAATCGACCCTGAAAAAGAAGTTTTAAGTGGCACATGAGGGAAGAATAAAATTTGATCTTATCCAGGTTGAGAAGTTGAACGAAGAAATGTGAGGGAGACAACAATGTAAGAAAAGATAGAGTGGGCAACCACAAGTCCATCTATTAGACTTTGAGAGATGATCAACTACAGATATTAAAGTAGATTATAGATACATGGATGCTGGTATTCCATGGAAACACAGGGTTGCATCTAGAGATTTTGTCAATGATATTCTTAGACATAGCTCTAATTGTTCCATTCAAATCAATGAGAAAGTCCATGAAACTGGAAAAGCTCACCAAATAAAGAAATCAAAAACATTATGAACCACCATGACAGGGATAGATGTGCTGAAGAGATAGCTTAATTCATGGCTGTTTTTTGAGAAAAATTTAAAATTCTATTCACATCTAAATTCCATCCCAACTTCCTCTTACCTTTATGTTACAACTTAAACCTCGTTCGATTTTGTTAAAATGTGTTGTTTACTATCAAGAAACAGAAAAGAATGTGCACATGGCTTGCTTATATATTCAATGAACAGAAAATGATTTGCTTTTAGTATGCTTCAAAACATTGCTTAGACACAGTAATTACAGACATACACAAGTAATCAACTCCCAAAACTGAAGTCAATGTAATAAATAAAATACCAAATTGTTTCTGGAGACATTTTTAGAATGAAAATTTAAACAAAGGGCATTCTCAAATCTGTATAAAAAAAATATATATCTTCCTCGAATACTGTCAGCAATACACTTATACGAAAATTATATTAGAAAAGCATGAAGGGGCACACCTCGTATGTTAGAGTACCCCCAGAAGATGTAGGCTGGCGAAGGGTAACATTTGAAATTGTACCATTTGCAGAGAGAATGCAGATAGCACGAGCTCCTTGTTGAGAAAATGACATGATCTTCATCTGAATATCCTGTATCAACCACAAGGCATGTTAAAAATGCACAAAAGGTGAAAAATCAATCACTAAACATTGGAAAGGATGCAAGAAAAGTCATTCATAACACATTTCCCCCCTAAAACCTACAAACAGAGAAAATACATAATGATAAAAACACAAGTTTGAGAGATATCAAAAATAAAACACTTGTGTCCACTCAAATTATTTATTTTTTCTGCTGGTCTAACAAGTGGAACCAGACATAATTTTTCTGGCTTCTTCCATTATTTTGGTGAAAAGAGATACAAAGAGTCATTCTTCTTCAGCTAACTATTTCACTGGACAGTAAAAATGAGAAACTTGTTTGATCTAGATAATGCTTCTTGCTTTTATTTCTTTCCTAGTCAAAACTGGAACAAGAGGTTAATAATGTGGTCCTCACACCAATATGAATAATGTTGTAGCTGTGATTATACCTGGGACATGTGGCTTGGTCACAGACAAACCAAACAACCTGTAATTTTATGCTTATAAAAACACAAAATGGATTTTTAATCCTCATTCAGCTAAATTCAATTTTTAGTAACATAATTGCAAACCAAGAACAAGTTCAACATTGAGGTTAAATACTGTAAAAGAACAATCAAACAAGATAGAACAACTAGAGCGAAAATTCAACCAGACAAATTGTACCAAGTTATATATTGCGACTATTAAAAGGCTTACCTCGCCAGTATTAACAGTGAGTATATGGGGCGTGAAGTTTGCACCAACAAAGTATGCAATCTTATCCCCTACACAGTAACATTTTTTAAGAAATCAGTATAACCAGAGAGAGACATTACAGCTTTGCAGTTGCATGATTATGCCTTTGATGAATACCAATCATAAATCAATTTAACCTGCCCACTCATTCAACTTCAAAGATGGCTAAAAAAAAAAAAAGAAGAAGGTTCATCAAAGTGCCCAGGTTCCCAGAAGAGAGAAGAAAATTTCAAAATCGCCGATTAATTATGGTTAATTGGTTGCTTACTAAAACTATCTTTGCCAATATAACAGCAAAACTACCCCTTCTGTGAGAGATGGCATCACAATTCAATATTCAAGTTTAATCTTCGCTAATGTTGACACAAGGCATGGATCATAACACAAAACAAAAATCTGAAGTGCGAGAACGAGAGAAATAACTGTTTCACAACAATTTTTTTTTTTAAATTCTTAGGACTTGAATGAAATTTCAAATGAGCACTATCAAAAGGTCAATTTTAATTTTAGAAAAGTTGACATAAAGTTCCTTTTTCAGGTTGTATTTGAGCCCATGATTCCCATTCCACCTAAGACATATTATGCCAAGTTCTTATTCCAACCTTTGACCAATACAAATGTGACAGTTTTCACCAAGTTCCTGCTAATCTTTGACCACTATGCTCCAAATCTGATATATATATATGAAGAAATAGTTTCTGATCTTTTTACTTGTATGTCTCACTGCAAATCTTTTGCAATTAGATTGGTAATCCCAATAATCTCTGGGCAAAGTCAGCCAGTCTAAGAATACTACTATTAGGTTAAGACAGATTTGGGCCCAGTTACATCAGCTAATAAGGGTATTTACCACTTCAATGACCCTCCCTCTCTGTTTCTTTACAGGAGTCTACTATTTCCCCACCATAAAAGGAAAACTGAAAAGTGTTCTAGCCAGACGAGAAAGATTCCTTCATTCTACATTGGCATCACCAAATCCTCCTCTGTCTGACAGTGACTATTCAAGATATGGGTAGAAATAAGAATAATGGTTCCACTGCTAGATCAACCCCACATATATATCTTAAATTCAACTGCAAAATTCAAAAATCCCAAACACCCAGCCCCACATAACCAAACCACCACCAGGCCTAACATCAATAATTGCACATAACTTAGTTATAGCAACAAAAACATGAATCTCTAATGCAACAGTGACATCTTGAACGTATCTATATAAACATAATTACTATAACTCCAAACATTGAAATATGAAGAATTTAAAAACAAATATATCCCTTTACCTGGAGTCTCATATTCAAACTTATAAGACTTCTTGATGTTATCAAGCGGCCGCCCTCTACCCCGTTTCCAAGCAGAAAAGTCTCCCGTCAAAGGAATTGACGAAGAAATCGGCATTGGGGACAATGTCAGGGCTAATTTCCCATCGGGACCGTACTTTCTGGGTCTCCCTCTCTTCTTTTTCGTTTCTGAGCCCGAACCAGGGGCTGAGCGCGGTGCTAAGACAGACTCCAGCGCCACCATACTTACTGGTGATGCCGACGTGGCGGCGGCGGGTAAAACAGTGGGCCCGGGAAGTGGTCCTGGGCCTGTATTTTCAGTGATTGGGGCCGCCCTGAAGCTATCTGGAGCTTCATCTGCCTTCACTGTAGCTCCTGAACTTACGTAATTATTCTGCTCTTTTGCCTCCATTCATAGATCCACAAAATTAAAACCCTAAAAAATTAACCCTCTGAAACTCTAAAAATCTATAAACACTCAGCATTAAAGGTACAAGCTTTTTCAGTGAATAATACCAGAAAAAAAAAAAAAAAACTAAACCAAAAATTTGGCAGCGGAATTTAACAAAACAAATTGAAACTTCATGCTGAAAATGAACTAAACAACAAACCCAGAAAAAAAATTAAAAACTGGACAAGTTGAATTAAGTTAAAACAAACCCAGAAACTTTTTTGAAACTGAAAAATTAAAACAACAGTAAGACAGTAAATTGTCAGAATAAACTACAGTTCCGTGGCTTAAATCTCCACCATTGCAAAGAATACACAGAGCTTGAATATTGACAGAAAATTCGGTTTAAAAAAAAAGGAAAATGTTACAAGAAAATGAAAAATTGTTTGACAGATTACAGAATTTTTTCAAGCGAAATGAATTTAGGGTTTTGCAGGAAAAGTGGAAGAAATAAATAAAGAAGAAAATAAAAAAAAATAAAAAAAATAGTAATTAAATACATATATGAATTAATTATTGGGGGAATTTAATTTATAAATAATTAATATTTTAATTGTCATACTCTAATTATAAATTTTGGTTAAGAAAATGGTTGAAGTCCGTCTTGGAAATTTAATAAAGGTGAATTAATAATAATAAATGGCAGAGATAAGATAAGAAATTTAAAATAAAAAAATAAAGAAAATTAGGAAAAGAAAAGAAAAGAAAAGAAAAAGGCTTTATTTATTTTAAATTGTTAATTTATTTTATTAAAGCTAAAAAAATATTTTAAAACTATAAAGCTAACGTTAGAGCCATGCCGTTTATCCAACTAATACTGACACCCTTTGTCTTTTCGGTTGGCTAAGTTGACCGTACAAAGTTTAAATCAAATGCCCTTTTATTTTTAATAATTTACTGTTTGTGCCATTTAATTTCAGCTTATGAAATAAGCTATAAAACACTTTTCTCAGCTTCTGCTGTACAATTCATTATCCTTAAAATCTATATAATTTAATTCAAACCATAAAATCAAATAAAATTATTTAAAAATTATAATTTAATTTTTATTAATATTTGAATTATAATTTAAATTAATATTTAAATTATAATTTAAATAATTTTTAAACTAAAACAAACTATAAACTGAATTTTTTTTAAAATACATTTATATAACTATATTTAACAATTTTTTTAATAAATAATTAGATCTATAACTTATTTATTTATTTATTTTTATTTTTTTTACTTGTGTGTATATATATTCATATTTATTTTATATATTTATATTATATTTTAAAAAACTATAATTCAATTAATTTTATTAAATAATATATATTTAAAAGTGAATAATTTTAGTAAGTTCATACTGTAATTTAAACTAAATCAAACTGTATATTTTCAATTTAATTTGATTTAATTTAAAACCTAATATAATTCAAACTATATATAAAAAGTAATATGAGTACTATATCTACATTAAATTAAGAATCTCATTTGTTTTCAAATATTAAAAAAAAATGTTAGAGTGTTAATAAAAAAAATTTTAGAGTATTTTTGAGAACTTGAAAAAATTTAAGATATTTTTAAAATGTATAAAATTTTAATATACTCTTAATAATTTCAAAAATTACAGTATTACTTTTAAAAAAGTGAACAAAATGAAATATTTTAAATTTTGTTAGAGTTTTAATATTTTTTAAGAATTTAAATAATAAATTTTTAAATTTGTAAAATTTTATTAATATTTAATATTTATATTTAGTGTTAATAAAATTTATTAATTATAATAATATTTATTTTTTAAAAAATTAAACAAAACTCATAAACATAATTATATAGAGGGTGAGAATTTAATTTTATTTTAAATTTAAGTAATAAAAATTTATCATTTCATAAAATATTGGGTGGGGTATAGCAGTTGTCATAACTAAAATATGCATACTAATGCGGTCTGGATCCGGACAAACCAACTAAAAACATAAGCAACGCATGGAAGTCATCGTTTCAGTTGACTCCACTTTTGTCCGCCCTACTTGTGGCAACTCAAACTGAAATAAGTAGAAAAAAATCAAGACAATTCCTAAATTTAGGCTAGCCAGTACAACTAGTTCAAACAAAATTGAGCAGAATTCAAAAAAGTACCAGTTGGGTCCGGACTGGACCATTTCAAGAGTGCTACTGTTCAGAGGATAAAAACAAATCCATTTTTTCACAACCTAGTCCACGGTCAGGGCTCGTAGACTATGCACAATATCAGCAAAAGCCAATTTACACTTGACTTCTCTCACTACAATTCTAAATAAAAAATAAAAACAATATTAACAAAATTTTAAGTATACAAATAAAAATATATATATATAATATGTTATTATTGAGTATTAAGTAATACCCAATTATATGATGATACATCATATATGTATCTATTTATATACTTAAAATTATTTAATATAAGGACAATATAGATCAAATTAAGCTGTTATTATTGGTTTAATATGGGATTTTGGTAGAACGAATCCGGCTCTTCTTTCCTCAAATGAGTACTCAATCTCTTCTGGGATTACACGAGGGATAGGTGCAGTTGGTGCAGGAGCCGGAGTCATGGCTGTTTGCATTGCTGCTGACACAGTTGAAGGTGTGGGGGGCAGCAGACGAATTGGCATTGCCTTGGGAGTCCTGTTTTCTTCATCCACAATGGCAGTTGTCTTCGAGGGAGTTGTGTATGAGAAATCATTGGGTGGAATGGCTTTCTGTGATGTTGTCTCACTGTGGGTATTAAAATCGTCCAGCAAATTTGTAATATTGGATTTTGATGATGTTGTTGAAGAGATGGGTGAAAATGGCTTCCGTATCAGTGGTGACTCTGGTTCGCAAGCATTACTGCCTAAGGAGTGTTTTTTCATGGGAGCACCAACCATGTCCAAGCCTTTTATACCTGCAAAAAATGGCAAAAAGAAACAACTAGTGAGTGTACTGGAGTTATCTGATGAACTTCAATGCAATCAGAACATGTATTCTTCAATTAGCCATTATGATGCTTCTACCTAACACTGGATTCAAGTTAAACCGAACTTAAGTTTAAGCCAATTCGAGATCGTAAAATGGCAAGTTAAACTTAAGTTTGGATAAAGTATTGGTCAAAATAATGTTATAATCAATTTAAATATAAGTTTTTTAAAATCGTGATTTTAATGAATCAAACATCTCTCAAACTCAGCAATATTAAATTCTTATGCTTGAACTTGTTTGAGTCGAACTCGTGTTAGAGTTACTCAGACTAAACTCAAAAATGAGTTTATTCAAACTCAGTTTGAATCCAATCCTACTTTTACAATACAAAGATGATAAAACATTTTAGTGAGAAAAATGGATGGGAGGCTAAATGACCAGGTGTGCATACCAGCTGATACAGTAGAGAAACCATCATCATGTCGGATATTCGAATTGTCATTTTGAAGTATCCGATCAATTTTCCTCATTTGACGTGAATGGGGAGTAGCTTTCATGGAACCAAGTAAATCAGGTTTAGGAGTCTGCAGCATTGTTCCTCCCATGGAAAGTCTTCTACTGCTTGCACCACCAGTTGAAACTCTGGGGGCCCTTTTCACATTCTGAACCTTTGAAGGGCTTGGTTTTGATCCGTAAAGTGCCTCTTGCTCTGCTATCAGTTGTCCCTGAAGTTTCTTCTGGTCCTAAAAGAGAGAAAAAATTGTAAATCAATCATAATCAGCCCAGTTAATAAACAATTGTACAAGTTTATCCGTATCACGGTTATATGACAGGCTAATACTCGCTGCCTTCGACGTTCTTGCTCCTTTTCTTGTCGTAATATAGTGTACTCTTCAAGCATGGACAGTAATCGAACCTGTAAATGACGAGAACAAGAAGATTTCAGACAGTTTCAGTGAAAGTTCAACCATCAGAATTTAATCAGAATACTTACACCATCGTATAAGAACTGAACACCCCTGTCCTTTTCCCATGCTAAGGTTTTTGCAGCCAATGCCTCCACCATTCCTGAAAAAAATTCAAGAGAGCTTATGAATGAAAGAGTGTATGCAGAACATGGAATGGCAAGACACATAGATGCCCTGGATGGAAAAGATCTTTAAATATAAACTGTATAGAAATTGTAATCATCAAAATCAACTCAGATTCCATTAATAGTAGATAAATGAGTTGATCAAATACATCAGGTCAGCAGCATCTACCTGGAAGTTTGTTAACCAAGGAACGAGCTTTCTCAGCCCGTTTTAGAGTAAGATGAGCACCTTTTCCAGCATTATATCGGTTTTCATCCTGGACAACCACCCACAGATGACAACTAAGCTAAGCAATTTAAGATAAAATAAAACAAAATACAAGGAGATGTTGCAGCCAACCCTGTTGTACTCCTCAAGCCAGCACTCCTCTTCACATGCTGACAACCATTTCTCAATCTTTTCTAGTATTTCTTTCCTACTAAAAGCCTCCTCTTTAACCTTGGCTATTTGAAGTTCAATCTGTTCTAGAATGCTAGCAGGGTCCATGGCTCCTGCATCAGTAGAAATTGTCATGCATTCAGAAAATTTTGAGATGAAAATGGTATACAAAGTGATTCAATGACTTGTATAATCAAAGAACATACCAGACTCGATGGCATATTCCATCGAGCTATCATATTCTGGAACCATGTGTGTTTTTCTGCAGATCTCCTCTAGCTCGGATCTCTTCTTCAAAACAAGTTCTTTCATTTTGCTCGATTTCAACTCTTCCAAGCGGGACACCTCTGCCTCTACCTGCAAAACACATCAGACTCTTTATCATTCCAAAGCAAATCCAGCCAGAATTTGCACAAACAGAACCAGAATGTAAGTTCAGGATGACTTACATAATCAAGGAAGTCCAAAGCCAGAGTGTTGGGTTCAGTTATCTCATGTTCAGAAGCAGCGATATTACAGGTAACATTCTGAAACATCTGCTGTTCTTCAATAGGTGTATCCATCAAATTCCATAGCTCCAACAAGGTAGTTGCAAGATCTTGCAGCTGCCATGACTCAAAGGGTCAGTATGGTAAAAGAGAAAGGAGAGAATTTTAGATGACTTATCAGAACAAAATATCAGTGTTGACTAAATAATTTAGCACTTTAGGTACCTTCTGCATTCTCTGTATCTTAACCTCACGAAGTTTGTGTGTTGCAATAGTCAATTGTTCAATAGTATCATTACTTATACTCCTTGATCCCTCAGATTCACCTAAACTAGGATGAATTTCAATAAATGTGGGCTTGAAATCCATACCAAGTACCAAGCATAGAGAGTTCAAAGTGTTCAGAAGGTCCTGAACTTGCTTCAATCGATCACTCTGTATAACATAGAAGATACATGCAGAAAAAGTCAGAAATGTTGACGGTTAGCATCTAAGGTTTGATGATAACAGAAAAAATTGAAAAGTAAATATGTATACAACTAGTTTAACCTTCTCTTTCTGGAGTTCAAGGAGCTCTCTTTGACATTCCTCAAGCTTTCTGAGGGATAAATCTGCTTCATCCACAACTGTTTTTAAAGAAGTATATAATGCTGATCCATGGATCTCATTTTTTATTATCTGTATTTGCTCCAAAACATCAACGAATTGGTTTCTTCTGTCTGTTTTTCTTTTTCGCATTTCTTCCACTTGCGGAAGAATTCTCTTGAGCTCTTCCTTCAAGCTTCCGACACTTTGATCAGACTGAAAGTACAGGCTTGTAAGCAAACACGTTTCAATAAAAAATTAAATGTACTGAATCTTTGATATTAAAAAAGGATGAAAAGGGTAACAGAAAATAATTGGGATCTTTAAACAAATTATGTTCCGACAATTAAAAAAAAATTAATTTTATAATTCTGCAACCTTTCTGATTGTACAAAGCTTAGGAAACTGATCTCCCCTAATTTCTCGACTTAGTCTGACCGTACGAAACATGGTCAAATAATACACCAATCAACTTCACTCTAACGATTCTCTCTCTTTTTTTTTTTTGGTCAGTCATATTAACAATCATTGGTGAAAACTGAATGCAAAAATATGCTAATTATATTATTTCCTAATTTCAAGTTTTTCCATTCTTCACAAAATTTACTGACTCGCTGAAGAACTTGCAAGAAATCATCATTTGCCAAATCACAGAGCAATACTGCAATCACTGCACGTGATTCAAATTATCAGACCCAGTTGAAATCATTGAATCATTTCTAACCTGCCTAATATGTACTGGTCGTTCCCCCATTGCAGAACAAATGGCTGCAAGTTCGGCTTCAGAGTCCGCAATTGTCTGCCTCAGCTGTGCTCTACACCGGTTTGCTTGATCCACCTTTCTTCTGTATACTTCAAGACATTCTTGCTCAAGCTCAAGCAGCATTTTATCCCTATCAGCATCTGTCTCCCCAACTTCATCCCAGATTATCTGATTATTTCCACAAGTAAAAGAAACACAAGTTAGATAGTTTTTGCAGATAGAACTTACATGAAAAAAAATCAGTTCAATAAACAAGTTCAAAAGTATGATGAATTTGGGTTTTTGCATAAAATTTGAGGCTTTCTTTTTCATAAGAGTTTATAAACAACCTGAAGTTCATATAGAAGTGTTCCACAAGTCGTCTCCACTTGTAGGAGGGGATCATTTTGAATGCCAGACATGTTCCAGAACCTGGGCCAGCCAAAGCAATACAGGAAATTAGTAAAACAAATATAGTTTCATCTTTCCCAGAAGACAAAAAGGTGTAACAAAAAACTTATCACAAGCAACCAAAAAGAACGTCTAGAAGAATTAAAAAAACAGAACCTGTGTATAACTTAATTTCCTCAACAAATTTACATTATCATAAATGTTGGATAGCAAGAGTTACATTTCTCATCCACATTTTGGGGATTCGAAGTTTCCAAATATTTGCCCAATTTTTTAGCTTCTTTCAGCGGGACCTTTTTATTTCTCTCAGTTAGAACGCTTATCTAAAATTGCTTTAGCTGCAAATCGTTTGCTAACACGAATGGTTAACTAGAGTTGCTCATAAAATTCAAAGAGTAAATCATATCAACAGCGAGAAAAATAATTTTAAGCAGGCAGAATTTAAATTAAGTTTCTCCGAATCGCTGATCCTAAACGAAGAAAAATTGAAGTCTTATGAATTTCGCTTTACTTCCGTTTTCCTGCACTTTCTCGGAAGCCAAACAGAGAATTACGAAATAGAAAAGGAAACTGAAGAAAATATAAGTGAATATCTAAAAAAAAAAAAACAGTACAATTGAGAGCGCTTCGGCTTTCAAATTTTCTTCTTTCTTTTCAGACGTGTGATGTCGTAATTATTTTCCTGACGAACTTAGTTTTCTGGAAAATAAACAGCACAAATTTTCTTTAATTGAAATGTCTCAACAATGTGAAATAATAAAACCAGGCTCCGTCAAATGTAGCTCTCATGATCTCAGTAAACAGCAACGTCAATTCGTAGAATTACAAATTCTTAAAAAAAAAAAAACAGAACAAGAATGGCGAAGTACAGATCTGAGGACATACCTGAAGAATAAAATAACCTGAGTGCTTGGGCTTTACAAATTCCCGAGAAAATATTTACTTTCCTGGAAAATGAGCTTGGTAATAATCTGCGAGAATTAAGGTTGAAATTATTTTTGATGCAAAAGAAGTTAAGAGAGAGCGGAGGTAGCCGTTTACGGAAATTTGACCGTTATGGGTATGTTTTAAATGATGTGCTTGATTGGATCCTCTTGGTCCCAAGCTCATTTGAATTTCAAATTCCACCGGAGCGAGGTCATAAAATCAGGTATGTTTGATTGTAGACACAGACTTGGATCTCAACCGTTCATTTGGTTTGTCAATAAGTTAACGGTTCATAACTGTAGCGGCTTTAATCATGTATAGCCAGATCGATGTGTACATTTGATACATCGTCTTATAGCATTGGCCAAATTGACTATTTTCCACCTTAGGTTTGATGCAAACCTAATTTCTCATTTGTTAATTATTAAAAATCTAAATACTCATTTATCTATTAAATTTTATTGTTTCTATCAGAGGTAAAATTGTTATTTATCAAAATATTTAAAAAAACTAAAAGTTTATCACATTTTTTTCTTATATTGAAAAATATAACAAATTTCTGTTACGACCTTTTTTTAGCCACCATTGTCGATAGTCGAAGACAGAGATAGAGACGGCTATGGCAGCATTTTCTCTCCCTCTCTGCTTCTCTCTCAATCCCGTTATATTTTCAATCATTATAAATAGATGAAATCGTCCTATGAAGACATATCTTCGTCTTCAAATGAAGATGCTATTCAATAAATACTTTTAGTAACATGGACATTCTTTGTTGGATAGAGATTCTTATTGTTAGATTAAAGAAACTTCCTAGATTATGACTCTCCAAATTATATGTACGACAATGTTTTAACTTTTAAGTTGCATTATGTAATTAGTGTTGGGGAACTGGCTTGAGTTCAAATGTTGAATTGGTTTGGTTTATTTGGCTTGAATTTGTTCAACTCAAATTTAAGTCAAAAAATTCAATTTATTTTTCAAACCAAACCAAATTTGAGTTTAAGAAAATTCGATTCGATCTAACTCACAAATCGGGTGAATGATTTGATTCAATTTGAATTTAGCTCGTAACTTGATTCTACTTATCTGGTTAATAGTTCGATTCATTTTGAATTTAACTTGTGATTCGATTCTATTTATATTAAAACAAAATTGTTTTACTCAATATTAAAAAGAAAAAACCAACTACAAAATCAACTAATAAATTCAAATCATAAATTTGAACTAAATTCAAATCAAACTTAAACCAACTTTAATTTTGACTTGGCAAACTCAAATTAAACTTGAACTGAATTATTTTTTATTTGAATCGAACTCAAACCAAAGGTTATATAGATTGGGATCGTATCCACCGCTGTTTAAATTAATAAATGAGAATTTATATCCAAAAGATATTAATTCTCTGCTTTTAAAAAACAAAACCATGCCATTCAACTCAATTTAGTATAACCTAAAGTAAGTTTACATATCTCAACTCTCAATTATAGATTTTAGTTGATTCCGAAAGCCTGTCTAAAAATACAGCTACTTGCTGCTGACCTCCAGATCTGTAACAATGGAGAATTATTCTACAACATTTTTTCCTATAAAATAAATATGGAAACAAAATATTAAAAAAAAAAAAAAAAACCTAGTGCAACATAATTTAGACACTACTAGAAGTTTAACCTTTGATTACAGAAGCCCAAGAATGCAGATGGCTGACCACATTGCAAAAGAAACTTGTTAATTGTTAGATATTGAGCTTTCGTTGCCTTCAAATTCTCTCCTTATGATTTCAAGCACAAGTTCATTCCAGGTGTCGACTGGACCTGGCATGCACCAGTGTAAGCAATCCTGCGGTGGAGGCCTTCCATCCGGGCCTCGTTTTGTGATTTTGTTTGGGTCAAGACTTCGATAGGGGCCCGGATGCCCGTCATGACGGTACCCGAAGGCTTCTGTGATATCCATGAACACCAACTTTGATTTGTTTGTTGCCTTCTTAAGCCCATTGTTGAAACCTGTTACCTGTTTCTGATGCATTATGTCTGTGAATCCATTTTTCACCAACTCACCAGGTGCAAGAGGTTTTTCCTTTCCTGTGCACGAGCCACCTGTATTCCAGGCACCACCCTCGTAATGATCAGGTGAATAGGATCGCACAATGGTAAGTCCTGTGAAGTTCGGATGTGTCACAATGGCAGTGACAGCCGTCTCAACAGATATCCCAAATGCTTCAACGTTGTTAACCTGCATTGGCTGAGAAGCATTTGGCCACCATAACTGTCCTCCCACAATCTCATTATTCAAGATATAGACCGACTGCTTGGCAAACCAGTGGCCTGAAGAAAGAACAATCACATCAAAATCTGGAATATAATCCATGAAGTATTCATCTGGACTATCAAGGTGGAGCTTGTCAACACCAGCAGGAGCAGAAGCAAATGGTTCAGTAGTTTTATGTACAAGCCAGGAGGACCATATTCGGACAATCGTTACAGATGTTGACTTGAAGTACCATCGTTGCATTTTGCGATTCCCTCGATTTTTTGGAGCTTCAACCTGAAAATATCCAATGATTATCTATTTCTGGGTAAGAATATACCCCAAATAATTAAATGTCATAAAAAGACAAAAATATCCCATTCAAAATGAAAAAACCCACATATTCTCAGTAGATGTGTCCTTTTCCTCCTTTTCAGAGTTCGTTAAAGCATGAATCAACAAAAAGTCTTGATATGAAGAAATGCCCAAGTAAAAGCATGGTTTAGGAGTAGATACTGATTTAATTGTACAATTAAACCAGATAAACAAAAATAACAAATATGAATTAGCCAACTAATTCTCTGAACCAAGCCATACAGATAGGTCCAAAGTGCAGGTTACAAGATACAACCCTAAATGTCATCACACCAAACAAAGTTTTACTTCAGGACTTTTTTCTTTTTCAAAGTGGGGATTAGGTGGGGCAAGGGTAAGTACGTGGGCGGGGGGATAAATTTTGACCTATTCTTAACCACTCTATTTTTCTAATAAAAGGCATATCAGAGGTCACTCAATCCTACTTGACCATCTAAGCCATTATTTCTGATTATGTAATGTATGCAATGGTCATCTCTTCACAATTACACAAGCAGCTCAATTGTTGCCCCACTTTAATGCCATCTGTACAATTAGTATTTTGACTGTTTCAGTACCCTAGATAAATTGAGTAGGGTGTTTGCAAACTCATAAACAGAAAAGAAAAGAAATCAGCATCAGAGGTTAGACAAGAAAACACCCTCAAAAGTCAAAACTATCAGTATCTAACTAAAGAAAGCCCTCAAAGCTGCAAATCTTGGTCCTCAAAATATTGGTGCAAGATAGCTCCAGTTACCAACTTTGAGATATGTCCCAAGGTTTTGAAGATAATTAATTAGAACTTCATCTACCATGTTGCTTTTATACAAGATTTCTACATGATTGAAGTCTCCCTAAATCAAGATGTGAACAGATGCAGCACAAGATTTTGTTAATAATATAACGACACTACAGAAACTTTAGCTACTGGCCTGCCAGAGAAGGCACAACATTGATTCCATCTGGTTTCGAGCAACAGAATCTCCAACGAAAGCTAGTGTCTTCCCCCTCATCAACTCCAGAAATTTCTTTGCATCAAATCGGGGGAGATCGCATTGAGAAGGTTTCCACTGCCAATTCTCATAATCCTTGTCAGGTCTCCCATTTCCTTGGCAGTTCTGCATCTGTGTCAGGACAGGGCATGTGTTGTTGGTGTACAATGGTCCAGATGAATCAGAAACCCAACTGCCTTGGTACAGATCACAACCTACACGTTAGATAATCAGGCTGCAAGTTAGAAGCTCAGTTTATTGAGTTGGGAGAACAAGGGGCAAATACAACAGAAAAATAGTAAAAGCATTGCTTCTAAGCTAGAGCAATCAATGCTGATCATCTATGTCGGTACATGAATAATGCTTTCAACAATTGGCATACATCATTCAACTGCCGCGGTATATTTAATTACTTCAAGCAATCAATATACCAAAATATCCCTAATTTATTAAATGTGGAAATAAGACACTGAGTTTGAATTTAGAAAAAAAAAATATGGCCACACAAACTGCATAAAATCCTTTTAGCCATTTATATTAGGTAAGCCACATGAGGGCAAGTAACCACAAAAAAGGTAAGAAACCATTGCCACTTACCAATTTTGGGGCCTTTTTTTGGCTCTCTGCTGGAAGAATTCTATACTTAACTTGGGGGTCAATGGTAAAGGTGAAATGAAGTATATTAATACTGGACAATAGGTGTGCGGTTCTTACAAATATTACTGATTAATTGCAAAGTTACCATCTTCAGACTTCAGTAAAGATGCAAAAACAATGAATCAATTCTTAAATTATTTTCCATATTCAAATTAGATTCCACTGAAGATTGAACAGCATATTTGGCAAGTAATAAATCAAAGTCAACAAGCAGATAAGATATTTAACTAAGAAAATAGAAAACCTGAAACAAGTGAACCAGTCTTAGTTGGATTGCTCCCCACAGTTGGTGCAGTAGCCATTGCTTTGGATTCTCCAGTTTTATTAGCATCACCAGATCCTGCATCTCCACCATCTGATTTATCTGGTGAGCCCGCAGAATCCACTTTCTTGTTTTCAACATCCTCCTTAACATTGGCGGCTACAGAACCATCTTTTCCCTCTCCTCTTGGTGGACTAGCCGTCGAATCAATCTGTGAACCATTTGAACTGTTGGAAACTAGCCCACTAGACTTACGTGCTGAAACATTCTGATCAATCGCACCCCTAACTTCTAAATTAAGCCCCGACGACCAGTTCCTACCAATGACATCTACAAAGTCTTTAATGTTTGTTTCATTACTATGAGATTGGGAAACGTCTACTTTTTTCTCAAAACCATAAAAATAAACATGAACCGTAGAACTAACTCGGTAAGACACTAGAACCCAAGAAGCAAACATCAAAAACATGGCCAAACCTCCCACTAAAATTGCAATGGAGGAAAGAGTCCGCGGATAAAGAGCCGCAGGAGATGCCCCCGGGCCCGGAGAAGCCAAAGTCATGGCTTGATTTAAGATCCTAAACCGAAATATCAACCATGGACACACTCTTAACTGAATTTTCAACTCCTAAACCAAAGTGAAAACAGATTTTCCCCCCAAAATCTATTCTGATATTGACCAATCTTAGGTCTGAACCACGGGAGGCAGTGAAGATTACCAACAAAACCGCTGCTTCGATTTTCAAACTTTCTTCAAATTTCTTTTTCTTCAACAATCTGAAACAGTAACAAAAGCAAAAATAGCAAAAATTAACCTCAGTACGAAAAAATTAAATTCAGAAATAAAATACAATCATAATCACTGACTAACTGACGAACAAAGCAAAGAATAATTTACAGAATATCTTCTACTTCTGCGTCAAAATTCTTCAATAATATAAAAAATAAATAAATAAATACTCATAAAAACTGAAGATTCTTAAATCCAACGAAACAGTAATCTTCCACAAACATATCAATAGAAAGACAATGCAGGTACCGAAAACAAGCTCCAGAGTCATAAAACTAGGCAAGTGTCGTCCGATTCAGTATTTTTTGCTTCGGACGAACTGATTTTTTGTTTCTTTTTCCCCTTTTTTCTCCCTCGAAACCTTCTCTGAAAAAGTGTTATACAAGGAGAGAGGATCTCGGATCAGGAGTTGAATTAATAGAACTGATGTCTAAAATGGCGATAATAAATGTAACACGCAAAATTAGGAATTTAAATTCAGAGAGAGTTTCAGTCATTATAGAAATGCAATTTTATTCTTCTTCCACCGAGACAGTGAGATAGGCTCTCACGTGTTTAAAATTGGAAGAGATAGCTGTATGTAATTACTGAAATGCCCCGAATTTATTACACCGTTTTTTCCGTCGCTCAACCGTATAAACCACCTTAATTAGTTATAATTGGAGCGTCGTAATCTGTCTAAAACCGTTCAAAATTATTATTATCGAGACATTTAAAAATCTAATTGAAAGTAATTTTACATTTGAAGTTGCATTAATAATCTATAGTTTAAGGTCTTTGATACCCTAATTAGTAAATATGAAAATAAAAAAATATATTAAAATTATATAAATATAATAAATAATAAAAATTATATTTATGAAAAAATAATTATAAAATTTAGATATACAAATGTAAAATATGTATATATAGATTTAATACAACACATTTTTAATAATATGTATTTAAAAATATAATTATATTAATTATATTTTTTATATTTTTTGTTAACTATTTAAATGTAAAATATTTAATTGATTATTAAATTTATGTAACATAATACATATTTAACATTCAATTATCATAAATAATTATTAAGGAAAATTAAAGATTTAAATAATAAATAAATGCATTTTTATATAATTATGTGTTATAATAATTAATTAAAAATATAAAATACATTTTTTATTTAAAATTTTTTATAAAAATAACAAAAATATATATTTAAATTCAAAAATTCATAAAAGCAAGGGTGGCTACGTTTGAGATAGAGCCTTTATTAAGAGTAATTTTAATTACGTTTTTTAAATTAATATTTTTACATATTAATATATTATTATAGAAAGGGTGAACTCTGATTGATCTGACGTGTAGATAATTATCAGTAAAAAATTACGGCCGCGAGAACGTGACAATACCGATAGGATTTTTTTACTTCACAGTAAATAATTTGAAACTTAGATTAACAAAAAAGACGTCCTTAATTGAATTTAATGGGGCTGTGGGCCAGGAAATTTGTCACCGCGTGGAGTGTGTGCAGCTGCGTTGATTTTAGCTTTTAAGTTCGGCTGGTGGGTGGGATCCACAAGGCTTTGTCATATGGGCCCGGCTTCAATATTTAAATTCTTTTATCGCGTTGAAACCTCTAGAATAGCCCTGATTTTTTAGGGAAATTAAATAAAATAGGCATGAAATTTGTTGCATGAACTTTTTTAAACAAAATTTATGTAGTTTTATTTTTTTAAGTAAATTTTATTTTTTATTTTTAACAATATTTTTTATCCCTTTTTTTCTATCTAATTAATTTTTATCAAAAAAATCTTTTATTTTTGAGAGTATATAGATTAAATTTAATTTTTTTCATAATTGTTAAGATTTATATATCAAAAATAGATTAATTTATGATGTAATAGTTGATATTTACATACTTTTAAAAAATGATAAATATAACTATACAAAGAGTACGTGTGAATTGTGCACAGGTGTTAAAAGTGTGCATTTTTTGAATGAGTGCGAAAATTAGGAAAAAATAGCATTTTTTTTAAATGGTACATTTTCTTGAAAAAGGTGCAAAAATGTGTAAATTGATGCAAAAATATACGAAAGTGTAAAGAAGTGTGTGAAAATATGAAGGGATGTGTGAAACTATGAAGGAGTGTATGAAACTGTGAAGAAGTGCGTGAAAATACAAATTGGTGCATAAAAATATAAACAAGTGTGTGTGAAAATATAAACGGATGCGTAAAAATACAAAAGGTTGCATAAAAATACAAAACAGGTATATGAAAATATAAATAGATGCGTGAAAATATAAACGAGTACATGAAAATACAAACAGATACGTAAAAATATAAATAAATATGTGAAAATATAAACAAATACGTAAAAATATAAATAAGTGTATAAAAATATAAAAGAGTGCGTGAGAATATAAAAATATATATTATATTATTAATAATATAATATATAATATTTTTTTATACACACACACACACATATATATATATATATATATAAAAAGTTGTGATGGGTCTCTTTGCATTTTTATCCATCCCTTTATATAAAATATATTATTATTATTATTACACATCTGTTTATATTTTTACATATTCATTTATATTTTTATGTATTTATTGGAATTTTTATGTATTCGCTTATATTAATACGTATCTATTTATATTTTCAGGCACTCGTTTGTTATTTTATATACTTGTTTGTATTTTCATGTACTCGTATATATTTTTAAGCATCTGTTTATATTTTTACGCACATGTTTGTATTTCACGCATTCGTTTATATTTTTGCGCATCAGTTTGTATTTTCATATACTCATTTACATTTTTATGCACCCGTTTGTATTTTTAAGCACTTATTTATACTTTCACGTACCCCTTCATATTTTCACGCACCTCTTTACATTTTTACACACCCTTTCACAGTTTCATGCACCTCTTCACATTTTTACGCACTCCTTCACAGTTTAACATACCCCTTCACAATTTTCACACACCTCTTTCGCAGTTTTATGCACCTTTTTACATTTTTATCCACCTATTCACATTTTTACCCACTCATTCACATTTTTCCACACTCATTCACATTTTTACGCACTCATTTGTATTTTTACGCATTCGTTTGTATTTTCACGTACCCTTTCACATTTTTACACATCCCTTCACATTTTTATCGCCTTTTTCACAGTTTCACGCACCCTTTTACATTTTTATGCACCCCTTCACATTTTCCTGCATCCCTTCACAGTTTCACACATCTTTTTGTATTTTTACGCACCCATTCACATTTTCCCGCACCCCTTCACAGTTTCATGCGTCCCTTTACACTTTCGTATATTTTCTCACCATTTCGCACATTTTCACACCCTTTCGAAAAAACACACACCCTTTTGAAAAAATGCACACCCTTTCCCTAATTTTCACACTATTTCAAAAGAACGAACACTTTTAGCACGTGTGCACAACCCACACGCACTCTCTGTATAGTTATGTTCATCATTTTCTAAATGTATGTAAATATCAACTATTACATCAGAAATTAATCTGTTTTTTATATGTAAATTTTAACAATTACGAAAAAATTAAACTTAATATGTCTGCTCTCAAAAATAAAAAATTTTCTAGTAAAAACTAATCTGAATAGGAATAAATAAGATAAAAAGTATTATTGAAATAAAAAATAAAGTTTGTTTAAAAAGATAAAACTACAGAAATTTTATCAAAAAAGATTTACACGACAAATTCTTTGCCTATTTTAATTAATTTACCCGTTCTTTAATTGATTTTACTAGATCTCAATAAGGCCAAAACACTTATTCCCACTTTAAAGATAGTGAAAACTCAAAGAATTATTTTTTAATTTTTAAGAATTTAAATATTTTTTTATAGGGTAATTTTTATTAAAAAACTTACTTAAAGTTAGAGATAAAACTATTATTTTATTAAAAAATTAAAGTTTTATCACTTTTTTCTTAGATTTAAAAATCTCGTAATTTACCCTTATTCAAAGTTTAAAAAATGATAATTTTCTCCTTAGGGTTTTTTCTTTTTTTCTCTAGTAATGATTCATTGTCTTTGGTCATCAGTTGTTCTCCTTTCTGTTTTATCTCTCCCTCTCATTTTCGATAACTAATCGATGAAAATTGTCTAAAAATCTAGACAATTTTTATCTGAAAATCTAGATAAAAGTCATTTAGAAATCTAGACGAAAATCGTTTGAAATTTGAGGTGACTTTCGTTTGGATTTCTAAATGATTTTTGTCAATCAATAGTCGGAGAGGAGAGGGAAAATGTTGGGAGAGAGAGATAAGGTTGGAAAGAGGATGATCGATAGTGGATCTTTACAAGAGAAAATAGGAAAAAACTTTAAGGGAAAATTGCCATTTTTCAAACTTTGAAGGAAAATTTTAAAGTGAAAATTGTGAGATTTTCAAATTGAGAAAGAAAAAAATGATAAAAGTTTAGTTTTTTTAATTTTTTGTTAAATAACAGTTTTACCCCAACTCTAACTAAGATTTTTAATAGAAATAGTTTCATAAATGGTATTTGAGTTTTAAAAAATTAGAAGATATGACTTTGGGCTTTCATAATACCATGGGTGGGAATAAGTCTTTTGGCCTTTTTGGAATTAAAATAATGGAGTTGTTGCGGGTCCTTTCAAAATATTTTGCCCACAGAATTGTTGGCCGTTTCGGGACCTCACAGGAGCCTTGTGGGCTGACACAATTGAATGGCCATTCTTATTATTAGAGTATATTGGTATTGTATTGTAAAAAATTTTTAATCCTAAATTAAATATAAATATTTTAAAATTAATTTAATCTGATTCAAATTAACTCAAACTATGTAACAGATGAAAATTATGTCAAAACATAATATGTAATAATATAATTTGTTCTGAAACAATATATTTTATGATATGTTATGGAATAACAAAATTTTAATAAAAAACACATAAAATAAAAACATTTTGAAACGAAACGACATTTTGTCAAAACAAAATTGCTCTATTTCAGGATAATATTAATAATTTGTTTATTGTCTCTTTATATAATTAATTGTAAAGATAAAAAACAAAATATCATAATCAATAACCCAAATAAGTTTATAATTTTAACTTTAAAATAATGTAATTTATAATCAATGAGAGTAACAATTTGTTAAATATTTAAGAAGTTTAATTTTTAAACCATATGATGAATGTTATTATCGTAAATATTAAAACTATTAACAAATATATAAATATAACATATTAAACATAATGAGCTCAAATTAGTAGTACTTATGACAGGTTAACCAAAAAAATAAATAAATTACAAATAATTTTTATGTTTTAATAAATGTTTTTAGTAGAAGATAATAAATTTCTACCAAAAGGCTATGTACAATGTTTCAAGGAGTAAAACCATTTAAGGATCAATTTAAAGTAAATATTATAATTGAGCTAAAGGAAGAACTAAAATTAAATTTTAATTAAAAAAAATCATAATACAAGAAAATGTTATAGTATTGTCTTTATTAAATATCTTATTTGTTTGTATCAGTATCAGTATCAATAATATTTTCTGTGAGCTCATTTAAATTAAAATTATTATCCTTTTAATCAACATAATGAAAAAATAGTAAAAAATAAATATGTAAATCATATTTAAAACTACAATAATAATATTTCAAAAGGCCAAAAAAAAAACTTAACTAAATAATATTATATTCTCAAAAATATATTAAATAATCTATATATTCTTAATTTATATTAATTTTAATTAAAAATAAAAAATATATTAGTATACATACATAAATATAAGTGTTAGAGGTATATTATCGTATGTTTGGGTAATTGTTTTTTTTTTATTTTAAAGGTAATAATTACAATTTTTAAGGAGATTTTATAAATTATTTATGAAGTTTAGGTGTCTTTAAAATTTTTATATTTCAATATATTGCTTAATAATTTCAAACATTATAATTATATCTCCAAATAAATAGATAGAATATAATAAATTAGGGACATAAATGTTATATTAAGCATGTTAGGACTATAAACACAGTTTTTCAAGTATATGAGGTGAATATGGTAATTTTTTTAAAATATAGAAATGTTCATTTACCCCTTAGAAAGTTTTAAAAATGACATTACACCTCTATTCATATTCCATATTATGATAGTTTAATAAAATAACATATATTCCATTTGATGGTAAAAACTAATGGTTGACTTTAATATACCAATAAAAAATTGACTTTTTTTAAACTTAAAGTGCTAGAATTTACCATTTCATCCATTCTTAATTGGGAAATAGTAATTTGGCCAATAAAAATCATTATATATATATATATATATATATATATATATATATATATATATATATATATATATATATATATAATGAGTCAATTCATCAAGAAACATACGAGGGTATAACCCAATATATTACGAGGTATCTCTTTGACTATGAAAATTTATAAATCTTAATACTACACGATTTATGACATAATAGACCATACAAATTTTAATTCAGCTTGTTGTTTATAACATGTTATGGTAAATGTATTGACACGTTAGAATGAAAAGCTAGTTTAGAATTAAAAAAGTATAGTGCTTCTCTTACATGTATAATATTTCGACAACAAAAATATACAATATAGTGATTTTTATACAAATATCAAAATAACAATAAATTTTAACTTCAAATATTAATTAGGCCAAAGGATTTATTCCCACTAAAAGTTTACACTTTTTTTAAAATTTTATTGTTAATTTTTAAAAACTTAAATATTTATCGATCTATTAAATTTTCATCATTTTAAGATTTTATTTAAAGATATTTATTTACATTTTTTACTTTAATTTTAAAAACTAATAATTTTTTTCCTAATTTAATTTCAAAAATTTACTTTTTCACCCCCAACATCTAGAGTTCTTAGAGTCTTTATATTTTAGTATTAATAGTCACCCCTCTCAAAAATCAAAATATTACACTTACACCCATAAAAAATTATTCTTTATTTTCAATGACCGTTCTTCTCGACGATCACTTTTGCGCATCGTTAACCCCACAAATGACATATTCTCTCCCTCTCTAGTGGCTTCTCGGTGTGAAAACCATTGAAGAGAGAGAGAATGTGTCATTGGAGTCAATGGCTGAGAATAATGGTCTTTAGAAAGAGGGAATGAATTTTTCAGGGTGTAAGTGTAATATTTTAAACTTTAAGGGGGTGACTGTTAGTCATAAAATATGAAAATCTTAGATGATAGGGATAAAAACATAATTTTTTAAAATTAAATTAAGAAAAAATTGTTAGTTTTCACAACTAAAGTAAGAAATACGGATAAATGATTTTTTTAAATAAAATTTTAAAATGAGGATTTTATCTATGATTAACAATAAACTTTAACAAATACATGACAGTTTGTGTTTTTCGAAACAAAAAAACTATGTGTACCCACTTTAGGTACACAAATGTGTACACATTTATATGTGTCATCATGTGATTGGATGATTTTAAATTAAGAATAAAACAATAATCAATCATATGATGACACATATGAGTATGTATACATTTGTGTACCCAAAGTGGGTACACATAGTATTATTCTTTTCGAAAACTAACGAGTGGAAATTTGAGAAAATAATAAACTGTAGATAGAAATAAGTCCCTTGGCCTACTAATTAATATACAATATTGATAAATTTAAAAAAGCTAAGTTCAAGAGAAGATTCAATTTCATTAGTCACATATGTTGTTTCCCAACTTTTCAATGTTTTCATCCTCAAGCATTTGAATATAGGAAGGGTGAAAATTGAACCCTCAATGCATGAAAATGGTTGATATGTACTTGTACATATATAAGAACAAGTTATGGTTATAATTTTGTTTGATTTGTCTTTTTTTTCTTTTTTCTTTTTCAAATTGAACCCTGAATGCATGAGAATTGTGAAAGTTTAAAAAAAATTTAATCAAAAGCATGTAACATTTGTTGATTAGCTTTATTTTTCTTAATATAATTATGGTCAAAAGACTTATTCTCACCCAAGGTTTGGTAAAATCCCGACTCATACTTAATAATTTAAAAAAATTTAAATACATATCTTTCTGTTAAAATTTACTGTTAGAGTTATGAGTGAAAAGTTATTTAGCTAAAAAATTAAAAAAATTATCTTATTTCCCTCATTTAGTTTATTTAACTAAAAAATTAAAAAAAATATCTTATTTATCTTATTTAGTTTAAAAACCTAATAATTTTTCAAAAACAAGTTTGAAAAATGATAATTTCTGTCCTTTAGTTTAAAAATATAACAATTTTCATTCGGACTGACAACTAGCCTTCTCACCAACTTTTAACCACGTTAGATGTTGACGCTCGATGACCATTTTTATTGGATGAAGATGAATCGTCTTTGTTTAATAAAGAGGAGACGAATCTTCAAATTGGACGAAGACGATTTATCTTTGTACGAAGATGACTTCGTTTTTTCTTCATCGAACAAAGATGATTTGTTTGCATCTGATAAAAATGGTCATCGAGCATCAATGTCTGATGTAGTTAAAAGTTGATGAGAAGGCCATTAGAGAAGGAGAAAAAAAACCTAAAGAGAAAATGATTACTTTTCAAATTTTGGATAAGAGAAAATTGTTAAAATTTTAAATTAAAAAAAGAAAAAAATTTAGTTTTTTTAATATTTTTAATTAAATAATATTTTTATCTTTAATTTTAATAATAAATTTTAATAGAAGAATAAATATTTAAATCTTAAAAAATTAATCAGAGAGAGTCTATCACCAAACCTTAGGCTAGAATAAGTCTTTTGACCTATAATTATTTATGAATTAAAATTGATGCCATGAGTTAACCTCTTAATTTAGGGATATTAATTAAAATAGGCAAAATTTTATCCGCTTAAACATTTTTAGGCAAATGTACAGTCATTTTACATTTATAAGCAAATTTATTTATAATTCCAAAAATACCATTTCAACCCTGTAGGTGTCATACAGGGTGCGTAGACGTGAGAATAAATGCTTGAATGCGTGTGGAGCGCGCGGGGCGCTTGCGGAGTGCACGGGGTGCGTGCAGAGTAAAATTATATGCATCATTATTTAATATAATATATAATATGCATATAATATTTAATATAATATATAAAAATAATAATAATAATTTTTAAATATATATTATATTATTATATATATTTATTATATTATTTAATTATATATATATATATATATATATATATATATATATATATATATATATATATATATATATATATGAGGGTGCGTATGCATTCTATACGCACTCACGTACTCTTCACGCACCCACACATTCTGTACGCACTCCGCACGCACTCACACACTCTATACGCACCCACGCACTCCGTGCACACCCACACACCCACACACTCTATATGCACCCGCACACACCACGCATTCTGTACGCACTTGCACCCACCCACGCACTTACGCACTTTGTACGACCCTTGACATTCCACACACATAATGGTTGAAAATGATGTAATAAGTCAGAGGGTATTTTTGAAGTTACAAAAAAATTTACTTATAAAAGTAGTACATTTGCCTAAAAACGTTTACGTGAAAATTTTTTTGTCAATTTTAATTATATCCCCTTAATTTATATATAAATTATGTATTTTATTTTATAGACGAAAATGTAATTTTTAAGTTTAGCTTGATTCAAAACGCAAAATATTTTGGTTTTGAGCAGAACAAATCGGACCGTACACGTAACATGAACACTCGGTGCAGTCGGTCACTCAGTTCCTAGCAGCGACAAAACGAACTCAGGTATCATCGTCCCGCCAAAGAGGAAAACTAGGGTTTAAGCTTTCCCTCTCTTCAAACAACCAAAAACCTCGACGCACAGACAATTAATCTCTTTCTTGCTTCGATTCGGAACCCTATAATTTTCCAAAATGAGCTTCGCGGCCTACAAAATGATGCACTGGCCAACTGGCATAACCCACTGCGGCTCGGGTTTCATCACTCACTGCCGCGCCGACTACGTGCCTCAAATTCCGTTAATTCAGACGGACGAACTTGAATCAGAGTGGCCCGCAAAGAAAGAAATCGGCCCGGTCCCGAACCTCATTGTTACTGCTGCTAACATTCTCGAAATTTATGTAGTTAGGGTACAGGAAGAGGGAAGTAAAGAGCCCAAAAATTCTGGAGAAACAAAACGCAGCATTTTAATGGATGGAGTATCCGGTGCTTCTCTCGAACTCGTTTGCCATTACAGGTTTGGAAGGAATTGCTTTGCTGTGGTTGTAATTTAATTTCAGTTTATTGTCTCATTTTTTTTATTTTTTGGTTTGTAGATTGCATGGTAATGTGGAATCAATGGCTATATTGTCAAAAGGTGGGAGTGACAATTCAAGGAGAAGAGACTCGATTATTTTGGCATTTCAAGATGCGAAAATATCAGTTTTGGAGTTTGATGATTCACTTCATGGACTTCGTATAACGTATGTATCGAATGTCCTTTTCTTGAGTGGAAGTTTTATTGTTGTTAAATTATTTGTTAAGATTATGTAGTTGAAATTTTGATGGAGGTTAATCTCCTTTTACAGCTCTATGCACTGTTTTGAGGGCCCGGAGTGGCTTCATTTGAAAAGAGGTAGAGAATCATTTGCTAGAGGCCCGGTGTTAAAGGTTGATCCTCAAGGCAGGTGTGGCAGCGTTCTTGTATACGGATTGCAAATGATAGTACTTAAGGCTGCTCAGGTCTCTTTCGTTCTATATAGTTATTCTTAAATTGTTATGACTCTGTATCACTTTGAGCTTAAATATTTCCTGATAATTCTGAGGTCACCTTGTAATACATTGGGAACATCTGGCAATCTCTTGTATTACTTTCTCTTCATTAAAACATATTTCTTTGCTTGTACCTATAGAGAAGAGAAATAAGAAAAAAAGATGGTATTTTTGTTATTGAAAACTACAAAACCAACTTATATGCAAAAAAAATATTTTTAAAAATCTCTGTTTGAAGAAGCTGTACTAAATACAATTTGCTGTAACCTTAAATGTTGTAATTAAATTAGGCTTGATAAATTTCGGTTTAGGATTTAGCTGTAGGAGTCAATGGTGGTTTGTGCACTAAATGCATATTTGTTAATATAATTGTAAACCTTTCAAAATGTCTGACAATATGATACAAGAAAGTATTCCCTCAATTATTCTCAGGTGGCAAAGCACTACTCATGTTTCCAGGACATTGATGGTTTTGTTTTGATTAGAATTTATCTGTTGATTTCTTTTATATTTTCAGCTTTTGTTTCAAAGTATTTTCTTTTTAATAATTTTAATTTTGGAATTTTGGTTTTCAGGGTGGATCTGGTTTGGTTGGAGATGAGGATGCTTTTGGTTCTGGAACTGCTGTTTCTGCCCGTATCGAGTCATCATATGTTATCAACTTGAGAGATTTAGACATGAAGCATGTGAAAGATTTTATATTTGTACATGGTTAGTGTGACTGGTTAGTTATCTTTGACTGATTGTAAAATGCTATATGAGTATAGTACAAGATATGAGCTAAATGGAGGTTTTGGCTTTTTTCTTCTTAATATGTAAGGATCCAAGGGAAATCAAAGTAGCAAGGTAAATAATAGATTAGTATGAACAACTGAGGAGACTAGCTTTTAAGTGCATTAGAGAGATTTTCTTTTGGGTTAATAGATGAAGTCCTTGGATGAGAGTACTGAAGAAATAAAACATACAAAGGAAATTTATTACTATAACATTCTTGACGAATGACCAGCAGTCATTCATGCTTGGTAAATTCCAGAAGTTGATTTCTTTTCTGTGCATGGTACAATCTTCTAGCTCTGAATGATTTCCATGGTGGTTTAGATTAGTTTGTGATGAATGTTGGTCCTATTAGATTCATAAAATATGGTTTAGATAAATTATTAAAGAAAGTAAATATTTTAACTAATTTGTTCATGCCTTAGAGCTGCTTAATTGTTGCTTGATCTCTTTCTAGATCTGGTATATTTATTTTACAGGTTATATTGAGCCTGTGATGGTCATCCTTCATGAGCGGGAGCTTACATGGGCTGGGCGTGTGTCATGGAAGCACCATACCTGCATGATTTCTGCACTAAGTATCAGCACAACTTTAAAGCAGCATCCACTTATATGGTCAGCCATGGTACATTCTGATATTAAACCTATCTGAAAGTTACAAATTCGCTCACAAAACTTTGGATATGTGTAATACTGCAATTGAAATGGTGTTAAATCAATTATAATTGCATGACTTTTTGCACACTGTTACAGTTACATCCGTAATTTGTCTATAGGTGTCCTTTAAACATATAACTGTCTTATCACCCTATTAAAATTGCCCCAGGGAAAATGATTCTAATCCATGCGACAAGGGCATAAAATACCAAGTTCTGAGATTTAGCATGTTCTTGATAATACTAAAGACATGGATGGATGCTTTATCATATAGTCCACAAATTAGCAATCTGTGTTATTGTTGTAATTTTATATGATCTCTGATGTTTAAATTCAAAGTGCGTTTTGTATCATGTCAGAATCTTCCCCATGATGCTTACAAGCTACTTGCAGTGCCATCGCCAATTGGTGGCGTTCTTGTCATTGGTGCGAATACAATTCATTATCACAGTCAGGTACACTTTTTTGGTTTTCTTTTATGGGTTCTGGATTTATGTTAGTTGTCCAGTGTTCATTCATCTTTTTTCTCTGTTATATGCTCTTATTGATTTATGCAGTCGGCCTCATGTGGATTGGCTTTGAACAATTATGCTGTTTCTGCTGATAACAGGTAATGACTCTTACCTCTTATCTTTTCTCTTCCCATGACAAACAAATTAGATTGTATTGCCTTATTAATTTATTTATCAACCGGTGGACCTTATGCATATGCAATTTTCCTTTTTTGTTTGGAAAAGGGAAATTGTAGGGAAGTAGAATCTTCCTGTTATGTAGCTTCATGTTGTTTAGTTATTAATCTGTTGATCAGGATTTCAGGGTTGTTTTATATGCAGGCATTTCAAAAGTTTAGTAGTGTTCTTCATTCCATAAATTCATTGTCTTGTTCTTTATTTTTCGGCGTGTGCATGATTGTTCTGATTGTATTTCTTGATTCATTTCAGTCAAGAGCTTCCAAGATCAAGTTTCATTGTAGAACTTGATGCTGCCAATGCCACTTGGTTGTTAAATGATGTGGCTTTGCTGTCAACAAAAACTGGGGAGCTACTACTTTTGACTCTTGTTTATGATGGGCGGTAGGGATTTGCCTTCATTTTCAATTTAAATTTTTGTTCATAATTTAAATTTCTTTGGGCAAAGGCTTATGAACTATTATTTTAGTTAGTTTGATATAACACTTTGGGGACGTTTGGTTTGGGTAATGTTTTATTACCAAAATAGAAAGATTACCTTGAAGATAGATTACTTAGAAGATTACTGGGTATAAATGATTACTATGTTTGATAAAATTTGATAGGTATAAATAATTATTGTATTTGGTTAAAGGTAATAAAAGATTACTAGTAAATTATTTTACTTAAATGCCCTTTAATATAATTATTTTTAAATATTTTTTTATCATATTAATTAAAAATAAATTTATTTTTATCTCAAAAAATTAATAAATAATAATATAATTATAATAAAATCAAGATTGTCTCGGTAATCTTTAAATACCTAAGGTGAAGATGGTAATCAGATTACCACCTATATTACCTGCTACGTCAGCATTGATAATATAAGATTACTGTAATATTTTATTACTGACAAACCAAACAAGGGAATAAAAGATAGATTACCAAAGTAATCTTCAATAACTTGAACCAAAACCCCCCCTTCGTGGCAATGCTTGTATGTTGGTCTTACATGGTGTGATATTTTCTGGAATCATGTAAAAGAGTGAAATTCAGTTTTATTCTGTTTTTTTCATTCCAAGGTAAATAAAGGGGAAGATTGCAGAGCTCTCTCCCCTATCTAGGAGGGGGATGAGGCTTTTCTCCCAAATATCTCCTTACTAGATCCACATGCATACACAAAAAAAAAAAAAAGGAAAAAACCATGAAGGCACATATAAGTAGAGAAGCTGGAAAAAATGATAAAAAAGAGGCCTCTTTTGGAGACCTATAGCTATAGCTGTCCAATCCAAAAGCTATCTGACTGGCCTTTCTTGCGGGTCCAGATTTGTAATTTGATCTTTTTTTTTTTTTCAATTACATAATTCTCCTCTCTTTTAAAATAAACTTATGTAGGTAAGTTTCATTATTTATAGCTTGCGTTGTTTGTTTCTTTTTTCTTTTGAAGGGTTGTGCAGAGGCTTGATCTTTCCAAGTCTAATCCTTCAGTACTTACTTCTGTAAGTTCCATCTGCTCTACCCTTTGTTTTTTTATTTACTTTTAGATCTGATTTTATCTGGCATGAGACAAAAGTCACTGTAATTCTTTCAGGACATCACAACAATTGGAAATTCACTATTTTTTCTGGGGAGTCGGCTGGGAGACAGTTTGCTTGTGCAATTTTCTTGTGGATCAGGAGCCTCAATGCCGTCATCAGGTTTAAAAGAAGAGGTGAGCAGAAGTCTTCAACTTCTCTTTGCTACTCAGTGATACGATTCATCTGAATAATGTATTTCTTTAACTTGTATGTTTGTTATTACCTTTTAATTTTTGTGGATTTTTAGTTGCTCGTATAGTTTATCTTTTGCTTTATTTTTTAGTACCAACTATTCAGATTTTGTATGCCTGTCTACTTGAAAAGAAATTCCATTGCATTGTTTCAAACAAAATCTTGCAGCTGACTGATTTTTTGAAACAACACTTCATTTTTCTCTTTCTATTTTTTTATTTACTTCTTTATGTTTCTATTTCAATTTTTTAAGAAGTAATTACCTAATAATTTCTGCAATGCCAAATCTTCAGTTTGGAGATGTTGATGGTGATAACTCTTCAGCAAAGCGATTGCGGAGGTCTTCTTCTGATGCCTTGCAAGATATGGTTAGTGGTGAGGAGCTTTCCTTGTATGGTTCGGCTCCAAATAACACAGAATCAGTGCAGGTTGTGTGCCTTTCTATATTCAGTTCAGGTCCATGCCCTTATTAATTTTTCTGCATTAATTTTCAACCATGAAAAACTTTTGAAATTTGGAAGGAACAAGTCCTGGGAAGGGTAGGTGAAAAAAATGTTAATAAAAATAAGACATAGTAATTTTTTTAAGACATCATAAGAGCTTCAAATGGTGGCTGTATGATCTAATTATGGAATAATGTAACACTTAATTTTTTGTTCAATACAGCAGCACCTATTTTTATAAGCCCATTGCCCTCCTTTCAAAATTTTTAAGCTGTCCCATTGTAAATCATTTTTCATTTCATGATATATTAAATCTCTGTTAACTGCATCGATATGTGTATAATTTTTGCATCATTGAGCTTAGTCAAGCCTTGTAATATATATCTCTAGTGATTTAATACACTGTAGTGATTGTCCTGGAATTCATGTTTCTAGCTGGTTTGAGAAACTGCTAGTTTTTCTTATCCAAAAAAATTCTGGTTTAAGCTTGATCTCTCAATATGGCTATTTAGTTTTCTTGTATTAGAAAGCTGGGCTGATAAGAAACCGTGCCTGCTCTCCTGTTTAAGTTTCAAACAACTTATTGCATTTATTATAGAGAGTTTATGTTTCATTTTCTTACTTCAGTTGCAGATTATGTATCATTTGCAATGTGGTTTTTGAAGTTTATCTTTTTCTTTACAAATGTTATTCTCTCCTCTTATGCTTGCAGAAAACATTTTCTTTTGCTGTGAGGGATTCATTGGTTAACATTGGACCTTTGAAGGACTTTTCATATGGCTTGAGAATGAATGCTGATGCAAGTGCAACCGGAATTTCCAAACAAAGTAATTATGAACTGGTTAGTTTTTTTATGTGCAGTCACCAATTTTTGGGATTTGCATATTCCAAGGAAAGAAACATAGAATAATGATTTAGTACATGCTTTAACTTAGCATGCTTTCTTGGTATCATTTTGCAAGCTTTGGTGCATCCATGTTCTTTTTTATGCTTAGTATCTGCTTGAACTAGGTATATGTTGGATTCATTTAGTTGGTTTATGATACAGAGGACCATTATTTCAGAGTTGAAGAATTTGGATTACTCTCTGATGCTTCTTTCATTGAGGAGGAGGTTGGTTTGGGTTCTTGGGTGCTTTAGTTTTAGTAATTGATATTGTTTTATTTTTCTCAGGTGTGCTGTTCTGGTCATGGAAAGAATGGTGCTCTCTGTGTACTTCGGCAGTCAATTCGCCCTGAAATGATTACTGAGGTTTGTGCATATCTTGGCCTTCATGACAAATGGTTTATCTGTCTTATTATGATGTATACCAGCTATAATTTTTTTTTTTTTTGTTACAAGATGTGGATAGAAAAAGTCTGAAATCTGTTTTTTTTGGAAGGATGAAGAATGGACTTGTGGACTTCTATTAGAGGAGCCATTTTACACCCATCCTTTAGTATTGAACACAACAGATAACGTATATGGGATCGTGTGCTCTGCTCGATGTTGCCAACTGTAATATCGTGGTGTTGGGGCTAGAAAGGGTTGCCATGCTTACAATAATTTCTTTATAAAGTTTAAATTTTAGCAAAAAATCCCATCTCATGGCTTCCCCGCATTTTACTATTTGGAACTTTTATTTCCTTTTGCCACTCCCTCTACTAATTTGACTTGGTGTGGTTCTGGTGTGTCACTCATTTGACAAGGGATTTAGAGTAGATGGCGCTACTTAGCCAACCCAACCTGTTGCCATTCCGATGCATGGATTGCTTAAATATGTTTTCTTCATGGAACCTATTAACCTATGTGCACATTTTTATATTTATATGTCATTACGCTAAGGTGTTCTTAGAGTTAGAGTTCTAAATGTGTGTTTGTATGCACCCAAAATCGGTTGGATAAGAGACATAACTTGCATCTGACACTGTCTTTGTATAATATAACTTCTGACTGTGCAGGTTGAGCTGCCAGGTTGCAAAGGAATTTGGACCGTTTACCACAAGAGTTCACGCAGTCATAATGCTGATTCTTCTAAAATGGCTGCCTATGATGATGAATATCATGCATATTTAATTATAAGTTTGGAGGCTCGAACAATGGTAAATTGTTTTTTCCTTTTTTTTTATCTGAAGTTGAATATCACTGTAAACTTTCTACATGAGTTATTTATAAAGCTTTATTTTCTTTTTGTTGATGCAATGTGTTATGTTGGTATTGTTTAAAGGTATAATAGGTCATTTGCAGGCCTATCTTTTTATCTTCTTATTGGCATTGAGTGATGCATCCTAGATTTATTCTTGTTATGCCAGGAATCTTTTTTTTTTTTAAAGTTCTTGGACTGGAACATTCTTGTGAACTAGCTATAATTAAATGGCTTTCAGATGTTCAAAAGGCAATCTCTGTTGAAACATGCCATAATTTGCTAGTCAGGCATTTTACTTTATTTGCATGCTATAAGCATTGGCTTCATATTATTTACAAAGTAATTACATTGGATAAGTGATTTGCTTTTTGACCTTCTATGATGAATGATTTTTTTGGATAGGATATAGAAAATGTTGTACTAGTAAGAGGAAGAGAGAATTACAAAAGTGGATCAGTGATACACTTTATAGGTCCAATCACTCCTGGGATTTGGGGGGAGGATATATGGAACTGACCAAAACTCTGTTCCTTGCTTTGTAAGACCATTTTCAGTTAATATGAGTATTTACTGTCTCATTTTAAAATGAAAGGCTGATCTGTAGGCATCCAACTATTCTAGAGTTTATTCTTTCTGTGGAGAAAACAGAAATGGAAGATCTGAAATATCACATTTCCTTTTGTTTCTTTCCCTTTTTTCGTCTTTGGTGGTGCAATTAGCATCAGAATCTGACTTTATGCAACAACAATTGTGATATTGATAGGTACTTGAAACAGCTGATCTTTTGACAGAAGTCACTGAAAGTGTGGACTATTATGTGCAAGGAAGAACAGTTGCTGCTGGGAATTTGTTCGGAAGGTGAGTATATACCTAACTACACAAAGATGTTATGATAGTTTAGGAAAATTTTCATTGTTCTTTTATTTGCTTCATATATCTGCGAGGAGATGCAACTGTTTCATATTGGCAACTCATATTTTCATAGTATTAATATAATTTCTTTTGGCTAGAGTTTTTTGAGGGGTTGCAGGGATTGATTTAACCTGTTGCTTCTCTTTTATTCTTTTTTTATTTTACCCAACATCATAATTCTAAGTTCTTGTTCCCCACCATGACTTTGCTTATTTTTACTTTTGTAAATTATTATATTTGATAATTTCGTGTAGTTTGAATAATTTTCCTAGGTTCAGTAATTTTATTCACTATTACAGTAGTTTACTTGTCTAGTGCTTCTTTGGCTGCCAACTTACAAAATCAAGTTATAAGTGGATTTATACTGAGCTGTGCTTTTTAATTTTAGTACTTCTATTACATTGCAAATGTGGTTGTTTTAGGCTAACTTATATTTTACTAAGAATAGTGCTTAATTTTATGAATATAAATTGTCAGAGAGAAAGAAAACTCAGTTATCTGCTTCTCTCTTACCTTTGTCTGCTCTTTAGGCGTCGAGTTGTTCAGGTCTTCGAACGTGGTGCTCGAATTCTAGATGGTTCTTTTATGACTCAAGATTTAAGCTTTGGAGCACAAAACTCTGAATCTAGTTCTGGTTCTGAAAATCCCACCGTGCTGTCTGTTTCAATTGCTGATCCATATGTGTTGATGAGAATGAATGATGGAACTATTCAACTACTTGTTGGAGGTATGCTCTTTCATGAGTAATCATTTACTGTTTAGTAATTTGAGTATATCACTGTTCTTAGCAGGTAAGTTTCTTGTTAAGGTTACTTGCCACAGCCGATGCATATTATAGTGGATAAAACTAGAATTTTGTATAAATCCTATGTTATTGTGAAAGTTTATCTATTCTTTGCATGGCTATGTGCATGCTAACTGAGGACAAATTGGATCTGATCAACCCAATGTTTTCTTTAATAATTCACTTTCACTATTAGTGAATTGATTAGTATGTTATAGCTGTCCTGCTTTTATTTTTATTGATACCTGATGCCTGTGAATTTTGATATCTAACCTATCTAATTACCGATTTTTTTTGTGACGCCAACTTCTTTTCACAGCTGTTGTGAAAATCATTAGTGATTAGGAAGTTATCTGTACCTTAACTCAGTTACTGTTTGTAGCAGTTTGCATAGTTTGTTGGTTTGATGTTCATGATTATATAAAATTGGAAAATTGTCTCAAACTTTTATACTTCGACATCCACTGAAAATGAAATCTTCATTCTTGATTGTCACTTGCTAATAAGTAGCCATGTGGGACACATAAACATGCTCCTATAGCTAAAGATTCATATAAGTATATATTAGGGCATATATGTATATGGTCTGCATTCAAAGGTGAGGCTTCTGCAAGCTCATTCTACTTAGTTTTTTCTTTTTCTTGTTATGGGATTAACCAGGCTATCTTGAAATTTGAATTGCAGATCCTTCTACATGCACTGTTTCTATACAGACTCCATCTACCATTGAAAATTTGAAGAAGCCAATATCTGCCTGTACTTTGTATCATGATAAAGGACCAGAACCGTGGCTCCGAAAGACAAGTACTGATGCATGGCTTTCTACTGGTGTAGGAGAGTCCATTGATGGTGCTGATGGTGGGCCACTTGATCAGGGAGATATATATTGTGTTGTTTGTTATGAGAGTGGTGACCTAGAAATATTTGATGTGCCAAATTTTATTTGTGTTTTCACTGTGGATAAATTTTTATCTGGAAGAACTCACCTTATTGATACCTATAAATGGGAGCCATCCAAAGATTCCCAGACAAATATAAACAGAAATTCTGAAGAAGTTACTGGGCAAAGCCGTAAAGAAAATATCCAGAACATGAAAGTTGTTGAGTTGGCCATGCAAAGATGGTCTGGACATCATAGCCGCCCTTTCCTTTTTGGAATATTGACTGATGGGACAATTCTTTGTTACCATGCCTACCTATATGAGGGTCCAGAGGGATCCTCTAAAATTGAGGATTCCATTTCTGTGCAGGGTTCTTCCAGTGTAGGGAATGCTAGTGCTTCCAGGCTTAGAAATTTGAGATTTGTTCGGATCCAACTGGATGCTTACACAAGGGAGGAGATGTCCAATGAAGAACCATGCCAAAGAATTACCATTTTCAAAAATATTAGTGGTCATCAAGGGTTTTTCCTTTCTGGGTCAAGACCTACTTGGTTTATGGTATTCAGAGAGCGACTTCGGGTTCATCCACAGGTGAGAAGTTAGTTATTTACTGCTATTCAAGCAAAGGAATTGTCTAGTGCAGCATATGTATAGATTTTTTTTAGTTCTTCAGTCTTACATAAGGATTTAATTTCATTTTTTCAGGTAAGATAAATATCGGTTGATTTTTTCAGTGTTTCTAAGTTTAACTTTGGAGTATGTTTTTGTTTCCTATTAAAAAAATTGTGACTTTGAGTTTGTCTTTGATTGTACATGTGATGACTGTATATAATGAAATTTATACCAAGTCCTTTTGATTTAGCTATTCTGATTCCTTTTTTCATATATATCCACTCAGGTTTTGAAATTGATTACAATTCCTGGAGTTTTTTTTTTCTGAATTTTGTGTTCTTTTCTGTTTTTGTACTTCATGACAACAAGATTAAAGGCAATGTTTGATGTTCTTCTTGCAGCTTTTTGTTGAAGATCATGTTGTCAAATTTTATTTTTTTAATCTCGAAAAAAATTTTCATTAGTGATCAGAAAGCTTAGTGTTCTTATATTATTTTGACAAGTGGGATTCTATTCCCTTTTTTGCAGCTATGTGATGGGTCTATCTTAGCCTTCACTGTTCTCCATAATGTGAATTGTAATCATGGGCTCATATATGTTACATCACAGGTCAGACTTTAGTATTTACTTCCATTATCAAGACAAGATGCTTATGCATGACTTAAAGGAGGTTTTTTGTTTCAAATTTCTAGGGTATCTTGAAGATTTGCCAGTTTCCATCTATATCAACCTATGATAACCATTGGCCAGTTCAAAAAGTGGGTCTTTTTCTTATTCTTACAATCTATACTTGTGTGCAGAATCACATTAATTTAGGATTGACAATGTTTAATGTTTCTGGTTAGATTCCATTGAAGGCTACTCCTCATCAAGTCACTTATTTCGCAGAGAAGAATTTATACCCACTAATAGTTTCAGTTCCTGTAAGTTACTTTTTATCTTCATAAATGTCATTCCCTTAAGATCTTTCCAATAATATATGTTTTCAATCTAGTGCCATTTTTTAAAATTATAATAGTAATCTTGACAAACCAATATTGTAGCCACACACAGGCACAACTCACGTCCAAACTGGTTTGTTCAATTATGTGCTTACAATCTTCCTCAGCAACATGCAAATAGGTGCCCTCAAATTGTTTTCTTGTCTTTTTAAACTAAATACATCATGATTTGCTTACAACCAGTTTTAATTGAATTGTTGTTATTAATTTAGGAGATGGGGTTTATTTGCTAAGATTATCTTGTAATTCTTAATATGTTTCTTCTTTCCATGCTGTGCTCAATATCTTTTGCAGGTTCCAAAGCCATTGAATCAAGTTCTTTCATCGCTGATTGATCAAGAAGTGGGCCATCAGACTGACAATCAAAATTTGGGTTCTGTTGAACTCCATAGAACTTACTATGTAGAGGAATTTGAGGTTCGAATTATGGAACCAGAAAGGACTGGTGGTCCTTGGCAAACAAGGGCTACAATTCCAATGCAAAGTTCTGAAAATGCTCTTACCGTGCGGATGGTCACGCTGTTTGTAAGTTCACTGTTTTTTCAATCAAAATATTGTCATTATAGACTAATAGGCTTGCCCTTTTTAGTGTTTATTGGGACAGGTGGAATGGGTTTATAGTGGATAGGATAGTATCAAAACGTAACATTTCTGAAAATTAAATTCAGATTTGATTATTTTGGGTTTCATTGATTTCTTTGGTTAGTGTTTAAGTATAAGCTCTGAGGGATCATACGGCATTTCAACCTCATATATGTTGGAATTGCATAATCAGATCTGTAACCTTTGAGGCCTTGATCCAACATTCTCAGTTTATCAATTTATGCATCCAACCGTATGGGAACCATAAAAAACTCCACAATAAATAGGGTTATTGATCCAACCTTTATAGTTCATCAATTCATATATTCGACAGTTAGGGAAACATACCATCAGTGAAAAGGGTTATTATTATCAAAGAATGACATGTGCTGGTCTCATTTAATTGGAATAACCTATTTGTCAGTGGATTTTGGTGAGTGGCTGTTTAGTAATTGACCTAATTACAAATTCATGTTGTTATTTTTGAAAATGGAAAATCATCATGAGTGAAAAAATAAATAAAAATAAAATAAAATTCAATGGATATCAGTGTAGAATGGTGGGAGTGCATCTTACTTATAATTAGAAAATCTAGATTAGAGTCTCATACGCCCTTTTTTTGTCTATTATCACAGAATACAACCACAAAAGAGAATGAAACACTTTTGGCTGTTGGGACTGCTTATGTGCAAGGGGAGGATGTTGCAGCAAGAGGACGTGTCCTTTTGTTTTCTCTAGGACGAAATGCTGATAATCTTCAGAATTTGGTACTTTTAGATTATATGTTCATTTCTACTCTTTCATTTCATTTTCACTCATGCTTTACTTCTGGTAGAGAGTTTATTGTTTTCACAACCATTTTTGTATAATTGTTAATTTCCTATAGATTTATTATTAATGCAATCATAAATCCTTTTAGTTTGCAGAAGTTTATTCAAAGGAATTGAAGGGTGCTATATCTGCTGTAGCCTCTCTTCAAGGTCGTCTGTTGATAGCTTCTGGTCCAAAAATTATTTTACACAACTGGACTGGTACTGAGTTGAATGGCATTGCCTTTTATGATGCTCCTCCGTTATATGTCGTGAGCCTAAATATTGTACGTTTTGTCTCCTTAGGTCTATATTACAGTTCAACATTTTTTGAGATCCCTCAATTTCAGAATATCCTTTTTTTATTTCGGCATGAGTTCATTGATTTAAATCTCTTTTAGTATGGTTTTACTGATACATTCATTAGCAACAATATCTTTCGATTGTATTGTAGTCATTGTGCTAGCCTTGAATTCCATAAGGGCTAAGAAAACTATATAGTGGCTGTTACTGGTATGAAAGTGCTTGATTCTTGGCAAGAGTTATGAATCTATGTGATGATGGGTTAATTATATCCCATATTAAAGAAGCAAGATGGCAAAACATAGGGACTCCTTCAAAATGCAGAATGCTGACTGTTTGCTGTCAACATTCTTCTTCTCTCTTTTTCTCTATCATTCTCACAGAAACTCGTGTGTTCTCAGAGCCAAATAGTAGGTGTGAAGCTATTTGGAATATACTTTGGCATTTGACTGTGTCATAAAAGTTAAAAAAACTCATCATTCTTGCTTAGGTACTTGTTCCAGTTAACATAGTTTGGCAAAAATGACAGGAATTATTTTAATGTTCTTGTAGTCTTGACTAATTTTTACTTACCATGTTAACTGGATTAAGATAGAGAATGCGTTATTTTCTTCATGAATTAAATGTAATGATGCTGCCCATTGGGATTTAATTTTTGGTTGTATGGAATGCAACCTGACTTTTAACTGGTTGCTTACATAATACTAAATCCTTTATGGAACTCATTTTTTTACCTCTTAAGAAATGTATATTTCTTTGTTTGATTGGATGTTTATTATGTTGCTTCAGATAGTGTGTTCTGTTTATGTTTTCATCTACTTCGCTAAAACCCTATAATCATATAATCATTATTGCAGGTAAAAAATTTTATCCTCCTTGGTGACGTTCATAAAAGCATATACTTTCTTAGTTGGAAGGAACAGGGGGCTCAACTTAACTTATTGGCCAAAGATTTTGGCTCGCTGGATTGTTTTGCAACAGAATTTTTGATAGATGGAAGTACTCTGAGTCTCATGGTTTCAGATGACCAGAAAAATGTCCAGGTAAGCCACTTCACCATGTGAGCAACATAGATGACTCATATTACTCTAGGAGGCATGGATCAAAAGAAACTAATCTATCTATTTTTTCACCGCACTTCAGCCGCATGAATTATGTCATTTCTAGAATTTTTTAACTGTTACTATATTTTGCTCAGGTTTGCTGTTCACTGTTTATTTCTGTTGTCTTCCTATTGTATACTCAGACGTCTCATCTTCAAGAATATTACACTGAAATGGCTCATTCTTACACATATATGTAATATAAGAAAGAAGCTTGATTGTATGGTTACTGCTACTTAATATAGCTCCAAGTGTCTGCAATATGTACAAAATTTTATATATGTTATAGGTATTAGAGTTATTGTGTGGAAATCTTCATTTTGAACTTCTGTGTATTCTAAGGGCTTCTGCTTAATTGTTAGACGGGTGCAGTTAATTGGAAATAATGATCTCAAGGTTGATTGTTTTATGGGGTATTGTTGGTTTTCCTATCTTTGAACTCTTTGCACGTGCTGATGCAGATTTTCTATTATGCACCAAAGATGTCTGAGAGTTGGAAGGGACAAAAGCTTCTGGCAAGGGCTGAATTTCATGTCGGTGCCCATGTCACAAAATTCTTGCGGTTGCAGATGCTTTCTACCTCATCTGGTGCTGCTTTGGGATCTGATAAAACCAATCGCTTCGCATTATTGTTTGGTACCCTGGATGGTAGCATTGGGTGTATTGCTCCTCTTGATGAACTCACTTTTCGTAGATTGCAGTCCCTACAGAAAAAGCTCGTTGATGCTGTTGCCCATGTTGCTGGTTTAAATCCAAGAGCTTTTCGCCAGTTCCGCTCAAATGGAAAGGCCCATCGGCCTGGCCCTGATAGCATAGTCGATTGTGAACTGCTTGGCCAGTAAGTTGCATCTTCCTGTATGCATAATTGCTTTTAGGGGCATAATTTTCAAATTTAAAACCTTTAGGAGAAATGACTCAATCTTATATTTCGCATGATCTCGATATCTTGGTGGCATCGACTATTTAATTTCCAATCGTTATCGTTTCATAGTTTTTCTTTATACCCTTCAGGTGGGATAACCTACTTTATTGCCTGGCTAATTGATGCAAACTATGCTTTGAATAATCATTTTATGTCTTTTTACTTGTTTGCAGTTATGAGATGCTCCCATTGGAGGAACAGCTGGAAATTGCTAACCAGATCGGAACAACTCGTTCACAAATTCTTTCAAATCTGAATGACCTTGCATTAGGAACTAGCTTCTTGTGAAAGCAGCCTCTAATGCTGATCAACCAGCATCACGAGAATCTCGCAAAAGATTTTGTAGATGATAGTTGTAACATCGGTGACCCGAATTGCCCTGCCAATTCCATGTTTGATTGAATCAACGGCAGTTAATTGACTTGTTTTATCTGTTGAAGAGGAAGAAAATCATGCTGAAATTGTTGTATCCATGGAACTAGGGCTGAGGGCTAGCCACAGATTCATATAAAGTGAAGGGCCTATAAACTATATAAATATTGTAAAGATATTAACTTTGCTGCATTATATTATTATTATTATTGTAGTTTAATAGAATTTCAACCAACGCCACCGCATGCGCCGCCTACTTATTGAAAGATCAAATCTTAAAATTACTGGTTCATTGTTTAGAGGATGTTAATCCCAGATTACATGGGCATAATTGGCTTAATTCTCATGGTCAGTAGTGTTCAGAATCTTCAGACAATTGTGGAAACATTTTCCTCGTGTTATGAGTTCCATGTATGACTTTACTTGTATCCTTAGTGAAAAACATGAATTATTTGTGTTTTCGTTTAATTCGCATTTCAAACATGTCATTCTAAATTTTTGAATCTAAAACGTATTTTTTACTACTTATTATATTATACTTATAATTTATATTTTTTTTTTCTGTTTTTGTATTTATTATCTGAATAAAATTATGTGTAAAAAATATATATACATAATATTATTTTTCAATTTTGTCGCTCAAGTTACCCTTGGGAGAGTTTTAAAGACTGTTTAGTTGGAATAGCAAAAACTGATAATGAAAATTGAAATGGGCTGGGCCTGAGGAACGTGCACGGAAAATGAATAATTGGTCCACCACCACGCCATGCACGTAAAATGATGATGACACACGTGCGCTTAGTTCATTGATAGGAGAAGGGGAGATGGATGGTGAGGAGAGAAGAGGGGAGGAGGGCAATAGCTTGAAATGTTTCTTCTTGCTTTAAGGAATGTCTTGCAAAAGTGGGACAATACTCCTTCCTTTGTAAGCCCATTTTGCTTCCACAATCATGCCTCTTTTTTTATTTATAAATAATTAATTTATAGAGTAATATTATGTATATAATTTTTATGTATAATTAATGACGTGTTATCATGAGATTAAATATTTAAAAATTAAAGATAAAATAATATCAAATCATACAATAACATATTGTTATTTATGTATAAAATTGCGTACAAAAGTTGTGTGTATAATTGTATTGTAATTTATAAAGCAAAATCCTTATTTCCAAAGGCACCCCACTCCAAGTGGCATCTTGCTTATGCACACTTCAACTTAGGTCCCCATCAAAGCTTGAGAAGCAAAATGAGTGTATGTGGCTTGAGATGAAAGAGAAAAATAGCCTTTCATTTCATTTCTTCAATTGCCTTAAAAGACTTCTTATTAATGGGGACCAAACTCCAAACTTCAAACTCTGTTTATCATATTCCACTTCACAACTTTATTGTGTGAGCAACATTATTTGTTTCCAGTTTTCAATACTTAATTAGATATTTAGATAATGTATCATCATATAATTAAGTAATTGGATATCCGCTAAATTACTTTAAACTGAGTACACATAATTTTATTGCTATTGTAAAGGATGTTACCGAATTCAACTCTCTATAAAACCGACAACTTTAGAGGAAGATTGCAAAGTTTGCAACATCTAAGCTTCATGTGTTTTCAAAGATATTGATGAAGGTTGAGTTTGTTTTCTAATTCAAAGTTGTTGTTAGGGTTGGACTCGAACCGAGCCTGTTCAAGTTCGGCTCGAACGAGGTCGAAACGAGCCAACCCTATATGAGCTCGAGCTACTCGTTAAATTTTTCAATTAAAATTTTTGATACAAAACGACATCATTTTGACCAATATATATTGAAACGACATCGTTTTAATAACGAAAAATGAGTCAAACAAAATTCAAACTAAGTTCAGGCTTGGCTTTCACGAGCTTGACGAGCTCGAGCTCAGTTATATTTAAGTCAGCTCGGCTTGAATCCAGCCCTAGTTGTTGTGTATGTTGCAAAGTCTTGAAAGTGACTCATGAGGAAAATGCAAGTGTTTTTGATTGTTTTTAAATACAACAAAACTATGTATACATATTTTTAGTATACAATATGCGTCTATAAATGATGTCTTATTATACGATTGAATAATTTTAAATAAAAAATAAAAATAATATTCAACCACATCACGACACATCATCTAAATACGCAAATTACATACAAAAAATATTTATACATAGCATTGCTCTTTTGAATAATCTAATAAAATATCTTCGAGAAATGAGAGTTTGTTTAATTTCCTTTCTAATCACAAGAAGTTGATAAATCATTCATTATTAATTCCATTACTAATATTGCAAATACTGTTTGATTTTATAATTAATCTTTATAATTAATTAGCATATCCTCCTTATATTAGTGCATAAGACAATAATTATGTTTGGTCTTAATTAGACATAGAATATTCAACAAATAAACTAGTTTTGAATCTAATGTAATACTGTATACACTCAGTTTTGAATATTCAATTAGATATTCAGATAATGAATCATTATGTGATCGGATGTTATTTTATCTTTAATTTAAAATTATCTAATCATATAACATATCATTTGAATATTTAAAACTGTATATATATAGTTTTATTGATCAATCCGCTAACTTTTGAATATCATCAATAACTTCATGAATCAACTCCTGCCTCATGTGTGAGTTAGAATTTTTGTGAATATAAATATTAATAATTAAATTAATCCATTATCATCATCAAAATCACTTTCAATTGTCCTTCAAATTCAAAACATTGATAGTGGGGTGTAATAGTTATAGCAGAATGAGGGAAAGTGGAGGACTATGTCTACTGAAAATGAAGTGGCATCATCACCCCATAAAAATGCATAAACACAAAGACAAGTTTACATGGATCATTACATCACTTTCCATTTCTTCATTTCTTTTTCAACCGTCCTTTCGAATAAACTAATTATACTAAACACGTGAAATCTTGAGGTTACTAACCATAATCTTATTATGTTATCAATAAATTTCAAACTCATACTCTCTTGTTTGGATACCCCCGCTATTGTCGATTGAGCTAGCTCCTATTTTTTCCTTTTATTCTTTCACCATGCATGCATCAAGACACTTCATTAAAATCCCATTAACTCTTGTTGTTACCCATTCTAATTAAAATATTAAAAAGTAAGTAATCATCCCCATATAATAATCTTGATAAATCATTCCTATATGTTTATATCATGAATATAAATACCAATTTATCTTTCCTTGTGTATGATGTTGAAACAATGTGGAGATGATTTGAGCAATTACAAGAACACAACATTGACTTTGTTATAATATAATGAATATAATTTATGATTACAATTGTAAGATGGAAATTTAGGGTTTTAAGATGACTGAAGAGAAAGAAACTAAAAGTTGAAGAAAAAAAAGTGAAAGAGAAATATTCCATTTTACTTTTGCATTTCTATACAATGGAAAGGGGTGGGTTTGTATAGCCAAGACTCATCACTCTCTAACCAATAAGATTATTTCACCTTCAAAGTTACAATAAATGTTTTGTCATTTTATTCATCAATTCACATTTAAGCATCCACCTATAATTTGTTGTTTTCACATTTGGTGGAAAGTCATCTCATATGTAACAGACTTGTATCAATATTCGGATATTGGATAAATTAAATTAAATGGTCTAAATTCATATGCTCAAAATAAAAATCCATAGCATTATTTATACGAAGCCAAAATACCCACTCACAAGGCACGGTTCACTTGAGGTGCATTGTATACCGAAGGTACTATTCATTATTCACTTACGAATTATAGCTTTTCTTTGGTGATTTGTCCAATTTTCTGATAAAGAAATGGTAAAAGAAGTTAATCCATTATTTCTTATAATGTTTTATTCACTTTGGTGTTAAGATTTATGCAATTGGAAAAAAATTTAGTTCGCTTTTAGGTTAGGATTTTCGGATTTCCCAAAAAGAAAACTCTAACCTAAAAACCAACTTAATCTTTATCCAACCACATAAACCTCAACACTAAAATAAATAAAATATGATAAAGAATGATGGAGTAACCTTTTTTAATCTTTTTTTTGGGTCAAAAAATTGGACAAATTGCCAAAGAAAAACTACGATTCGCAAGTAAATAGTCATGAAAAACCTTAGAGACCAAAATAAGTAAAAAGAAAAGAAATAATTACATTAAAACTATAAAACTAGAAAGTTTCACATGACCATAATTCTTTAGACTTGATAGAATGGTCATTCCTTCAATAGAACACATTTTCTACACTTAGCTCATGGTTGTAGATGGAACATCCATTCAACTTTTCATGCTATATATATGTGTGTGTGCGAGAGAGAGAGAGAGAGAGAGAGTGATTATTGCATGTATTAATATATAAATTTACTAACTTGTTATAGTGCTTTTTAAATGTTATAAACTCAAATTGAGCTAATCCATTTTATTTGTCTCACCTAGAGGTGTCAAAAGAGTTGGGTTGGCCCCAAGTTTGGTGAAAAAGTCCAACATGATAAGACTCGATCTGATATTATAACGTATTAAACCTAACCCATAAGCCTTTCAAGCAAAGTCTTAGGCTTAGACAAAAGGTATGTTACTGTTTATATAATCAATCAAAAAATTAATAAATATTTACAATATGAAAATTTATTTTTTAATTAAAATTAATGGCTCAGCTTGACCCAACAATATATATTAAACCAGATTGTAAGTCTTATGAATTTTGTAGACCAACTAGCTCGAAGACTCGTTATTATACAAACCTTGAACCCATTCGATCCGATTTGATTTAACAACACCTCTAGCATGACCAATACCCAATGATTAGTTTGGTTCAAGTGACCAGTACCCAAGATAATTACATATCAAACATCGGTTCACTTCCATCAAATCACTATACATGATGACATGAGTGATCATTAGCTCAAATTTAATTTTAATTAATTATAATTTAGATTTTATATTTAATAATTAAATAAAAAATTATTGTAAACATTACTTTAAAATTTATTTAAACAATTCAAGAGTCCAAATACAAATCCAATTGATCAGATTGAATTTTTGAACTCAAAACATATTATACATGCATTTTATACGTTTCTTATATTAAATGCATATTTTTGCCATTTGTTACATTTTTTATTTTTTATGAATTTTTAAAGTACAAAAATATTTTTTTATATTTTTAATTAATTATTATAATGTCATAACTATATAGAACAAAAACCCAATTTGTTTTTATTCAAATCTCTAATTTCTCTCGATAATATTTTATGATGATTAAATTTTGATTATATATTATATTATATTGGATTTAACAGTCAATTAAAAATATTAAAATTATGTTTGATATTATCATATTTTTTAGAAATAAATTATTAATAATATACAAATTTTATAATATTTCTTTATAAACATATTTTTTTTGTTATTTATTATATTATATTTATATAATTTTTATACTTTTATTTTCTCGTTCCGTATTTATTAATTGGGGGTGTGAAAAGGAAAAAGGGGAATTGATAGGTGAGAAAGAAAGGAGATAAGAATAAAGAAATAAAGATAGAGAATTGGAAGCACATTTATCAAGACATATGGAGATCTGCTTCATTTTCCGACAATTAAACAGCCAGATGTTTTTATTGCTGCCCAAAACAAGGGCAGACCCAATTAAAGAAAAAAAAAACAATCATCTATTTATATATAAATAAAAAAATATTATTATATTTTCAAATATTTAATGACCCCAATTCCAAAAGTCAAAAATTTCACCAATTCAACAAAAGAATCCCACTGTCCATGCGGATGCCAGTGAGTAAAGTTAGTGTAGTCAATTTATATATAAATAAAAATATATTATTATATAAATAGATAATTAAAAATTAAAAATAAAAATATATTAAATTATATAATGATACATATTATTTATATAAAAAAATATTTATATAATTTTATTGTTTTCTTTATACTTCGACCATCCAAATTAGATTCAAAAACCTAATTCTACAAGGGTAAAATATTTGTTCATTATTAAAAAATATGATTATTTAAAAAATATAACTTTTTTGACTACCTTATTTTAACATTTTAAACATAATATTATAGTCTATTTATAGGTCTGGAAACCTAAAATTTAGCCTTGAAATGATGAAGCTTTATTTGTCACTTTGACTAGAATCTCACTAGTGTCATCACTAAATCAGATATACGTTCAACACGTTGAACTACTATTTTTATTTTTGTTCACATTTTTTAAGTGAAATCGAATCACTAATCTAACCATGAGGAGACTGATGCTGAAGCTTTCAAGAATAGCAAGGTCATGCAACAAAGAGGTGAGATGCAATAGAGATTGGAGAAAGACCAAACCATGTTGTGGAAGATCACAAGAGTGGCATTGATAGGTTTGAAATATAAAAATTTTGAGGAGTAACCAACAAAGAGAAGGCAAGAGGCCATGGTTGGGCCCATTATGTCAATGTAGGTCTAATCGAAATGATAGAGAATGGTTTGTGGGGTTGGGAGTATGGAGTGACATGTTAGGATAAAAAGAGTGATGACTTGGTGACAATGGTGGGGATCGATCAAAACAACAACAAAAATGATTATATATAATTAGGTATTATGTTTATATTATTTGTATTATGTATACAAATAATAACGTATGATTATATAATCAGATAGTTTAAAATTAAAGATAAAGAAACACACAATCACACAGTAATACATCGATATAGTTTTATTGTGTATTGAATATTTTTTATCGTACATTTCACATGTAACCTATTTTATGATTTTGCGAGTTTATATCTATAAATATAATACTAAATTAATATAATTATAATCAAAAAATTGTATATTGAATATATCCATTATCCCAAAATGAGCACAAATATAAATGTTATAATGTACCAATAACAAAAAACAAATAAATTATGAAATTTAGGGTTGCATTCAAATCGAACTGAACTTTGACATTGTTAGAGTCGATTCGAGTTCAGCTTGAATCTTTTATGACCAACTCGAATCAAAGTTGAGCTAATCAAAGGTATTGATGTAAGGTCTTGGATAGAATGACTAGTATTATCTATAAGATAAATAATGAAACCATTGATATGAATAGTATTATGACGGGATGAAAAATATCATTAAAAGAAGATTCGAATTTAACTTGAGAAGGACTGATTTGGTTTAAATCCACACCTAATTAAATCAAATTCATCAAATAATAACATGTCGTGACCACCACCACTAGGAGGCCATGCACAATGCTTTCAACGAAGTCCCAAAACTTGCATGTGGGAAGTGGGCTCAATGAACCCATTTCATCCGTCTAATGCTTCCTTTCAAGTTATTTGGAGAGAAGTTGTCACTATTTTATTCATATAGTTACTTTGAGTTTTTTTTTTTTCTGGAGTCGAAGTCTAGTCACACTCACACACATCGTTTATTATAAAACTATATACATTCATTTTAAGTATCTGATTGAATACTTGATAATATGTCATTATATATTAAACGATTTTGAATTAAAGATAAAATAATATTCAATCACATAATGATGTATCATCTGAATATCTGATTTAATACTCAAAATATGATGTATATAACTTATAGGAACCAAAGCTAAGAAGTGTATGCTATCAAGGTGGCAATTCAAGTGCGAGGGATCCATTGCACATACAAGAAGACCCAATGACAAGAACAAAAGCTAAGAGGATGCAAGAGACACTTAATGAGTCGATTCATGTCAAGATTTTATACCTTTGGTTTATATCAATTATAAGTATTGGATCAAAGTTTTCTTTAATTTGAAATCTAATTTAGTTTTTTTGAATTTCTAACTTTCTTACTTACATATAAGGTCTTATAGTTTATCTACGAGATTCAGATCATTAACATTGTTGTGATGCTTATGCCTTTCTCGTATACGAAACTTGTGAGACTTTTTTTTAGTTACTCAAAAGAGCATGTGATACACGAACCCAAATTCAATCTTTATATAGCGATTGTCCTTTAAATTTTAATGAATGATGTCCCTTTTTTCTTTTTCCTATGCAAATAGTATCCCTTTATTTAATTTTCGCCTTGGATGCCCATCTTATAACTACTCAAACCAAGTAGTTGATTTATATTTTATTTTAAATAGAGCAAGGGGGCCCACTTATTTAAAAAAACAAAAAAGCATTTGATTTAAAATATAATACAAAACCCATGGATCTTAAAAAAGGGATTTTACTAGGAAAAATATCATGCAGCCAAAATTTTAGTACCTATTTATGTATTTATATAATATATTATTATATAATTAATTATTACTTTTATTTAAAATTATTTTATTAATAAAATTATATATATTTATTTTAGATATATAAATATATATACACTTATATATTATCATGTGATTAAATAAGTTTGAATTAATGCTAAAATAACACTCAATTTTATAATAATATATATATATAAATATATACATATTTGTATATCTAAAATAGGGTTAAATTCAAACTGAATCGAGTCCAACCTCGGCTCGATTTAATAACAATCGAGCTCGGGCTCGTCGAGCTTCTTATGCTAGAGCTCAAACTTAGCTCGAGTTCAGCTCAACGACTTCAAATTCGAGTATTCATTGTTAAAACAACGTTATTTTAATACCTATTGGTCAATACAACATCATTTTGTATCAAAATTTTTAATTTACAAACTTTGACAATTAAGCTTGAGCTCACTCGAGCTGGCTTAGAGCTGGCTCGAGCTCAAACGGACTCAGTTTGAATCCAACCCTAATCTAAAATGAGTACATATAGAATTACTCTTATTCTATTATATGATAAGACATTATCTAAATGAATAAGAGTATGTATACCCATTTTAGATATACACTTATACATGTCACCAAATAATTAGATATTTTTGAATATTTAATTTAATATCAGTTAATATATATATAAATATGTATATATTTATGTATCTAAAAAATATATATATTTTTTATTATATCTGAATATCTAATTAAATATTTAAAATTATGTATACATATTTTTATTGTTTTAATATTTCAATCCAATCATTAAGTGCATAAAAGTTATAAGAAAATTTAATAATACCTTTAGTATAAATTATAAAAATATTTTATTTATTTAATTTTAAATATTAAATTAGATATTAAAAAATTATATTATTATATAATTAAATATTATTTTATTATTAATTTACAGTAAAATAATTATAAATTAAAAATAATTCATTAAATTAGATTACTTAATCATTCAAGTTAAAGTCAATGAAGAAAGAAACCAATAATTCACAAAAAACAAACTTACTAATCACAAAGACTTTGCTATAAAAAATAAATAAGAACATGCCAATAATGGCATGGCCCTCTGCCTACACTTGAAAAAAACAGCATCTACTAAAAAGCTTTTTCTCGGCATCCAAACACACTAGAAAAAGTCTCTTTTACCCACTTCATATATGCACCTTTTGCCTTAATAAAATTAAATAAATGTGTGCTCGTAATCAACTTTGATAAACACTTTAATTTATCTATCTCTCTCGCTTTCTAAAATCCAGACTGTTTTTTTGAAACTAAACTAATCATACGATCTTATTAAATAAATAAAATTTTAATTTAAATGATCGATTGTATAATTATTATATTAAATAAATTAAAATTTTAAACACGATATATTATCAATAAATTTCACTATAAATTACTCTTTTAACTAAATGGCCTTTTACAATCTAAAACTATATGTGTTTGTGATCAAATTTATTAAATATTTTAATTTATTTATTTTTTTCTCGAAACCAGAACGTTAACTCTTTCAGAATTAGATTGATTATACTAACCCATCAAATAAGTGAAATTTTAAATACAATTAAAAATTTGACTGATTTTCAAACTTATATTCTCGTATGTAACTATTCTGTTTTTATCACTCGAGCTATCTTTTTAAGTCTTTTTCCTTTTTCTCTTTCTCTATCTATGAGCTATTGAGTTTTTCTAATTGGAACATTTGTATAATGCCGGCACTCAACATCCCACGAGCCATCACCTGCATTATCTTCAACAAGCTTCTCTCTTTCACATCGTGATATCTCTCTCTGCAAACAACACATCAATCATTTCTCACCATACCCATTTCCTTTTTTCTAATTTCTCTCTGGATCTTCATTAATCATCTTCTTCTTCCTTGAAAATACAGTTAATTCTGGTTGATTGCATTCAATATGGCTCTTGAAACTTGGCTAATAAAACTCAAAACTGCAATATCCAGCGGTTTGGGCACTGTAAAGGCCTCAACACCCAAACCGAAATTGTCTCCAAAGAAATCCAACGTCGGAGTTTTAGCTTTTGAAATCGCCGGAATCATGTCAAAGATCCTCCATTTATGGCAAGCTCTTGCAGACAAGAACATCGTTAGTCTTCGCAATGAATCGATATCTCTCGAAGGAGTTCGCAAGATCGTCTCAAACGACGAGTCGTTTCTTCTCGGGTTAGCCTGCGCAGAATTGGTAGAAAATATCAAACTCGTGGCGAAATCTGTGTCCAGATTAAGCCGGCGGTGTGAAGATTCGAATCTCCGGTCGTTTGATCGACTGATTGAAGTCTTCGCGAACTCGGGCCACGACTCACTGTGTTGGGTTTTAAATCCGAAAGACATGGAAGCAAAGAGCAAGAAGATGGAGAGGCAGGTGACGATTATCGCTACTTTGTATAAAGAAATGGAGGAGCTAACAGCTTTAGAAAATGGATTGAGAAAAGCCTTGCAGTGTAATGAAAATGAATCCTCTGCGTATGAGAAGAAAATTTTCGATCTTCAACAGAAGATTCTCTGGCAAAAACAGGAGGTGAAGTGTTTAAAAGAGAGATCTTTATGGAATCGAAGCTTCGACAGTGTTGTTAATCTTCTGGCAACACCAGTTTTTACTGTTTTAGCAAGAACAAAACTTGTCTTCGGGATTGGCCATGGCTGCTGTCCCACTTATCTTCCTCGAAGCCTCTCATCTTCAGCCATTGTTCATCCAACCAAAGAAAACAAAGATTCAACAAATGGGTTCTTCGAGTCGAATTCGAAATTATTAAAGCCGCCTGCAACGACGTTAGCAGCCGCAGCCTTAGCGCTGCACTATGCGAATTTGATTATCATAATGGAGAAGATGATAAAGTCTCCACATTTGGTTGGCGTTGAAGCAAGGGAGGATCTTTATTTGATGCTTCCGAGTAGCATACGATCGTCGTTGAGGGCTCGATTGAAAGGAGTCGGTTTCTCAGCGAGCGATGCGGTGCTCGCCGGAGAATGGAGAGACGCTGTAGGGATGATCTTGGGGTGGCTGTCGCCGTTGGCACATAATATGATAAAGTGGCAAAGTGAAAGAAGCTTTGAGCAGCAAAATTTAGCGCCGAAAACTAATGTTCTTCTCTTGCAGACTCTGTATTTTGCGAATAAAGAGAAGACGGAAGCCGCCATTACTGAGCTGCTTGTGGGGCTGAACTATATTTGGAGATTCGAAAGGGAGATGACGGCTAAGGCGTTGTTTGAATGCTTTCAAAGTTCCAGCTAACGAGAAGGATAATCGATCGATCTTTTTTTCTATTCATTTACTTCTTAATTTTGTTAAGAATTTTCTGAAATTCTGTCATCATGCTAGTTGAATTTTGATTGAAGTCTGTAAATGAAATGGATCGATTATTTCAATACTCTATGCCTAATAATATATATATATATTATATAAATATTTGATATACATTATCAAATAAATAAATAATTTTAAATTAAAAATAATATAATATCTAATTATATACCCTTCTTTGCTAATTTTTTATCATCAGAAAACACAAAAATCATCGAAAATCTCTTCGTCTGTAAGATGACCATGAAGAAAAAAATTTCTTTGAATTTATACAGTAAAACCGTGAAAGAATACCGTAGGAAATAAGAAAATTTTCTTTATTTATATATAAGGGTAGTTTGATCATTTCATAAAAATGAGACATTTTTGTTTAAACCTGATTATTTTAGACAATTTCGCTTAAAACCCTTTAATTTTGACTATTTAATATAATTTTCTTATATATATATATATTTGTATATTAAAAATAAATATATCTAACATCAAGTAACATTAGTCTTATTTGCATGGACTCTCAACTCAATCATTAATTATTTATTTATCATTGAAATGATATGAAAATATTCCTTTTAAACTATAGCTTATTAATTAGTGTTATCATTATTATTACTTAGGCCAAAAGGCTTACTCCCATCCAAGGTTTGCTTCATTCTCAAAATCTCACTCGTGTAGTTTTAAAAACTTAAATATTTATTATTATATCAGAAGTAAAGATAGAAATGTCATTTAGTTAAAAAGTTAAAAAAAAACTATCATATTTCTCTTTTATTAAGTAGTGATTATTTTTCTTTTAGAGGTTTTTTTTTTTTGTGATCATCTCTATTATGCCCATCAGAGAAAAAGAGACATGGACGGATTTTGGATTTTGGTGAGAGAAAAAGAGATTTGAGAAGACGACTAATGATTTATCTAATAAAACTAAATGTTATTATTTTAATATTATTAATAAAATAATATTTTTATTTTTATAATTAATAAAAAATTTTAATTAATATTTGATAACAAATAAATTTTTAAAATTTTGCGTATGAACGTTTGAGAATGCACTCAACCTTGAGTGGGAATAAGTCTTTTGGCCCATTAAAAAGGGTTCAGACAGCTCATGGCTCGGGTGCCTAATTAGGGCACAAGTTTCTTGTGTATGTTTCAATTTTGTCTGTTCTTAAGGGCCCTCCAGCACCATCTTGAATAAGGAAATTGTTATCTTATGATATCGTAAGATTGCCAAGTGAAGAGATGGCGGAAATGCTAGAATATTGTTTGCATTTTGCCTACCCCATTCATATTATCAATCAAATTATATATATAATTTGAAAATATAAATGATATATTATTATATAATTAAATAATTTTAAATTAAAAATAAAATAATATTTAATCATTTGATAATTAGGGATGACAACAAGGAGGGATAAAAAAAAAATCTCAATCATTGTCTCTCTCACAGAGATGAAAATGATTCTTCATCTCCTCCTTACGAAGAAAAATATTATCTCTATCTATGCAAGAAAAAATCTTCTCCTCATACCTAAAAGAACAAATCTCTTTTTATACCCTCTAAGTGTAATATAACTATATTAAATAATAAAATTAAATATAATTAAAATCAACCCACTATTTCAAATGTCATAAATATAATATATTAATCATTTTAATATACATAACAAAAACCTAAAAAAATTTAAAAAACATAAATAATGTAAAACTATAAATATATATTAGTATTTTAAGTAAATATATTAATATAAAAGAGATAGGGGGAGCGAGGTGGGGTAGGGAGGGGACACATGTATCTTCAACCCAGACATATCCCAGATTACAAGGTTTTTTTCATCTCTTTTCCCGTTTCTATAAAAAAATCCTCTTTCCATTAGAGTCAAAAAATATCGAAACTCTTAAAATCGAATCAAAATTATTTTTATTTCTAATGATGACATATCATCTATATATCTAAATTATATATTAAAAGTATATACATATAGTATATACTTTTACAAAATATGGGAAAAAGGAAGTTTGTTTGATGTTTAATCATGCATAAGAGACCAGTCCAACCTGTTAACATGGATCATATTATCTTAATGCACGTGACATTTTTATCATATGTTATTAGATTTTATAGGCATGTGAAGACTGCAGATCAATTAATGATGGATACTATATGTATTCACTTTTAAGTATATAATTAAGTACATAGATAATATATTATTATATGATTGAATATTAATTTATTATTATTTTAAAATTATTTTATTTATTTATGTATTAAAAAATATATACATATAATTATATAATTTTATCGTTATCAACCCTAAAAAGGTCTTAGAATATGAATTGGGCTTCGTACATGTGTTGGCCTTGAACTGAATGTTACACCAGGTAGGCTCGGGCTAAGTAAGTCCAATTTAGTATATAAAAATCTGAGCTCCATTAAATTGCACCCCGCCTAAGCTCGGCAGCCGAGCGTGGGTGGCTTTTTGGTGTTTGGTGTCTAGGTATTTGTTTCGGTTTGTCTCTAGTGTTTGTTTGTTGGGGTTCTTGCTGCTTCCTGTTCAATCTACGAATGTGGCTGATGTTTGGACTGGTTTTGGTTTTTTTGGCAGTATGTCATGGCTTTGGTTCTTGATATGTCGCCGTGGTCGTAGAGCTGCTTATTCCTTTGTTTTGAGTCTTGTTCCGTTCATTCATAAGGAGTTTAGGTGGGAGGGAGGGGCTGAATGAAGTTTACTTTAGACTTTACTTCATAGTGGTTAAATCGTGTATCGTATGATATATCAAAACCTAATTTTATTTATCGTATATCGAGTATATATCATAGAATAAACTTTTAAAAAAATAAAATAATAAAGAAGTTTGTAATTATCATATCATTATTTTTTAAAATATTACACCCTCATAAAAATTTATATTTTCTCATAGACACTCTTATTATATAATTTAATATACCTTGAAATACGTATAATTCTTTACTTACCCTATAATAAATTCTTGTTACTCTGTCACCTTTGATAGATAAAGTGGCTTAGTTTATTGCCCCTTGCCTCTTCCTAAGGTTTGGGTTTTGTTTGTTAATATATAATTTTTTTTTTTTTTAAAAGAAAGTTCTATCTAGATGCTGCCTCCGAATGCATTGACAAGACTAAATCTATCCCATAGTGACTTTTGTAAGTGGAGCTGGCCTCTAGAAGCTTTGCCAAAGTTATGTGCCCTGATGCAGCAATGGCATCATGACAGACTCTTATGGTTGATTGGTTGTTATAATCAAGGTGCTTAACCCGAGAAGTTTCAACCCATCTAACCAAGATTTGGTAATGATAACGATTCTGGGTGATGGTCCAATGATTCTAGCTATTGGACTGTGTTCTATACTATTTCAATAGAAAAACTTGTGCTAGTTCGTGGATGAATTTCTCGTTTAAGGCAAAAATGAGTTATGGAAAATTATGAGATTGACATTGAAAATGAATCAAATGATGAGATTAATATAAAAAATGATCAAATAAATACAAAAATGTTGAGATTAATATTAGAAAGAATTGAAAATAACAATTTTTTTATTAAAAATAATTATCGAGAGAAGATTGATGGTTAAAGTTTCTTTGAATCTCTTCATTTTTATACTCTTTTTGAGAAAATATCGCTTTGGTGTTTAGATAAAATGAAAACGTTAAGATCATCTCTAAGTATATCAATTTGACCCCTATACAAAAAATGGATAAAACCCTCATAAACATTTTATCGGTCTAACTTTCAATCGAACCAATCAGACCATGATTGACCTAGACTAAACCCTAGAGCTAAGCAAAGCCCAAGTTGGGTATTAAAACATTGATCTTGTGAGGCCTTCACCTCTTTATGGCATGAGAGGCCTCCATGGTCCTCAATCCCAAGTCCCAACTCCCAAACAACGTTATAAAACAATGGTTTGTAGTGAGTGCAATGGTGGCTGTGAGGAGAAAGCTCTAGGGTTGGGTCTTAGGGGTGCAAAAGCTATTCTCAACTTAAAAAATCTTTTTAAATAGTTTTAACAAAATCGAGGGCTATATGTTTTTTTTCCATTCCTAAGGAGGGATTCATAATTTCTAACTTATAGGTAATTTTGGGATATCCCAAAATTTGTTTAATTTTTTTCTCCATATATATATATATTGAAAACAAATTTTTTCCAAATAAGATAATAATAAAAGTGAAGATTCTTTTAAAAAAACATTTTTTTCCAAATAAAGTAATCACCATCGAAATCACTTAATTATATATTATCGTATTAATTTATTATTAGTGTTATATGCAAAATTTTTATACACAAACAATAAAATGTCATTATATAATTAAATAATTAAAAATTAAAGATAAAATAATATCCAATCATATAATGACATATCATTATTTATATATTTTTATATACACATAATTTTATCTTTAATTTATATGAATAAATTTGCGAGAAATGATTGTAATTTATAATTATATATATTCATATAAAATTATTATATCATTCCTCTTCATCCATTCTTGTGATTTTTTTTATGTCACTAAATTATATTTCCTTGGTTACAATTTAATATTATAACATCAATAAAATATTACGGACATAGTTTTTACACATAATTTAAATATACAGATAATTTCTGATAAAATAACACTTAATCATATGATAAAACATATAAATATGTACATATCTGTATGTCTAAAATAAATATGTATAGTATTATTCTTTGTTATTATATAATTGAATGATTTTAAATTATTATTTTTTGTTATTATATAATTGAATAATTTTAAATTAAAAATAAAATAACACTTAATTATATGATAACATATCATCGGTGTAATCAAATTATGTATAAAAATATATATATATATAATATTGTTCGTTTAACAATAAAAATCTGTATACTTAATTTTGAATATCTAAATAGTATATAATTATTTAATTAGATAATTTTAAATTAATAATAAAATAATAATTAATTATATAATAACACCTAATTTAAAAATAAAATAATAGTAATTGTACTGTTAAGGTTTGACCTACCAAACCCCAAATACAGTCCAACTGACTATTGAATAATTTAAGAGGAAAAAGAAACAAGATAAGGTCCAAATGAACAAAGAAATTCCGCATTGGTCGAAGGACTTTTTCCCACCCAAAGTTTGCTAAAATCACAAAGTGTTATCCATTAAATTTAAAAAACTTAAATATTTACTTTTATATTAAAATTTATTATTAAAGTAAAGATAAAAATATTATTTAGTTAAAAATATTAAAAAAATTAAAAACTTATAACATTTTTCTCTCTTAATTTAAAAATTTAACAGTTTTCTTCTACCTAAAATTTAAAAATAATAATTTCTTTCATAAAATTTTAAAACTGTCAACCTTCATCCCTGATCTCTCTCTCTCCCTTTCTAACGAACTTATCGATCTCTCTCCCTCCCTCTTAAATCGTCTTCATCAAAGACGAGGACAATCGACAATCAAGGGAGAGAAAAGCTAGGACAAAAAGAGAATACAATCAGAGATGACAACGACGATTGAAAATGATGATAATTTCAAACCTTTAAGAGAAAATAGGCATTTTTCAAACTTTGGGTGAGAAAAAATTATTAGATTTTTAAATTAAAAAGAAGAAAATATGATAAGTTTTTAAATATTTTTAATTAAATAATATTTTTACCCTTAATCGTAATAATAAATTTTAACAAAATAGTAAGTATTTGAATTTTTAAATTTAATGAATGAAACTAATCATTTTAACAAACCTTGGGTGGGGTGGAAATAAGTGTTTTGACCTTCCACATTTCTTCTAAAACACTCAACCCTCCCCCTCACTAAAAGACAACCAATTTAAGGTTAGAAATTGGAGATCACTACGTCCAGAATGACAAGACTTCAACTGCTACCTTAAAATTCAGCATTAACAAACTGTGACGACTTGACTTATAACATGGCTTAACAGAAATCCGAATGGGCGCAGAGTTGACATACCAAATCCGCAAAATGGTCCCATTAGTATAAACCAATATTACTAACTTAAGCCAAAGAGCAATGAGTGTGCAGGTAGAGCTACTTTCTTCAGATATGAAAATGGTGCCGTTAGCATCTTTAGGTTCACCACCAAACATCTCTAATCCACATTGTAAACCAATTTTACATGTATAAAAACAGGTAGAGTGCATATAGCAAAGCATAAGGGATTGTAGCTTTCATACCAGAATGGCCGGAAAGGAAACTATGGGACGTTCTAGGAGAAAGAATGTCAGGCAACCACCAGCTGTACCTTTTCTTTGGGAAGAAAAGCCGGGTATAGCTAAAAGAGACTGGAGACAAGGGACTTCTTCAGTTAGTCTGGTCCAAATGGATCCGGTCAAACTCATTGCATCAGTTCCCTTTGATTGGGAGGAAAAGCCTAGAACGCCATTAACCTCTTTATCACACCCACCTCTGGGATCTGAGCAACAAGCCCTGCCTGAGAACCTCATAACTCTCCCATCACCACACATTCCACCAGAAAATGTCATGACTATCTCATCACCTCCCGAATTTGACCTACCAATATTACCAGAAAACCTCATAACTTTCCCATCACCCCCAGCACATTCTCAGGGCTCTGATGTTGTCAACAATGGCAAAGATGAGGCTAGTAATGATCGTCAGGATGAACAAAAAGAATGGTTTGAATTGGATTTGGCAGCATTTGATTTTGAAACAGATGGCTCATTCAGCTCAGCTCCCTCTCTCCTAGCAAACTGCCTTGTACCGGCTGTAGCAATATATTCTGCTGCTCCTGTGGAAAAGTCTTCCTTGAGTGATGAAATAGACATCACTTCCACACCAGATTCTGAAACATACAGTAGCACAAGCAGCTACGCAACTGGCTTTTCAAGCCTTGTTGGAGCTTCTTTTTTGGAACATCTCTTTCCATTACTGTCACCCAATGCTGGTTTCCTTGAAAAGGTAGGATGCTCCGAAATGGACCATATTACCCAACCAGTATTGAAGAGCAAGGAATCTGGTGATGAAAGTAACAGCAGTGTTGTAGTAAGGAGACCAACAACTCTCGGAGAGCTGATAATGATGAGTCGAAGGAGAAGCTACCAGAGGAAAGCCGCTCAAATGAGAAAACAAAATCTATCAATGGTAAATTACCAAATTGCTGTTTCTTTCTCACCATCATTAGTACTGCCTTTTGGTAATAGGCTACAGTGAAACAACTGGAAAGTGCATTAGTAATCAATAGCTTCTCCTCTTTCATTTCATTTATACACTCCACCCAATCCTTCCCCAAACAAACACAAATTCAATTGATCTCCTCCCATGTTTGATTTGAATTGGATTTGATCTCTAGATAACTCCACTATAGAATATCAATCAACTGGTGGGACAAATTAATAATTATGTCAGAAATTATATACAAAAAGAAAATTTATATATTTAGTTCTTTCCTAACTATTGTGAAAACAATATTCATATTCCTAACTTATCTGTTATTTTGCACAAGGGAAATCACAAACAACTTTACTCTTGCCTGAATGCAACTTAACAGGAATTTGCAAGGAGAGCTTCCAGATGCTGCATCTTCCGAGCCAGTATCAAAATGATTGAAGGAATGCAGACAAAGAAGCGCCAGCTAATGCTCTGAAACTGTTGTCAAAGTAAAAGCACAACCCATCTGGTGGTCCAAAATCATTTAGTAATCTATGATCTCAATTAAGCTCTCTCCCAAATCATTTTAGATTTCTATTTCCAACAAGAGGATTTAAATAAATTATATCATCCAGAATGTACTAAATGATTATCAATGAAGAATTTCCAAGAAAGCTAAACTTGAAAATTTGTCCAAATTGAACAGTGATGCCCATTACAACTTCCCCAAACAATTCACCAGAGCAATACACTTAAATATGATATTTCTTGCAGTATTTCAACTGGGGGTTTTACAAGTTTCAGCAACTTTTTGAATCCGTCCTATAACTACAGGAATAATCTCTTGAGAGAAAGCGGCAAAACAACAGCAGAACCATCATGCTTCTATGCGGTAGCAGGCTGACCCAGGAGTAACATTAATCTTAGCAATATTCAATAGCCTATCCTATAATTCAAGTTCTCCTTTCTCACTGTAAGAGGGGATTAGTCCACTCATATCAGCCCAACAGTATAAGCCAGCACTGCTCACCGAGCATCTGATTCCCAATTGTTTTAAACCAGCCACAAAAGAAGCATATATTTCCTTGGACCTTCTTTTATTGGTCTCAAAATATTCCTGAGTGAATCTTGTATCCGAGAGCATTGAAATTAAGAGTCTCTGAGTCAGGGTAGAAATGGAGGAAAATCTTGTTAACTTTTTTGCAGCAGCCAAAACAGTGTCATTATAGGAATAGATAACTCCAACCCTATATCCAGGAAGGGAGAGGTCTTTCGACAGCCCATATACTATATAAACCCTGCTCTTGTCAGCTTCTTCTCAGTCAAGAATCTCTGCCATGCTCACAAACTCCTCACTTCCAAATGCTGAACCTCCATATATTTCATCACAGATAATATGGATGTTCTTCTCTTGTGCAAAATCCAAAAGATCATAAAGAGTCTCTCGTGGAAGTATATTGCCAACAGGATTAGCAGGGTTGCAGATGAGAACTGCACGTACTTTCATTACTCGTTTTCTTGCCTGATTGAATGCTTGATCAAGTGCAGTTATACTAAAAACAAAGTTGTCACTGCTCCAACAATGAACAGGAATTAGTTCTACTCCTGTACGCCATCTTACATCCCTGTCAAAACTGCAAATTGTTTTTCTAATTAACTTTGGCTTCTTAACTGATATGTAAACCTGGTCATAATGGTGCAAATTCTAAATGATGATAAATTTACCCAGGATAACACGGCGTGGGGACAAGAAATGCATTTCCATGGTCTGCCAAGCAGAAGCTTAGTATCTCAATTGCAGGAATTAGGCCTGGATTCAAGTCAAGCTTGTTCGAACTCGAGCTCAAGCTCGAAACGAGCCATACACGAATGAGCTCGAATCCGAGCTTTATGTTAACAAATAAACGAGCTCGAACTCCAGCCCGAACCAAAAACCGAGCAGCTCGGATAAACTCGCGAGCCACATCAGCTCACCCAAAAATGGTGATGTTTCTTGGCTTTATAAAAATTTTTGTCAAATTTTTTGCTAAGAAAGAAGTGAGAACTACTTTTAATAATTTTTTATTAATAAATTTTAGTCAAAGTTAGTAGGCAGCAGTAAAAAAATCTCAAAACTTGTCAGTCTACTTGAAGCACACGTCTTCTTCTTCTTCTAGAGCCTCTGCAATTTTTTCTTCTTTGAGCTTCACAAAACCTCATCAATCTACATCTCCATCAGACCGTCGACTTCAGAATCCAATCGACTCTGTCTAGCTTGCAAGATCAAACACTTTGTTAGTTCTCCAGTCACGAATCATCTCTACTTTTGGCTTTCGCATTTGACGACAACAACTTCAACCGTTCTTAGATAACAACATAAGGACATAATAATTACAGGTTTGTTATTTTGTTTGTTATTCTATTTACTTGAATTTGTTTATTTGTTGATAAAATTGAGTAAACCCTAATTTTATTATAAGATATTCAAGTTCAAGTTTGGAGATTATTTTTATCAGGGAATACTAAATACAATGTCCAGCGTTGCTAGTCAACCATCTTCACATCCCGAGAGATTAACCAAACCTAAAATCAACAAAATCTGGCACGACTGAAAATATAACAATAAATAAATGAATTTAATTCCATTTTCTTAACTTAATTGCTATGCTAAATTACTACACTTTTATAGGTTTTTCTTTTTTTGAACTCTACTGTGGTTCTAGTAACTCAGCAAGAGATGTCTAATATAAATTAAATGCTTCAAGGCACTCTGAAAATAATTAAAAAATATCCTTATATTAAAGGATTCTCAGAAAAATAGTAGCTAGATACAAAGGAATGAAAGCAAAAGCATTTACGGACTTGTCATATATGTACAAAAACAGAGCCAAGTATAAATTTAATGGCTATAGATTATGCTAGCAAGGCTTAAACGTATTATGGAAATGTTTACATTTTATAAGTTCACAAGGCTTTCCACTCTGCTTTCCATATTAAGAAATTATTTTCACAAAAAAAACTACAAAAACTCACATGAGCTTTGAATGGTACACTTGTAGCTCGTTAAGTTCGGCTCGGTTAGAGCTCGTTAAGCTTATAGAAGTAAAGCTCATTAAGCTTGGCTCGTATAGGGCTCGTTAAGCTTATCCGAGCTAAGATCACAAGTAACTCGATAGCTTGCGAGCTCAAGTTTGAGCTATTATTAGCTCGGCTCACCAAGCTCAGGCTCGGGCTCAAACTCTGTAACACCCCAGGTCCAATAGCCCAGCCCACTGTTAAGATATTGTCCACTTTGGACACACAGTCCATCATGGGTTTGCTATTGGGCTTTGCAACCCAAAACGCGTCTTAACAGTTAAGGAGCTCACAGACTATTTAACCAATTCAATTCTCCCACCATTAACCAATGTGAGATCCAAAGACAGAGCACACACAGACCCAGCATCTCTCCCGTGCTTTGTCGATGTGGGATTCGCCTAAGAGTATCACAAACTCGCTTAATAATTTATCAAGCTGAGCTCGAGCTCGGCTCGCCTCAGCTCGAATCTACCCTTAGCAAGAGTTGCACTAGCAGTTAACACTATTTGTGAGGGGTCAAATGAAACTGTTTTTCCCATGACTTAAGACATGAAACTTGCCATGGCCTGAAATAGAACAGATATTAAAAAACACTAGCACAGACTCCATGGCATTATATTAAAATAATCGCATATTCTTTGCATATATAGAATGAAACAATCAATTGAATAGGTTCTAAGAGAGGCAATAAAAACAGCAAATAGCACAAAACATACTACAAGAATCAGAAAATTATAAGCCAAATATCATCACAAGATAAAATTAGTAACCATTAATACTAATTTTAGCTATATGTGCCTCAATGAAAGAAGTAAGTGTTCGCAGCTAAGTGGCTCATACACAAGGCATACCTTTTCTTTTTAGTGTATTCACAAAGGATAAGAGCTCAGAATCAACATATCACAAACTAACAAAACTATTATCTGAAAGAGACAGTCAACCAAAAATAAATAAATAGATAAAGTAATCCACATCACCACTTTCATCTCCGTCAATCCGTCAAACGGCTTGTATGCAGCAATTCCACTTATGCTCAAATCACCACCGTCGCTTCCCATTATAGAATCCGTCAGGTTCTCCGTTACCCATTTCTCAATCAAATCCGAACACAACTAAAAGCATATAAATTCGAGTTAAAGTTAACAAAATTTAAACCATAGATTAAAAAATGAAAGAAAAACGAAACTCAATAGAGCCAGAAGATACACTGTTCTCGGACAACCCAAGCTGAATAATGCATTTGGGTTATTCGTCCTATGATATGGATCCTCCTGAAACTTATTTACCCCGATAGAATACGTAGAATCATCCGGTTCAGCAATAGAGCTAGCTCGAACTGGACCAAAAGGCCCACGTGACAACAAATTGGACCGCGAAGACGTTCTGGGTAGGTCCGCGAGGTTCGAGGACGAAGTAGACGGCGAAGGAGGATCCGAGGAAGGGTTCGGAGAACGGTGGCGTTTTAAATAAAACTGAAGAAAGTGAAAAAGAGCGCAAGGGATTAGAGAACCCAGAATAAGGCTCCACTGCCTTGAACAACTCCTTGTAGTGGCAGCGGTGGGCATTGGGCGTTCGGGTTCTGCTGTTCGACGGGTTGGGTCATTGGGTTGCACGAAGACCCGCCAAAAAATGACGCTTCGTTTGGTCCGTCCGTCCTTGAGCTTGAAGAGAAAGAGGTCGCGGATAAAGGTTGAGTAGCCGCCAAATAGGATCTACTACTACAGTAGAGTAATTTCGTTTTATCTTTAAAAAATATTTAGTTCACGGTATCGAGCAAATTTGGAAATTACCATTAAATATTACATAGTTTTATTGTATAATAAATTTATATAACACATTATCTGTACTTTATTATATATTTAAAAGGTTTAAGGACTATTTTCCATCCAAGGCTTAATAAAATGATAAATTTTTATCCGTTAATTTTAAAAAACTCAAATACTCATCATCCTGTTAAAATATATTGTTAGAGTTTAAAGTAAAAATATCACTTAGATAAAAATATTTAAAAAAACTAAAAATTTATCACATTCCCTCTTAGTTTGAAAATCTAACAATTTTTTTAACCTAAAGTTTGAAATGTGATCATTTTTCCTTAAGGTTTTTCTTTCCCTACTCTAGCGACAACCTTGGTTTTGACCGACAATCAACCTTCATTGAAATTTTCCTCTCCCGTCGATTGGTTGTTGTCACCATCGATTTACGTTGGATGAAGATGAATTCATCTTAGTTTGACAAGGAGACGAAGACAACCTCAAATGGATGAAGGCAATTTATCTTCGTTTGTCCAAATGACACTTGAACGAAGACGAGCATCATATGGACGGATGAGGAAGAATCGCCTTTGTCCATCCGAGAAGAAGATGATTTAGTCTTCTCATTAGACAAAGACAAATCCGTCTTTGTTTGACGCAAATCAATGGTAATGGCGACAGAATGATGGGAGAGGAAGATTTTAGTAAAGGCCAATTGCCGCCAGAGAAGGGAAAAAAAAAAACCCTAAGGGGAAATTGTCATCTTTCAAACTTTGGATAAAAGAAAATTGTTATATTTTCAAACCTAAAGGGAAAATATGATAAATTTTTATTTTTTAATATTTTTATCTAAATGACTTTTTTACTCTGACTCCTAACAGTCAATTTTAATAGAATATTGAGTATTTGAGTTTTTTAAAGTCATTAGATAGAAATTTGCCATTTCATTAAACCTTGAGTGGAAAATACTCATTTAAACTATTTAAAATTGTGTGTATATAATATTACTAAAAATAAATTCTTCTAATATATTCATACAAATAATAGTGTTAGTATATATTAGATGATTTTAAAATTAAAAAACAAATAAATAATTATATTATTCAATTACACATAGTCAAATTTTAGTGTAATAAATTTTGTTTTTACATTAATTTTATTCTTGGCTTAGATAGAGAACATTAGGTTGAGCATTGAGGTTTAGATAATGGTTGTTCAATCTGAGTAAGCACATACAGTTAAGGTTTTTGTGATTAGCAAAGAAAATTAAATTAATTACATATAATAAATATTTATATATTAATAATGTATTATTATATAATTAAACAAATAAGGTCTAGGTAGCGAACGTATATTTTGGTGGCTGCAAATGAAACCTAGGTATTACCAAGGTGCCTATGACTTTACTTATGCAGGCAAGAAGGTCTTTTTCGGGTTTGAATATGTTACTCAACTGTTACTCAATCTAACATTTTAAGAGGTATTTGCTTTAAATAATATTTTATTATTAAAATAAAGAGATTATCTTAAAGATATATTATCGAAAAGATTACTGGGTATAAATGATTACTATATTTGATAAAAATATATAATATAAGTAATTAATGTGTTTGGTTAATGGTAATAAAAGAATACTAGTAAATTATTTTACTTAAATGTCATTGAATATAATTATTTTTAAATATTTTTATATTATTTGTTATATTAATTACAAATAAATTTATTTTTATTTTAAAAAATTAATAAATAATAATATAATTATAATAAAATCAATATTACCTTAAGAATCTTTTAATACCTACGGTAAATGTGGTAATTAGATTACTATATATATTATTTACCACTTTAATATTGGTAATAGAAAATTACTGTAATATTTCATTACTGACAAACCAAACAAGATAATGTAAATAATAAAAGATAAATTACCAAGAGAATATTTAAAACACTTATGATAGCCTTGAATAGTTTCTAATATGCAGGATCGAGTAAAAACATCCTTTCATTAGGTTTTATTTTGGAGTAATTAAATTTGTTAGATTAATAATCAAATACGAGTGTATCTATTGAAGATAGAAGGGTTAGTGAGTTCAATTATTGTGATCCTTTATAAGAAATGTTACGTGTAAATATTTTATTTTATATAATTTAAATATACAAATAATATATTATTATGTGATTGAATATTACTTTATTTTTAATTCAAAACTATCCAACCTAATTAAAAATACGAGAATAAGAAAACATGATACGGAAATTATACATGTATAATATGGTAAATGATGAAAAATAAATTTATAAAAAACAGTTGTAAAATTCAGATATAGAAAAAATATTGAACGTATATATATGAGTTTAATACAATATATCGTTAATAATACATTTGTAAAAATACATTAAACTTAATATAACATAATATATAATCAAGATTCTGTCATCATAAAAAATTATCATGAGAGATTAGAAATTTAGATGAAAAAAATTAAAATTTTATTTTATATAGTTATAATATTATGATAATTAATTGAAAATACAAAAGATATTTTCATACTTTAAAAAATTTATTAAAAATCAGAAAACATAAAAAAAATAAAATACGTATTTAATATGAAAAACTTATAAAATTCAAAATAATTTATATTATTATTAATTAAACTATTTAATTATACGATAATATATTATTTTTATATTTAAATTATATATACGTAATTTTATTAATTTTCTAAAATTGAAAATGATGATGATATGATTGGGAAAGATGTTACGGCAAAGACTAAATCAATATTTTTCACCAATCTCCAGTGAAAGCAACAATTATCCACCTCGTAAGTTTGAAGAATCCACCCAATCTCTACTGTTTTTTTTATGTTTCTCTTTTTGGTCCCAATGATTATTTTTCCCTTTCTTTTCTGACTATAATTTTGAGTTGATTAGAATCTCATGCCTTGGTGACATTCCAACCAAATTCCTCCAAAATTACAACGTTTCATTTCGGCACTTAACCATCATTGCCTTCCTTTTTTTACGGCGTACTCAATATTATTATCTACCATTGTTACTACTCATTTTTACCGTCTAATTTAGATTTGGATTAGTTTGATTTGAATTATGATTTATTTTTTTTATAAAGTTTTAATTTGGATATGGAGTAGGGTTTAAGGTTTAATTTAGATTTGAATTTGATTAGATTGGATTTTGATTTTGATTTTGATTTGATTTGATTTGGTTTTAGTTAAAGAAGGATGAAAAGGGTTGGTGAAACCATTTTCTTTTGGATGACGAAGAAAATAAAAAATATTTAAAATATTATTTAAAAAGAAAATTAATATAATTATAATTATTAAAAGATAATTTAGTAAATTAAATATAATTGGTGGACGAACGAGTCAGTGAAATGATTAGAGATTTTTGTTATTACGCTATTTACACGACATCAATATAAATGGAAACCAAGTGAAGAATACGTGGAAAAATAAATTTTTCAAATTTAAAGGGTGGGAAATATTGTTTCCTCAAAGCTCAGGTGGGAAATTGTCATTCATTCAACAAAAACAAGGACACAACTTAGTAGGTCTGGTTATGATCTAAGCCAACTCAGTCATGAAAGTTGATTTGACTTGATTTAGCTTTACTCGAATTGGTTTAATTAAAATTCAAACCGAACTTGAATCACAAGATTTGACTCATTTTTTAATTGGAGCCAAACTTAATCCAAGGGGTGTTCGACAAGGTTCAGCTTGAATTTATTACTCGAATCAGTAATTCGAATTCATAGTTTGATTCAATTCGAATTTAGTAGTTCAAATTGATAGTTCAAATTTGTAGCTCGTTCGGTTTGAATAAAAAAATTTTGAATATTGATTGGGTAAAATGATGTCGTTTTATCAATGAATCATAAACTCGAATAACAAATCGTCAATTCAAACCGAATTGAGCTATGAATTTGAACAATTGATTCGAGTTACAGAATCGAGCCAAACTCAAACAAAATCGAGCTAAACCCTTTTTCATTCGAGCTAAAGGTATGTGTATAATCCGTCTATCAATTGTTTAAAATACTAAATAATTTTTTTAAAAATCAGCTAATAATTTATCTGTTTTGATTAATTGTAGATGTGTTTGGCCGATTATATCCAACAAGGAGCTTGAGTCAGGTGTTAAACTTGATGGACCAAATGACAGAGAATCCGTTCTTTGCGGGGACACAAGGCGGGATACGTAGAGGCTGGGATGCGGAAGAAAATGAAAATGCCTTGATTCTCCGGATCTACATGCCGGGGCTAGGAAAGGAAGATGTGAAGGTTTCAGTGGAACAGAACACTCTGGTGATCAAAGGAGAAAGAGCGAAAGAAGTTGATGATGAAGAGAGCGTAAGGTACACGAGCAGAATGGACTTGCCTGAGAAGAAGTACAAGACCAACGAGATTAAGGCGGAGATGAAGAACGGTGTATTGAAGGTGGCGGTGCCCAGGGTTAAGGAAGAGGAGAGGATTGACGTGTTCCATGTCAACGTTGAGTGAAACGCATGAGGTTTTAGTTAGTAATTTGGGACTGAGTTTCATCTTCTCAAATAGTATAAAAACGTTTCTGATTTTGATTTTTTTTGGCTGCAATTATTTGGTTTTGATATAAAAGAATCAAAATCAGATAATCGAAACTAGAAACCTCTTTATATCATTTGAGAAGATGAAACTCACTCAAGAACAAATTACTAACGTTACTAAGTAAAACCTCAAGCGTTAATTTTTTACCATTTAAGTTTTATTGTTTTTTATTCTTCATTAATTATTTCGCAAGTTTAGTGGTAATATATTCAGGGAGATTGCTCCGATCCGAAAAAGGAAATGAAAATTATATGATAAAATGGAAATAATATAATAAAAATGAATTTGTTGGCATATTTTCCTCGATTGGCATAGAGACTATGTACCAACTTAAGTGCAAACTGAAGAAATTACGAGAGCTCACATGATCTTTACATGAAGTACAAATTACTTTAAATAAAACCCTATAATGTCGACATTCTATATTTCAACACTATCCTTCTTCACTCCTCTCAATCTCCACTGGACCTCCATATTGATGTGTTTCTCAATTCAAAATGTATAATATTGTTTTACGTATAATTTGTTGTTGTGTTGAAAATAGAATGTTCTTGTGTTGATTAAGTAGTATAGAGATTAAGGGTGTACAAACCGGTTAGCTGGTTTTATAAATCGAACAAAACTTTCGATTTCATAAAAGTTGTGAATTAAAACTGAATCGCTTTACACATTAACCGATTTATAACTAAACAGAAATTATCTGGTAATCAAACCAGAAAAAGACAAGATAAATGTCATTTGAAAATAGCAAGATAACCGTCGTCGGACAGTGTCAAGAGGTTGGCGATGAGTGTTAGCTTATAATGAAAACTTTTTTTTAAATGAGAAATAGAGAAGATGAAGCCAGAAGAAGTTTTGTTGAGTATTGAGTGTTGGTTACTTGCTGCAATCTTGTTGGCGGCAACTCTGCAACTGGCTATGCTAAGGGGCGCACAAGGGAAGGAAAACTGATAAACATCTTTTCTTTTAAGTAGATGTTTGACGAAGCTCTTCGTCTTCCACAACTTCTTCGACGCTGATCAGGTGTCCAAATAAAAGGAAAGAAGCCGCTGGAGGGAGAGGATACTTCGGGAGGGAGAGGCTGCGGGCAATAGAGCCGGAGATGACGTCGAAGATTTCAAAACGAAATCCTAAGATGAAATTGTCATTTTTTAAAACTTAGATTAAAGAAAACTTTTAATTTTTAAAGTTTAGGGGGTGTAAAAAGAGATAAAATTTTAAAGGGTTAGAGTTCCGTTAATTTTAACTGTTCATAGGTGGATGTTTGAGATTATCAAAGTTAAAAGTGGAAAACTTGGCATTGCAGCATACCTTAGGGGGGAAATAGTCCTTTGGCCTTCTCAAAATATACTATGATACCATGTGAATCAGTAAGGAACATATGGCTTTTCACATATTGAAGTGAAAGAAAAATGGGCAGTATCTTTATGATTTACACAACCTATTTATAACGTATTTAATCTTTTGGGTGACCACATTTAATGTCTTTACGTCTGAGTCAATTCCATTGACGGTAGATAACAGTGTGTTGTAGAGTAATTTTTGACAATGGTAATCTTCTTAGGTCTAACATTTGAATTACGGTGTGACTATTAGAGAGTTATTACTTCAAAATGTGATGATGGTGTAAATGAGAGTTAAAAATTGAGGGTGAAAGTTTAGTTTAGGCCCGTTTGGTTCCAGTTTTTGAAAATTACCTTAATAATCTATTTTTATTCTTTTGTTTGATTTATCAGTAATAAAATATTACAGTAATATTTTATTACTGATACTGATGTGACAAATAATATAAGTGGTAATCTGATTACCACATTTACTTTAGATATTTAAATATTATCAAGATAATTTTGATTTTATTATAATTATATCATTATTTATTAATTTTTTAAGACAAAAATAAATTTATTTTTAATTAATATGACAAATAATATAAAAAATATTTAAAAATAATTATATTTAAAGACATTTAAATAAAATAATTTACTAGTAATTTTTTATTACCTTTAACTATATATAATAATTATTTATACCTATAAAATTTTATCAAACATAATAATCATTTATACTCAGTAATTTTTTAAGTACTCTATCTTCAAGGTAATCTTTTTATTTTAATAATAAAATATTACCCAAAGCAAACGCCCCCTTAAAGTTTTGTTAAATTGCTAAAAGCAAAAAATTATCAGTTAAAACCAATCCAAACAGGTGAAAGTTTAAATTCAGTGACCGAACTACAATTATCTACCTAAATAAGTTTTAAGAGTTTACTCTTATAGAAGATTAAAATGATAAATATTTCTATATATTAACCAAAAAATCGTTATTTTTTCATCAAAAGTTATTTTTTATGGATTTTATTTAAATTAAATTAATTATATTAAATAAATAAAATCTCAAACCCAATTACTTATATCGCAATCTAGGCACCCATTAAAGTCAAAAAGTTAGAGCTTGATCGCGTAGGTTTGGTATTTTTCAAAACTTCAGTCAACGATTATCATTTTCTCAGTTGGCGCTTATTGATTGTATCTATCAGCTTTAAAAAATCTTCCTAGCGCAGGAGCGTATTCATGGGCCTTCCCTTACAGGAAGACAGAGACTATCTCTCTGTCTGTACTTGAAGATTCGGTGAGAATACAGTTGTAATTTCAAACAAAGAGTACAAAAGTCCAGAGGAACATGCCCGAAATCCAGACTTTTTCCAGGATTTTTCAACCTGCAGTGCACCCTTACACCAAACAGACAAACCATTAATATTCTCCGTCTCTTTTTATTTTTACTTTTTCCTGTTTCAATTCAAAAAAGGAAAAAAAAAAAAAGCGTAATTCAGAATAACTCTTGGGATCAATATATTATAATTTAATTAAAAAATAAAAATATTATTTAAATATTTAATTAAATACTCACGGTGTGTGATAAGAATTAATGCTCTGTTCTCTCTTCCTTCTTTCTAGCTAACAACGAAATCTCGTCCTCCAGTTTCCAAGCTATTTAAAAAACGTGTATAAAAATAAATTATTTCTGAATTTGAGTGCGCAGATATTAGGGTTCACTTTCGTAATCCGAGAAAGTTTGAGAGAGAAAATCGAAACCAATGCAAGTTTGATTGAAATCGTAACTTTCTCTCTCTCAATCTCATTTTTCGATTAATTTTCGAGAGAGAAAGTACGAAAATCGGCATTGCCAAGCCAACAACAGTAAGGCAGAACTGCATTTCTCATTGTACGCGAAAATTTATATACAGCGAGAGGAATTATTTGGCGCCATTTGGCTTTGTTGATTCATTTTGAAAAATAATATTAAAAGAAGAAGAATGTGTTTGTTTGTGTGAATTTTGGAGGAATGGAGGAATTCGAAATGGAGGAGTTTATGGTAGATGAATTTGTACTTGATTTTGACTACGAATTTGATGCGCCTCAATACTTTGATTTCTCTCAACCAGAAACTTTCGAAGAAACTACAGAAACTGAACGCTGGTTCGAATCGGCCGCAAGTTATCATCCTTCGTGTAAGCATTATATAATTGAATTGTTGTTCTTTCATTATTTATATGTTGATTAATCGGTCGCTATTTAACTATTTAGTTTTCTTTTAAATTTTTCAGCTTTTATTCCGAATTCAGACTGGAGATATGATATCCCTGAGGACGGGGGAAGCGACAATAGTGATTCTAGAAGCGTGAGTTCTGTTGGTGCTAATACTGACGCTTCTTCAAGAGGTGATAATAGGGAGACTTATTTTTCTCTTAAATTTAGTAAAAAAAAAGAAGTAGTTTTTGAACCTTTTTGTCCTTTTTTGGTGGTCTTTAATAGAAATAATGGCACGACACTTAACGATTAGATCCATCGTTTCTTGACCCCTCTACCAAGTAACGAAGAGAAATTGAGTGACCTGAAGCGAAACAATTATACGAATGAAATGAATTTTACGGTTCTAAATTTTATAAATGAAATAACTGGATTATGCATTTTTGTTATGACGAGACAAATTGGGAAGGTAATGTGACACAAGTTAATTAGTTTTATGTAATATAGGTTTCAATCTTTATGTTTTTAGACCTAATATATTTCGATATAGTATTAGAACTTAAACCAAATGTGTGGGCCTAAGTGATCCAAACCTAACAGCCTAATGTGATTTTGGTACCAAGTGATAACGCATCCAGCCAAACGGCTGGTCTAACAATCTATAGTAATTGCATTTGAGGGAAGGTGGTGGAGACTAAAGGGTTATGTGCAATAAAAACAATATAATTGAGTAGTAGATATGTGTGATAGATTGAATTTTAATATAAATTAATTAGTTTTATATAATATGAGTTTCGATCTTCACACTTATAGATACAATATATTCCGAAAGTATGCATACAACTAAGATTTTCAAAAACAATCTTAGAAAGAGAATAATATAAAGGGAGAAGGACTATTTCCCACCCAACTTTAGATGCATTCTCAGATTACAGCCCACGGCAGATGAAAATCCAGTTTTCCCACCCGTGACCAAACTGCCGTCCAATTTTTCAGTTAGGGATAGGGGCAAAATCGTCATTTGCTATTTAAAACCTTAAAACTTTTAAATTTTACCGTTTCCCCCTCCAGGTTTTAAAAAATAATAACTAACCCATCCTAAAAGTTTGAAAAGTTTAGATTTCACCCTTGGGGTTTGCTTCCTTCTCCGGCCACCGTCGACGGTCGACGCATTCGACCGATCTCCCATCTCCGACTACAAAGGACGACGAAGGACGACCCTTCGTCGCCCAGATCTGGACGACGAAGCGTCGTCCAGATCTGGAAGAACAGACGAAGGACGACGCTTCGTCGTCCTTCGTCGTCGCGTCTTCCAGATCCGACGAGCGACGAAGAGAGAAGAAGAGAGACCTCCGTCGAAGAGAGAAGAAGAGCGACGAGCGACGATCCGATGATCTCCCAGATCTGGACGACGAGCGACGAAGAGATCTCCGTCTCTTCGTCGCACCGTGCGACGAGGAGATGAAGATCTCTTCGTCGCACCACCGCCGTCGCACCAGGAGAAGGAGGAGGCCGGTGACGACGCCGGAGAAGACGTCGGGAGATGAAGATGAAGAATGGGGGTGAAACTGCTAGTTTTGAAAGTTATGGGGGGCGGCTGTTTTTTGAAAAATTTGGAAACCCTAGGTTTAGGGGGTGAAAATGTTAGTTTTCAAAGTTTAAAAACTTTAGGTAAGGTGAAATATTAGTTTCTAAAACCTAAGGGGGGTGAAGGAAAACCCTCATATCAAATTTGGGATGAATTTTGCAAAGGGGTATTTTTGTCATTTCATCTAACAAGGGTAAAATGGACATTTTACCCTTATGCAAACAGAAACCATCCATGTTAACGGCTCATAGGTGGGAAAACTGGATTTTCATCTGCCGTGGGTATCATTTTGAGAACGCATCTAAAGTTGGGTGGGAAATAGTCCTTCTCCCTAATATAAAAGGTCAGTATAGCGGTACCTCTCTTCATATTTTCCATAGATGGAAAGTACAGCCCCTTCGTTTTTTTCTCTGGCCCATTAATGAATAATGAGAAGCGGAAATTCACGTAATTTATTAATGATTGTATGTAACAGAAGCATATATGTTTTAGTGGAGTTGTGATTTTGCACTTGGATATTTTACTGTTAGATTTTAGGGAACTGGTGGTAAATTTCTTGAGTAAAAGGGGCTTGACCACAATTCTTCATATTAGCCACCAATTTATGCACAAGACTTTGTGCGGAATCTGTCCCAGGTTCCTGGTTGGAGGGGTCTGATGTAGGAGTCACTGAGAATTTGCCAGCAAGTGATATGAAAAAAAAAAAAGGTTGAGTTGAGCTAGATTCCTGAAGAATATATTGTAGTTGACTCCGTTTCCCTCATCCATAAAAGTATCATTCTTTAAATTATATGCAACACCATGTTATTGATTGAACTGACTGAGGTTTAGCCTACCATTTTGTTTGTCTGATTTTCATGAACTTGTATAAAATCTGTTAACGTGTGTATGCAGTTTCTCAATAAGAGTTCAACAGATTAAATTTACCTAATCTTCACTAAATGTGTGATATAGCCAAACTAGTAGTTTCATACTGTTCGTTTGCATCTAATCTTTTTGTGTATAACTTCCTCCAGGACTGGATTTCTGTAACCACATGGACCAAGATATCCCAAAATCCAAAACCAAGTCTGTGATCAAGTCTTTATCAAGGAGTTCAACTTTAATGAAACCCACAGCAAGTTACTTGGCAAAGCAGATTCAAACTCAAGAAGTTAATTCCAAACAATTTTTGGGAAGGTGTTTATTATTTCTCAAGTACCTTATGGTTTATGACGGTTGCATACTTCATACCACATCTCTACAATATCAACTTTTCACTCAAGAATATGAATATGTATTACTTATTTATTCGAACTAATTTGGAATTATTAAACGTAGTTCTTTTAATCTATCGTAAGAAAAAATGTGAGGTTTTCTATGGGATATGTAATATAAATAAAGTTTGTCAGAACTGTTTTCCGGAATTCTTTTGGCCTCTTCTATTATGTGGTATTCTTTTCATATATCTTTGGTAATTCTTAACTTTATAGGTTTCAAAAGCTGTACGGAAAAATGGACAAGTCACAGAATTCTTATTTGATTGAGAACCTAGCTACCAAGAGACAAAAGCTGGAAGCTGGTTATTTATGCAAGGTGCTAAAATTTGATATTCAATATCGTGGCAATTTTCTGTTGCTCATACAGGTCTTGATATCATTTGTCTGGGTATGAACATATTGATTCAAAATTCTTCCATGAACTGAAAGTTTATTTCTTTTATCATGTGGTTAGGCTTAATAATACTTGAGAGATTTGGGATTCAAGAATTACAAGAAACATATTGTAACTTATTTTCCTTACCATGCATTGTCCTGATTTTCTGATAGACTTTTTCGTTCTACTTCTAATGTCTATTTGGTATCATGTAATCTTTTCATCTTGCTTTTATCTTGCTTTCTTCAAGGTTTTAGTCAACTTCCCGTAAATGAATTGCTGCATTTTACTAGACAGTAATGTTTATGCTTAGTTTAATAGTCAGCTTCAGAAGAAGGTCTTAAGACTGCTTTTTTATTTTACGATGTAGGTTTCTCATCTGAAGCATCGAGCTTTTACCTTACACAAGGTTCCTAACAAGGTAAGCTTTACTGTTCAGGAAGTAGAAGACATGGCATTTTTTAGTACATTTTAATCATTTGCTAACCCATTTGATAATCTATTACCTTTCAATGTTATTAATATAGTTCTTTGGATTCAAGCAACTTTGGATTTGTTTGCAGGCAGGAGACCTTGGGGTTATTATGGTGTATGCTAGATCTAAAGTTACTACTCCTAGAGAACCCAATCTGAAAACTGCAAATAGAGCGCAAAAACATCGGTAACATTTACTGACTATAATGTTTTGTTGATATGTCTTCACCTACATAAAACTTTGTTTGATGAGCTGTATGCCATGTTTTGTTTCCTCAATTTCAGGTCCAAGGTTAATGCAGGGTCAGCTGAACATGCAAAAACAAATGCTTACACCTTTCAAGCACGTCATTCGAACAGAAAAGTGGGTACTTTGAGTTAACAAAGATCAGGCTTTTTGAATTTCATAGGAATCATGAACTTTAAAGAAATAGCTTGGAAGGTTAAGGTGCAATGTATGATCTCTTCTGATGACTTCTTTTGGGCTTTACAGATCTTTAAATCTCCTGCATCGCCTCTCATCAAAAAGAGCACACTTCGGCTGATTGAGAGTCAAGTAATTTTTAGGCTTTGATATAAACAATTTTCCTTAAAGAGATCTTAGTGAAACAGATTGATGCATGCTTGATGTTTAATTTTTGTTTGACTGCTTTGTAGGAGTTTCAGCTGAGAACATCTGAGAGGGCCAGGCAACATGCACATAACAGTGTAGGTCATCTAAATGGTTATCTATAGATTATTATAAAATGATATATTATTCTTAAACTTATGCCTTTTGTTCGTATTCTACTTGTATAATAGTGGAATTATAACATGTCTTTGATTGTCTTCCCCATCACAGGTAGCAACCAGGCATAATTATAATTCTGTCTCACAAAATGAAACCAAATATTCCATAAGGTAATAGTGTCTTCTATTTTAGCTTATACCAATTTTGATTAAACATAACAAAGATTCATTTACACCCTATAATACTTACGTTGCCATCCGGTGTATCCGATTCTCCTTGTTTCATGGTTTTGAGCTTTCTCAGTTATTGGAAATATTGTATTTGGTACAGGATGTAGCCTTTCTTTTTCCCTTGTTATCCTGTTCATTATACAATGGGAAAACCATGTTGCTTAACCATTCTTATAGTTTTCCATTCCTTTCAGTCAGTATTCATTTTTATACAAACCAAGCATTAAAGAAGTAGTCTTCTGATGATTAGGTTTGCATTCTAACATTGTTATGCACTCTTGCAGACTGAACTCTGTCTATGCCCAAAAGGAAGAGAAATGTGCAGTAACACAAAAGGCTAAATCTCACCATTGCAAGAAGGTGCTGTGAAATTATTTATATAGGGCCTTCGTTATTGAGAATGTTTTTGAGCGATTTCATATGTTCATGTGGGGCCATGTTGTTGCCTGATGCAGTTAAATAAAGGAGAAATTGGTGTCTTACAGAAGATCAAACAGGGAACCATATTTCCAATGGTAATTTATAATGATCCTCTATTCACAGTTTTATGTCATCCAATGCTATCTGGGGCACTTTTCTCAAGTACATTGATCTTATTTCCTTTCAGGAATTTGATATTCCTGAAGATAAGACATTTTTGAATCAGCCACCAATTGAACTACTACAAAAGGTAAGATATGATTGAGATTAGTGTTTCAGAATTGGATTACTCTCTGCAATTTCTCAACTTCAAATTTGTTGTGTGAATTTTCGTTTCATCACATGATATCAGCTCTCCCTTTCATCTGGCCACACTAACATAAAACCCCAGTCAAAGATGCGAGTTCCTTTGAAGGTTTGTTCTTCCAAAATTTTTCTAGTATAGTCTTGCTGCTATAAATGTTTTTACTCGGCCTTCTTATTGATATTCTGATTGAATATAGGATTCAAAAGAGAGCACACAAAATTCCATCCATTCGGAATACAAGGTATCGTAGTATGATTCCTTCCATACATAACCGAAGAATGGAAAAAATTCAACTTTATTGATATAATGTGCAAAATGTTTCTTAGTTGATTACTAATAGTAACAAAAAATAAAACAGAAAACAAAATAAAATAAAAACTATTTCACTAATTGAAGAGTTTATAAAGATAAACTAGATAATTTGAGGAGGTTGGAACCTCCCATTTTCTGGTCATTTGAGATATCGGAAACCTTCCATAATTAGTTCAAAGAGGATGCTCACAAAGAAAATCCCAATACTTTTCTCCTTTCCCCTTCCATTTGAAACCTAATTTTACCTTTTATAAGAAAATCTGGCTATGAGGACAAGTGTCCTATCTTAACAATTACAAGCCAAAAATTGCCCCTAGAGTATGCTAATATGATTTAGGTATCATTTCAATACAATAATAATTCATTACTAGTCCTCCCTTTACAATAATAATACACGTTAATTTGTAGATGATGAAAACAATCAAGAAAAATTCTCAAAGGTTCATTCAGAACAATTCTCCAAGGACTGCTGAGAACCGGTACCAAGGTGGAAAAGCATCAACTTGTAGAAGGATTACTGAAGTTGGAGGGAACATTAACAGGTAATAACATTTCTGAAGTAATTTGAAGTAGAATAAAACTATGCATACAAACCAATTGTATAAACTTATCTATACAAAATAAGGTGGTAGCATATGATTTGGTAATATGATTGTTTATTTTTTTTCTCACTTAAAAATCACTTAATCAGATACTATCACTTTAACTTTTACAGATAAATTTATACAATTTATTTGTATATATAGTATTAATCTTTGAAGTAAAGTCAATTGATCTTTGCCTCGATCATGGACGATGACAAAAGACACTGTTATTTGAAACCACTCAACACTTGCTTCAAGTGCCATTACAGGGTTTAGTTCTTTGCGAATTCCTTTTGTATGTTGTTGAATTGGGTTCCAAATGATTTCTTGTCGCAGGAGCTTGGCTGTCCGCTGAGATCTACAGAACAAAGCTTTTAAGAATTGAGTCTTATCATTTTAGATGAAATCCGATACCGGTTCGGCCTAAAAATTATGGCAAATATCTGCAGATAACTTTTTTTTTTTTTGGGTTTTGTATATTTTTTTTATGCATGATCATAGCAATAAAAAAGTTTTGGAGCGCAAGGTTTGGTTAAGATTATGGTTTAGCTTGATGTTATATGTATATGGTGACAGTTGGGATACCTTGATATAACATTACCAGAGGGTAAGAAGCGTGTAAGATTGAAGTCTGGGTTGCCAGAACGGTCAGAAGAATCTTAATGACTCGTGAAGATGTTTCCCAGTAGTAAAAATCCTGCAGACATTGCACTCACATCCTGTGCAACTCTGAAGGCAAAAGCCTTTAAAGTTTTAACCAGTAATAAATAATTGAAGCAAATGCTTGCAGCCTTTCCAGAAATTTAAATTTGAACCCTGTGGCACTCTACCGGTACAAGGATCGATCCATTAATGTAGAAAAAGAAATCACTTTGTGTTAAAAGATTTGTCAACTGATCACTGGGTTCAATAACCCGATTGAACTGATCAGTAAAAATGTCTCTGGTCCGATCGAAAATTGTTTTTAAAGTTAGACTGAATCAAATCAAATTAGAATGAATTAATCCTACCGGTTGAAATATAAATCAGGTTTGATCTTTAAAGTGTATCATACAAAATTGTTTTGAATTTTTTTCAAAGAGTTACACAATTGGACCATTAGTTAAACTAGAATTAAATTCAAATCGAATTTATTTAAATTTGAACCCGAACTTGAGCTTAGCTCGAACGAGCTTAACTTAAACAAGTTTAAGTTTGAAAGCTTAATATTTTCAAGTTCAAATTTTAAAGATGTTCAACTCCTCAAGTTCATAAATCTAAAAAATTCAATACAAAATGATATTATTTTAACTAATATGTATTAAAATAATATCATTTTAATAATAAACCAAACTCAAAGCTTGTAATGAGCTCAAACTCAAGGTTGCCTCTTTTTAAATGAGTCAAACTCAAACTCCTTTGAAGTGAGTTCGAGCTTGAATTTCTTTGAAGCAAGCTCAAGCTCAAATTTCTTGGAAGCAAGTTCGAGCTTGAACTCAGTTTCATGCAAATCGAAACAAGCTCGAACTCGTCTCAATTCGGTTCAAAACCAGCCCTAAGTCAAACATTTCACTAGGTAACCTTCAATCGAAAAACATTGCCTGATCATTCTCTAATAGTTTTGGTCAACAAAATCAAAAACTAAAACTCAAAACCCACAAAATCTGTGTAAAATCTCCTCAAATGATAGACAAGAAAAGAATCCATATATTTTCAGGTAATTGACTTACTAATTTTCTTTCAAGGTTCAGTATCAGGTCAAGAAATTGTATGTATTCATTTCAACTATTTATCATACAGAAAACTTACCGATCAGAGAAGCACATGAAAGTCTAGGAATCCAAATATAATATATGTCTAAGCATGGCAGAAGATTTAATTAATTTACAGAACTATTCCATTTGGGCCACAGGAAAAGATCAATTTGACATCCTATAGCAACAAAGATGGCAATACCAATTTCTAGAACTTGCTCCTATTAGAAGTCTTGTTAAGGCCATCAATTTTCAAGCTTAAACTACTTCGAATAATTTCTTCCTGTGCTTTTCAGTCCAAAATGTACAAAATTTCCAGATAGAGGACCATATACATTTTCTAAGAAACAGAACTGACACCATATGGACCAAAATTCTAGACTTTGAACTGGTAATTTAAAGGGAGTTCTTAGATATAACTTCTCGAAATCGGACATACCACTGAGCATCCGATGAATTGTTCTCCTGCTGAACTTGCTGCTGCTGAAGCTGTGCTTTGTCAATCACAAATTTGGCATAGTCTATTGATTTTGGAGCCAAAGTGGACTTGGTGGGAGGAGCTGGAAGAAGGGAGACCAAAACCCTTGCAACCTCCTGCATCGTTGGTCTGTCCAAAGGGTTCCGCTTAGTGCACAGTAGAGCAAGTTGGAAGGTCTTTCTCACATTGCTCATATCCGTGCATGTAACTGAAACTTCTGGGTCGACGGCCTCCATTACCGTATTGTCATCGGCCTTGGACAGTATCTGAAAGATAAAACATATATGCAACACGCTAAGTTTGACTTGACTTTCACAGTTGCCTTGATAAATATATGGGTTGTCCCCAAAATATTGTTAGAAAAAAAAACTATGATTGCAGGAAGAGGTTACCAGCTGATGCAAGTTAGACTCATTATCCACAGCCTTCTTCCCAGTCAGAATCTCGAGAAGTACAATGCCAAAGCTATAAACATCTGACTTTTCATTCAGCCGAGAGGTGCGGGCATACTCTGGGTCTATGTAGCCAATAGTTCCCAAAACATATGTTGAAGCATGAGCCATTGCAGTTGGTATACATTTGGCAATGCCAAAATCAGAGAGATGTGCCTCAAAATTCTCATCCAACAGGATATTTGAGGTCTTAACATCTCTGTGTATAATTCGAGGATTGCAATCATGATGAAGATAAGCAAGTCCTTGGGCAGCTCCAACTGCAATTTTCAAGCGTGTTTCCCAATCAAGTTTTACTTTTTTTCCGGGTCCTGGCATGTCAAAAGAATAAAAATAATAAATAAATAAATCATGGAAAGCAAAAAATAAAACATGAAGTATAAAAATTAAAAGATGAAATTTTAGTGGGCATTAAGTACAATAGGAAAGCATCACTTGCCTGTGCCCATATTATATTAATTTTACTTAACTTACGAGCGAAATATACTACCCATATTATATTAATTTTACTTATCCTACAAGCGAAATATACTAACCATGCAGAAGATCCCAAAGAGAACCATTTTCCATATAATCATAGAAGAGGAGATTTCCCCATTGTGACAATGCATAACCATGAAGACTGACAATATTTCTATGTCTGATGCTGCCAATGGTTTCAAGTTCAGTCTCAAACTCTCTCGTGTTATGAGGATACTGATTGTAAAGTCGCTTAATTGCAATTGGTCGGGAATTCTTCAATACACATTTATAAACCGTGCTTGATGCACCATATCCTATGATATACTTCTCACTCAAATTCTCAGTGCTTCTCATAATGTCATCAAAGGTGTGAATAGCCATATCCATGTGAAGAATCACAATCCTAGGTGGAGCTGAGAAAGTAAAAAACAACCTTCAGGAAACAGAAAAAAGGTTAACTGTCCAGAAAATACAAAGGCAAACACATACCCAGCACAGACTTTTTGGAAGCCTTAATAAACTGTTGTTTCTGCTGGTTAGATTTGTACACAGCAACTGCAACCGTGACTAACAATGTGATGAAGCCCAATATCATACAAACAACAGCAGCTCGGGAGAAAATAACTGGAATGCAGGATACATCATTAAGCAAAAAGTTCATTTTTAAATCCTTATATATGAAAAAGCCAACAGACATTATAAACCAACACTATAACATCATGGAAAGATGAAGTTCATACCCCTAGACCTCCGTATTGAAGGACCACAGATTGACCCATACCAGTTGCCACATAATAGTGGATTTCCAATGAAGCTGATATACAAAATACAAATAATGAATACAGAAGTCATAATCCAAAAGGACATATACCTAATTTTAATGCATACCTGTCAGGAGAAAATCTTGAGAAGTTTTTGATTGGAGGTATAATCCCAGATAAGTTATTGTAGGACACATTCCTGGAATGACAGAAATTGGTGTTCAGTAGACAATATATTGTTTAGTTAAAAACTGAAGAACTGGACCATGGCATCCTCTCTCACAAGTTAGATAGACTGAAACAATTGGTAAGCTGGTCTGGAATTTCTCCATGCAAGTTGTTGTTGTTCAATATCCTGCAATATAATTTCATAAAAAAAAAAGGCATCAGCATGACATCTAAAATACTAACAAAAAGTATATCGTGACAGCTACAAAGGAATTAGATTTAAATTTTACAGAGAAAAGATATTTTGGAGCTGGCCCAGTTCTGCAGGGATGCTACCAGAGAGATTGTTGAATGAGACATCACTACAAACAAGCAGAAATAAGTATCATCATATCAAAGAAAATTAATTGCAACAAAATTACAGATTTATTGAAACAAGTAACTCTTCACATTATCTGTATGCTTTTGAGATTTCCAAATTCAGCAGGAAATGGCCCATTAAAATGATTTCGGCTCAAGTTTCTGCACAAATAAAGAAAATAATCAGCTATACTGCACAGCCATGAACAAATGGCAATCATACCAAAAAAAAAAAAGCATTTCTGCAGGGCATACAGGGTAAGAAGGTGCTCCAGCTCGCCAATAGAAGCAGGAAGAGGTCCAGAGAAATTATTGCCAGAAAGATCCCTGAATGATAAATAGAACACATAACTTCTAGCATTGACTCTTAGTACCAAGAAAAGTACACGATAAACAAAATAAACTTACAATGTATCAAGATTAATGATTCGTCCCAGCTCTGTGGGTATCCAGCCTTTAAATTTGTTCTTTGACAGGTTTCTGAACACAGAAGAATAGCATACACTATATTAATATCATAAAACAGATTACACTGAAACTGGGACAACATATGTAGATGAAAAGTATCAAAACATACAGGTAAGTCAAACTCTCCAGATTGTGGAAGCTAGATGGGATGGACCCACTTAAGTGATTACCATGCACATTGCTGTAAATTAGATCAAGATTCACAATCAATAAACAGAAGTAAGATGCAAGGCAATTAAACGAGTAAATAAGAATCAACGAAACCTACAATTGATTCAGTGCTGTACAGGAACTGATATTATGTGGAATGGGTCCTTCAAGGTTATTATTTGCAAGATTCCTAGAAAACAAAACACAAGCTGGTTGGTTAAAGGACAAAAGACACAACACATGGAAAATAATCCAGACTCACAATTCAAACAATTGGTCAAGCTTCCCAAGCTCTGCAGGAATTGTCCCAACAAGTTGATTATCATGCAATTGCCTACCAAAAAATACACGCCAAAAGAAATTAGCAACAGGATTTCCAAAGATGTAAAATAAGGTTATGTTACAAAGTGAGAGCTCACAAGTAACTAAGCTTTGACATATTGCCTAGTTCTGGCGGGATTGGTCCAGTTAGCTTGTTGCCATGGAGATATCTGGTACAGTAAACAAACTTATTAATGAACAAAACCAAGAAGCAACAATAACAAATGTCTAACACAAATGAACTAACAGTTTTCCGGTATATGACAAATTGCCAAGTATGGGTGGAATTGGTCCAACAAGTTCATTCTCACTTAAGTCCCTGGAAAAGGGGCAAAAAGCATAACGATAATAAATTTAGAACAACTGACCATAAACTAAATAAAAATTCTTTATTGATACAACATGCATACTCACAGAACAGCGAGAGCCTGCATCAAGCCAAGGACCTCTGGAATTTTTCCAGTTAGCTTATTTCCTTGAAGTGACCTAACCAAAAAACAACAGATTGAAATTAGTCAAATCCTTCTGGTCTGCCATACTGTGCAACTATTAAGCCAAATTTATCAAGAGAAACAATAGATAAAATAAAAGTTAGAACACTTACAGAGTTGCCACTTGCAGGAAGCCAATGTTGTACGGTATCACACCAGTTATCTGATTATAAGATATATCCCTGATATTCTCAACATACAAAGAAGTAAATTTACATAAAAGAAAAAAAATAAAAGAAAACAAACCAGCAAAAAGATAGGATTTAGCCATGACATACAGTATCTCAAAGCTTGTACAGTTACCAATACTGTCTGGAATTGTGCCAGTTAAGTTATTGCCTCTCACATCACTGAAACAAAAAAAGCACGACAGGTCCAATCAACTCTAAAGGCTAAGAGCAATAAAATGCAAAGAAAATAAGAAATAACAAACTGTGATTACTTACAAATACCACAAGCCAGTCAATTGACACATGTCCGGGGACAGTGATCCAGTCAAGGCATTGCCTTGTAGCCCACTGTGAACACAAGTTTCAAGTTTAAACAACATCACTGGACATTGTAATATACATTCAAAGTGAAAATAAAGGCTAGAAAATATAACAATTTTCGTTTACTTAATAGAAGTTTTTTAAAACTTACAGATATTGCAGTACTTCATTCCAATAAATTATTCTTGGTATCTCACCCGTAAACTTGTTTCGAGCAAGATTGCTGAAATCACAAAAACAAACACAAGGTAAATATGTAATAAAAAAAATAGAGCAATAAACGACCTTACAAAATTTTATAAAATTGAAGCTTATATATTCCGATTTTGTCACATCTTGCAGCATCACTAATTTAGGCAAGAGTATCGAAAGATTAAAAACTTAACAAAGTGACTTACAGGGTCTTCAGGTTGGGAATCTGTGTCAAAGTTGAAGGAATAGGGCCAGTAAGCTCATTGTTTTTCAAATTCCTGCATAAAATAAAGGGATTTTTCACTCATTTTTCCCCGGGAGATTTCAAAATGAAATAATAAATTAGAACTTAATGTGAGAACTAACAGGTACTCAAGATGCTTGAGCTTTGAGATTGAAAATGGTATGTCACCATAAAGATTATTATCAGATAAGTCCCTGCATTATGCAAACCAACCAAAAAGTAACGCCCACACGTTGGAGAACAAGAAGTTTGTTAAATAACAATGAAACACACAAGTAAAACAGAGAAGATAGTATGTTTACAGATGAATAAGGGAAGCACAGTTTCCAATCTCGTCTGGGATTTGACCCGTTAGCTTGTTCCCTTGAAAGTCTCTGCGAAATTCACAAACAAAAATGAAAAAAATAACAATTACTTGCGAGAAAAAAATTTAACAAAAATAAGTTGTTTTAGCAGCTTTAAAAATACACCCTACATAGATTGCAAGTTACTCAGATCTCCAATGGCCGGCGAAATCTCTCCACCTAGATTCAAACTAGACAAGTTCCTGCAAATAGTCGGTGTAGAGAAAAAAACGCAAGATAAAATAATCAGTTGAAAGCGAAGATATAGCTATACATTGCAGTGCATAAAAGAAGAGAGCAGAAAAACATACAAAGCAGCAACTGAGAAGGTGGCATTGTCACAGAAAACACCACGCCATGAACAGAAATCATAATTGTGCACATCGTCCCAGTCCAATAACACATTCACTACATTGCTAAACGACGCCTTCATCGCCATTAAAGCTTTCCCTGCGCACCACCATTCATTAACCATAACAAGTACAAGCTCCCGAATTCTGACTATTATTATTATTATTATTATTGTTTTTTTTTTCATAACACATTGTTAAAATCTTTTTATCAAAAAACAAACAAATCAAAATTTAAAAAAAATAAGAAAAACAGAAACCTTCATCGTTGAGCGGAGAAGCATAATGACAAAGAAGCAAAAGCACGGCGGTTAAAATATAAAATGAGAGCAAGCTCTTCTTCATCCTGACTGAAACAAAAACTTGCATTTTTCGAAGGAAAATGGCGAGTTGTTGTTTGTGGTTATGGCTGAAACATTTTGAGTTGGTTTAGAGGAGAGAGAGGAGAAGTTAAGGAAGAAAACAACAGGCTTTTAGCGTGAGGTGCAAGGTAGAGTTCTGAGCATAGGTGTTATGAAGAGCGAGAGGCTAGAGTGAGCAGCAGAGGAGAGAGAAGAGAGAGGATGACAGACATAACGGCGGTGAAGCGACGTTAGTGGCTGAGCGCAAATTTCCTTCTTTTTTATAATGAATCTTTTGATATCATTAGCACCAGAGTAAGGCCGTCATTCGTACTACCGTTTCCCAAAGCTGTTCCATTTTTTGACAACACAGATTCCGATCACGCGCCTCTTTATATTTGACTCTAACGCATCATGGTAAGTTCCCAATAAATTTCTTTTATTTTTAAATAATATTTATTCTGAATTAAAATTTCTTTTGAAGGTCTTGCCCATATATAAAATCAAAATTTTAATTTATTTAAATAAATGGTTGTAAAATTAACAGCTGAATTTAGAATTTTATTTGTTTTATTTTAAATAAATGATTCGATTCAAATATAATTTTTTAATTATAGAATAAATAGATATTAAAATTTCTATCATAAAAAGTAAGCGTTTATACAAAAATACAATATCTTGAAATGTTTAAACATTTATACTACAATAGTTGTTAAGTTCTAAAAACACCCCTACATTCGTGACTCTGGTGTGATACCCCTAAGCGAATCCCACATCGATAAAGCACGGGAGAGATGTTGGGTCTGTGTGTGCTCTGTCTTTGGATCCCACATTGGTTAGTGGTGGGAGAATTGAATTGGTTAAATAGCCTGTGAGCTTCTTAACTGTTAAGACGCGTTTTGGGTTGTAAAGCCCAGAAGCAAACCCATGATGGACTGTGTGTCCAAAATGGACAATATCTTAACAGTGGATCGAACTATTGGACCTGGGGTGTTACATCTGGGCTCTCCAATTGTTCATTCATGAACCAACTTTTACAACCGACAATCTAAAAATCAAATCATATAAAACCCAAACATAGATTGTTGAGGGTAGGTGAGTTATTCTTTTCAGTTGACAACTTGATTCATGGATTGTTGATTATAAATATGTTATTTTGTTAGATTTAGAGTTTAGGAAAGAAAATCAGAGAAAAACATATTAACAATGTCTGAAAGTCTTGACGATATTGCCAAGGCTTGGAGACCTCGTCGACCCTAACTTAAATATAATAGTATTTTAAATATTATGTTGTTTTTGTGATATAAATGTTTAATATATAGAAAGTACGATAACCAGATCCTTCCATTTCCAAAAATAAAATTACATAAGAAGGCAAATATAATTATAAATTTTTAAAGTAACTATACAACCATTTTAAAATTATTTTACACCGACAAATTCAAGTCATAAAAAATTTAATATAATAATTATCATTTAATATATTGTTATTAAACATATTATTTTTTCATATATAAAAGTGATATTATACGTGTTTATAATGAATATTAATTTGAATGTGATTCAAGTTAGTTAAAACTCGATCTGTAACTTTGATTGAACAAATCAAATTTGAACTTAAGCGAAAAATAAATTTGCTTTTATAATGAATTGAATTTCAGTCTTGATTTTAGAAATCGAGTCAAACTAAAATTAAAGAAAATTTTGTTTGTCGATATCAAGATAGCTTTTATAGATTTGATCAATCTTAAGCTAACACTTATTTTGAATTGATTTGAATTGAATCAAACCTTCAGTTATATATCCATGAATTTAGACTAAAAGACTTATTCTCACCCCAGGTTTAGTGTATTATCAAACTCTCACATATAAAGCTTTAAAAACTCAAATACCCATCTATTATCTAATTTCTATTAAAATTTTTCAGTAATGATTAAAGGTAAAATCGTCATTTAATAATAATATTTTAAAAAATAAAAGTTTATATAATTTTCCTCTCCTCTGTTTTGAAAAACTAATAATTTTCCTTCGATATTCAGTTTTTAAAAATTATTTTTCCCCCATAGGGTTTCAAATTTTTTTGCCAGAAAATCATTGAAGAAATTTGAGACCCTATAGGAAAAATAAAATTTTTTAAAACTTAATTTTGAGAAAAAAATTATTAATTTTTCAAACTAAGAGAAGAAAATGATATAAATTTTTTTAAAAATATTTTTATTAAATGGCGATTTTACTTTGAACTTTCATTCAAAATTAAAAAATATATATATATATGATAAGTAAATAATTTTATGAGTAAACCTTGGATGAGAATAGGTCTTTTGGCCTTGAATTTAATGTTAACATTTGGATTGACATTACATGTTCTGTATTTGGCATGAAAATGGAGCAATAGACGAGAGTAGGGCTGGATTCGAGTGAAACCGAACTCCAACTTGTGAAAGTCAAGCTCAAACTCAATTTGAATTCGATTCAACTCATTTGTTATTATTAAAATGATATTGTTTTAATATATTTAGTCAAAATGACGTCATTTTTTATCAAAATTTTTAATTAAAAAAATTAACAAATAACTCAAATTCAATTGAATTCATATAGAGTTAACTCATTTCAAATTTAAACTTGAGTTTAAATAGATTTAATTTGAGTCTAACCCTTGGTGAGAGTCTTTCGACACCGGACACTTCCGTGCTGCGTGGAAAGAATATTTTGTTTAGTTTGTGTAATTTACGATGGTTGGGCAGTTGTTGCTGAATCTGTACATTGACAAACATCAGCCGTACCACCATACTTTCTTTACACGAAAAACCAAACATGGAAACTGACTCTGTTGCCTTCGGTAATGAAATTACCCACCCTGATTAGAGACAAAATATTGCCCCAAGGTAGTTTGTGGTGGCAAATTCGAGAGTGTGCAAGTATATTAATTCACAATTTATTAATAATATATTATAATTAAATTCTTAATTGGTAATTATTAAATTAGTCACTGGGTCTTGAATTTTAATTGTTTGTAGTGATCGTTCTAAAAAAATAATCTCACTAAAATAATGATTTTTTGTTTTAAAAAAAAGTCAAAGGACTAATCTTTAGGATTGGATTCAAGATAAATCAAATTCAAGCTCAATTCGATTTATATATAATTGAGCTCGAATTCGAGCTCATAAAAGTTAAGTTTAAATTTGATTCGAATTCAATTTAACTCATTTTTCATTATTAAAACGATGTCGTTTTAATACATATTGATCAAAATAATGTCATTTTGTATTAAAATTTTTAATTGAAAATTTTGACGAGTAGCTCGAGCTCTACCAAACTTGTATAGGGTTGGCTTGTTCTAATCGAGCTCTAGCTCGAGCTCAAACGGGTTGGCTCGTTTTGTATCCCTTTAGTTTTTTCTTCAATCTCTAACGATCAGATGTCATTTCTGCCATCGGTTGCCCTTTCCACAATCTTCTTCTCCTGTCATCGATGCTCTCATCAAACCAATTTCATAGGATGAAAATGAACTATCTTTGTCCGATAAGAAGATGAAGACAATTCATCATCTTCGTCTCTTCGGTCAAACAAAAACAAATGATCTTCTTTCTGTTGATGAATTAGCGTCAGTCGAATCAAAGTATTGAACATTTATTAATCACCCAAAAAAAAAATTGTGATTAGTAAATGTCCAATGCTTTGATTGAGATTGAAGGAATAATGTTGTTTGACAAATTAAGAGTTGCTTAAGGCGGTTGGGTTTATGAGGAGGTCCCCTCTTATAATAATGTCATCAATAATTGAATTCATATAATGTAGATATTAAATATCAACATAATAATTTTCAATTATTTTTTCACATTGCACTAGCCCCACTCTCTTAGTAGGCTAACCAATGTCAAACCCTAAACAGTTTTCTCTCACCGTCTTTAATTAAGAGTCAATTTATGTTGAATCGAGTACGAATTTAGAATCGAATCCTAAAAATTTTTCAAAAAAAATTAAAGTTAAGCTTAATTTGAAGAGAGTTGAGCTTAAGCTCAATTCAATATTATCACGAGTTAAAATTGATTAAAACGGTATTATTTTAATGTGTATTAATCAAAATAACTTGTTTTAATTGATTCAACTTAAAATTTTTCAAATTTGTGAACTTAATAAATTGAACCTTTAAACTTGAATTAGATAATATAAACCATTAGATTTGAGATCTTCTGAGCCAAACTAATTTAAGATTCGTTCAAATCGAACTAATAATCAAGTTCAAGGAAAGGGATTAAAGTATACTTTCTAAAATGTTTTGGATTAGTTTGTACTCTTCATGAACCTGGTGGATGACTTAGTGGTTCTGCTTTAAGTCACGTGGGGGACAAACATTTAATCTATTAAATTAAATAAAAATAAAAATAATAATAATAAAGTCAAAGAAGATCATTCTTTTTTCAAGATCTTATTTTTTAATTTTTAATTTTTAATTATTTATTTTGAAGTTAAAATTATTATTTAAACTATAATATTAAAAATAAATTAAAATTATATCTAATTTTTTAAACTCTAAAAAATAATAATTTTTTTTTTTCAAAAACATGTTTAAAAAACAATATTTTTCTTTTAAACTTTTTTTATCCAACTGCTCTCCTCCATACACTTAATTTTTCTCTAACGGTCTCTTCCTAAGAAGACAAAAAACTTCATTGTCTGTCAAAAAAAGAAAAACTACTGAAAATGGCCAAAAAGGAACAATTAGAGATTGAAGAATAAATCTTAAGAGAAAAAAATATATTTTTTTAAAACTTTGATGTAAAAAAAACTATTATTTTTCAAAGTTTAAAAAAATAAAATAAAATATTAAAATTAAACAATTTAATTAATTTTAATCACCTATAAATAAAGATAAAATTTATCAAAATAAAAAAAAAAGGAACAATCAGAGATTAAAGAATAAATCTTAGGAGAAACAATATTATTTTTCTAAACCTTGATGTTAAAAAAAAAAAAATTTTTTTAAGTATAAAAAAATAAAATAAAAATTTAAAATTAAACAATTTAATTAATTTTAATCACTTATAAATAAAGATAAAATTTATCAAAATTAAAAAAAAAGTAAAAATAAGTCCTTTGGCCGAATTAAAATAATAATAATAATAAAGGGTTATGATCGGAAGCTGCAAAATCTGGTCCTGCTGCTGCAGCCATCGGCACTTTAGCAATAAACAGGTTTTGTCGTATAAAGCTGTCCATGCATGCTCTTCTTCGTAAACTTCGGTTCCTTTTATGTTTTTTTGGGGATTCATAAAAAATATTATTTAATAATTTTAAATCGCGATTGGGCCAACTTTTACTTTAATCTTAATTGATTCAAAATCCAACAAAGCCCCGATCTGACCCGACCGTAAGCCACGTGGCAAAATCATAGGGGAGGTATGAGGCCGAAGAGGGCGACAGCTTATTGCTGCAGAAGTGAGTCAAGTCAG